>NW_020664417.1:27890246-27915837 GCF_002925995.2 Terrapene triunguis | reverse complement strand
ACAGGTGAAATATTATCATGTAAAGCAACCATAAACACATGAAAAGACCTAGGTTTACAATTTATGATTAAAACTCTACTATCTACACAATATACATAGACATAAAATGTAAAAACTTAAATATCTTAGAAACAGTAGCCAATCAGTTGTTTTAATTGTCATATTTGAATTCAGCACATCAAAATACATAATAAATAGCACATTTTATCTCTGAAGCAGACGACTTCTCAAAAATTGTAGACCAGTGTTATATGTAACCAATAACCCTAGCTGGATTTTAGATTGTCATGGTCAGATAATTAAAGATTAGTTGAATGACTACTTATGCCTTTTATAACAGTTACAACAACATTTATTTGTAGTTAAATTAGAGGAGAAAATTATTTTACAATTTTCTCTCACTCCTCTTCAGAAACCTTAGACACCACATTCAACTAATATATGCAAAGAACATACAAAATTTCCCTTGCCACCACCCATTTATCACAGAAACACATATCCATGATCTTTACTGTTTGCAGAATGAGGTAAAATCAATCAATTTCCACTTGGAGAAAAGTGTATCCAGCAAGAACATCAATCCACATCCACTTAGGCATTTTTTAGCAACGTCTGAAGATCAATGATTACAGCCTTACTTGCCAACACACTAAAAAACCACCTCAAATTTGAACTTGGCATATTCAATCAACCCTATTCAGTGTATATATGTAATTCTGCATCTGACTACAGTATGAATTTGAATTGGGGTCTGGTTTTCGACCACTTGAATTAATACTGAGTCTAGATCTTTGCAATGAAGAAAATAATTATAGCTGCTATGAACACTGTCATCTAAAGAAAAACATATCCCTTCACATATTCAGAATAGATGGCCTTGTAAAATAAAGTTGCAATACAATAAAATGTCTCCTCTATATCTTTTTTAATATTTGCAGTGAATGCTCGTCTCATGCACTTTAGTACTATTTATCCTTTCTTTTCCTTGAAGTCCTTCTTTTTGTTATTAAAGGATAAGATGAACTGATCCAATGCCTTGTAGCTGTGAAAATTTGGTGAGGAAAAAAAAAATCAGTGCAAAGCAAAAACTTCAGATAAAGCCAACTAACTCAAAGGTCATGAGATCTATAAAATCAGTGCATTCCTACATTATGATGGTCAGCTCTAGGTCACACATATATACTGTGCTCAGGTGAACATCTAAGTCTGGAGGCTCACTTTTCATTACTTTGTCAGTGGCATGAATACTGAACCTGTCAGAAACTATAATGCTAGAACTGCGCTGTACCAAACACAGCTAGACTTGCTATCATCAACTGATTTTACTGCAAAGTCAATACAGTGTCTACTGAGTAAAAATGTTATCAAAGCCATCTACTCTTGGGCAATATTCATGCTTCTAAGTGAAGGTTTCAAAGATATTTAAAGCACCTAGGGTCCAATATTGCTTCTATTAAAGTCAATGTCAGAATACCCATTGACTTCTAAGGAAGCAGGAGCCCATGATGCATTTAACTGTGTATTACAGCTGTGTAAGTGTAACAGAAAAAAATACTAATGGACTCAGGGCTTGATTCACTGCTACCTTGTACTTGGTGTTATTACTGTGGAAAATGGGTGTAAAATGCTTCCAAACTATCATGGTAACACCCCACTCCCTCCCCAAGACAGCTTGGTCAGCTCGGCTAAACTTTATTGGAAAAGTAAGTAGACTTTCTATTCCATTTGTTGAATTGTATGGATGGACATACAATGATAATAATTAATAAACATTGGTATTGAACTGGAATGTTTTTTTTGGGGGGGAAAGGGGGCACCACAAAACATATTGAAATTGGCAGATAGAAAAAGAAGACTAATTCCAATTTTGATTGGTTGCTTGTTCTAATTTTAGTAATCTTCCCAACATTCCAAATGTGTGGGGAGGGGATTACTAAAATATCCTAATTGGGGATATATTAGTATAGAATGAAAATGAGGAAAAAAGGCTGAATTTTGAACATATTATCAGCGGGAAATAGATTGAATTAGAAAAAGCAGAATGACAGATCTATATTGTAAACTAGTAATCAATTTTATTGATAATCATTAATTCATGCAAACCCTGAAATTCATGGTGATAATTTATTTATTACCGTATTTATTACTACCGCTATTTTTAATTGAAGAATCAGCTCATTTCCCTTAAAAGACTGCACAATAGATGTGTTGGTACAATTTACATGTTGTTATCTCCCAGAGAGTTTCATTCAGATTCTTACACTGCATCCATCATTCTGAACATCTAAATGACAAACTACAAGTCCACAGTTGGGGAGTGATTTTCCTTTCTTATTTCTTCTCTAAATTCAGCATTCCCAGCATTACATTCACAAGGGGGCCTAACCACCCTTTAGCCCTAACCACTGGGCTATAGAGCCATTCCCTTTTCTGGCCCAACAACTATTCATAAATTTTATACAAAGTAGAACAACTTGAATAGTAGAGAGTGAGAGCAATCCACCCCCAAATACTTAATAACCCAGTGGTTAGGATACACACCTGGGTTCAAGCCCCTGCTCCAAATCAGGCAGAGTGAGGATTTGAACCTAGACCTTCCATGCACCAGTTGTGTTCTAGCCCCTGCTCTATTGGGAACATGCCACCACCTCATTTTCTCACTACAAAAAAACCCAATTAACCTTGCTTAGGCACCTAACACCAGGAGAGGATTCATGGCTATGAATCCCAAGTGAACGGAGACACCTCCCTCCTGCCCAGATTTAGGCAGCTAACTCCCTTTGAGAGAAGTGCTTAGACCACCTTCTCCTCATTATTTCCTACTGGCTAGCTTAGGTGGCTCCGCACTCAACCTGTTGGCTTTTCCAAGTTATTATTTTAGGTGCTTAACTCTCTCCATACACTATATAGAGAGCCTGGATGCCTAACTTGGGGCTTTGAATTCCATTGGGCAGCAGCAGGATGAAAACATTGGCATTGCAACGTGTGAATCCCCCTTTTGAATCTTTCACCCCCAATACTTTCAACCAGGCTTCACAGGGAGATCTTGCCAGTAAGTTTCATCACACTTCTCTGAACCCTTACTATTATAGCTATATACTTTGGGAGACAGGAAGACCAGAAGTGAACACAGCATTCCCAGTGAGTGGGTAACATTAATTTATATTTGGGAATTATAGTATTTTCCATAGTATTTTCTATCCCATTCCTTATGGACCCAAACATTCTACATTTTTTTAACCTTTGCTGCACAAGGAACAGGTATTTATTAAAATGCCCACAATCATTGAATAGAATCATAGAATATCAGGGTTGGAAGCAGGAGCGGCGCCAGGGTTTTTGGCGCCCTAGGCAGTGGTCCTTCCGTGCTCCCGGTCGTTGTCGGCAATTCTGCGGCGGGGGGGTCCTTCCGCGCTCCCGGTCTTCGGGGCACTTCAGCGGCGGGTCCCGGAGCGAGTGAAGGACCCGCCGCAGAATTGCTGCCGAAGACCCGGAGCGCGGAAGGACCCCCCGCCGCCGAATTGCTGCCCCCGCAAATCCTGGCGCCCTAGGCGACCACCTAGGTCGCCTAAATGGAAGCGCCGGCCCAGGTTGGAAGGGACCTCAGGAGGTCATCTAGTCCAACCCCCTGCTCAAAGCAGGACCAATCCCCAACTAAATCATCCCAGCCAGGACTTTGTCAAGCCTGACTTTAAAAACCTCTAAGGAAGGAGATTCCACCACCTCCCTAGGTAACCCATTCCAGTGCTTCACCACCCTCCTAGTGAAAAAGTTTTTCCTAATATCCAACCTAAACCTCCTCCACTGAAACTTGAGACCATTACGCCTTGTTCTGTCATCTGCTACCACTGAAAACAGTCTAGATCCATCCTTTTTGGAACCCCCTTTCAGGTAGTTGAAAGCAGCTATCAAATCCCCCCTCATTCTTCTCTTTTGCAGACTAAATAATCCCAGTTCCCTCAGCCTCTCCTCATAAGTCATGTGCTCCAGACCCCTAATCATTTTTGTTGCCCTCCGCTGGACTCTTTCCAATTTTTCCACATCCTTCCTGTAGTGTGGGGCCCCAAACTGGACACAGTACTCCAGATGAGGCCTCACCAATGTCAAATAGAGGGGAATGATCACATCCCTCGATCTGCTGGCAATGCTCCTACTTATATAGCCCAAAATGCCGTTAGCCGTCTTGGCAACAAGGGCACACTGTTGACTCATATCCAGTTTCTCGTCCACTATAACCCCTCGGTCCTTTTCTGCAGAACTGCTGCCTAGCCACTCGGTCCCTACTCTGTAGCAGTGCATGGGATTCTTCCATCCTAAGTGCAGGATGCTGCACTTGTCCTTGTTGAACCTCATCAGATTTCTTTTGGCCCAATCCTCTAATTTGTCTAGGTTCCTCTGTATCCTATTCCTACCCCAGGGGCAGCTCCAGGCACAAGCACAGCAAGCACGTGCCTGGGGCGGCGAGCCGGTCACCGTGAGGGCGGTAGTCAGGCAGCCTTCGGCGGCATGCCTGCGGGAGGCCCGCCGGTCCCATGGCTTTGGTGGCAATTTGGTGGCAGGTACGCTGAAAGCGCAGGACCGGCAGATCACCCGCAGAAACGCCGCCGAATCCACATGACCAGTGGACCGCCCGCAGGCATGCCGCCAAAAGCCACCTGACTGCCATGCTTGGGGTGGCAAAAAACATGGAGCCGCCCCTGCCCTACCCTCCAGCATATCTACCATTCCTCTCAGTTTGGTGTCATCTGCAAACTTGCTGAGGGTGCAATCCATGCCACCCTCTAGATCATTAATGAAGATATTGAACAAAACCAGCCCCAGGACCGACCCTTGGGGCATTCTGCTTGATACCGGCTGCCAACTAGACATGGAGCCATTGATCACTACCCATTGAGCCCAATGATCTAGCCAGCTTTCTATCCACAATGAGATGCAGGTGTTTTTCCTGAATATTTACAGTTAATTTTAAACCCTGCAATTTGTATTGTTCTGGCAACAGGAATGCAAGCCAGCCATTGGCCTTATTGCCACATTCCATTCCCCAGCCATTCCAGCTCATAATGTACAGGTGTTACTCGTTTGCCCTGACTCACACTTAGAAATTATAACCCTGGTTAAATGCCTGTTGTCCTCTCTTTGCCCTTCTCTGGAGAGTGTGTTCCATAACGCCTCTAATCTATGAATCTGCCATTCTTGTACTGCTAATCTGCAGGCTCCCTTTATGCTCTCCATTATTATACCCAGTTGAAAGGAGAACATACACGGTGGCTTGTTGCCCAGGTGTCTGTGTCTCTCTTCAAGCTACTGCATGCCCTAGGAGTACTGCTGCCATACAGGGAAGCACACACATCACTATGCTCAGGGAAAGCTTATCACCACTCCTATTTTGACTCAAGTTGCACATCTTTGATCACCATGAGGCACTCCGTACACCACCTCCAATGGAGCAAGCTGGGGCACTGAGGGGAATAAATGAGAAATTAATTTTCTACCCTTCCAGCAATCTAGGAAATATGTATATGTTAATTTAGGTGGAAGTGGGTGTCTGATGAGAACTGATCATATTGTTACCTGAAGGAAATACTAACAGATAATAAATGTTGCAAGAATAACAGATCAATTAAGTAATGTTCATATGGATTATATCATGAAAACAGTGGGATATAGAATGGGGAGATGGAGTGCCATATGGAATGTGGGTCGAGGTCCCATCTGGGTGTTTTATTTCTACTGAAAGACTGATATTTTTATGATATTCATTTTGAGCTTCAAATTATACACATCTTAAAATTGTTTGAATTATTTTCATTTTTACTGCAATTGTGTTATAGATATATACAACACATTTCAGTTGGAGGTTAATGGCTGTTGGTCATGAATTGACATTATTACCAGGATTTACTAGTGTAGGGTTAGATTAAGAGTTTACTCACAGCTAGACCTGGGCAAAAAAATTTCAGCAAATAGAAAATTAACTGGAAAATGCATTTTTTTCAGCTCACCCATATTATTTGCAAATTTAGGGAGAATCTGAGTAATAGTTTCAGCTGAAAAAAATGGAAAAGTTTTTTTTAAAGTCTAAATGTTCCATTTTGATCAATTTAAAATGTTTCATTTTGACTTTCCATCTTGAAACCGTGTTTCATTTAGAAATTTAACTAAATTTTAAAAATAATTAAATAGGGTAAAAACTTCTGAAAATGACTCAAAACTAATAACCAAAACAAAAATCATTTCAGGTCAAATGCAATGGGTTTTTTTGTTTTGTTTTGTTTTTTACTTGAAACTCCCCCCTCCCCCTATTTGAAAAAAAAAAATAAATAAAATTTAGTTTTGGTTCAAACCACACTGAATTTTTTGGGTCAGCCCCCAAACCTCCAAAATTAATTATTCATTCTTATCTCCTAGAACTGGAAGGGACCTTGGAAAGGTCATTGAGTCCAGCACCCTGTCTTCACTAGCAGGACCAAGTACTGATTTTGCCCCAGATTCCTAAGTGGCCCCTCAAGGATTAAACTCACAACCCTGGGTTTAGTAGGCCAATGCTCAAACCACTGAGCTATCTCTCCTCCATTCAGCTCTGCTCACGGCCTATAGCAGTGTTTTCCAAACTTGGGATGCCGCTTGTGTAGGGCAAGCCCCTGGTGGGCCGGGCCGGTTTGTTTACCTGCCGCGTCCGCAGGTCTGGCCAATCGCGGCTCCCACTGGCCGCGGTTCGCCGTTCCAAGCCAATGGGAGTGGCTGGAAGAAGCGGCCAGCGCATCCCTCGGCCCATGCTGCTTCCCGCAGCTCCCATTGGCCTGGAGCAGCGAACTGCGGCCAGTGAGAGACGCAATCGGCTGAACCTGCAGACGCGGCAGGTAAACAAACTGGCCCGGCCCGCCAGGTGCTTTCCCTACACAAGCGGCGTCCCAAGTTTGGGAAACACTGCTGTTAGCTAAGGATGCAGCAGGCTCATCTAGTTCTATATGGCCTAGGCACCACCAGAAGGAGACAGAATGCCTCACTGAGCTGGCGTGGGTTACATATGTTTGTGCCTCCTATTTTCAAACCCCAAACCTCTTATTTCTATAGCTAATTGTTTGGGTGATTCGCTTTTATCTGACCAATGAATAATAAAGAATGAACAGATGCTAAAAAGCAGGACGCTTGTTGTAAGAAAACATTCCCTTGAGAGAGAGCCTGAAAGCCTTTGCAGAATTTTCACCTCCCATTATGCTTGTTTCATTTGGAGATATTGTACGTATAATGAATGACTTTTTTTTTCTTTATTTTGAATATGCTCAGCCTTTTCTTTGGTATTAAGGATTAAAGTGGGTTTCTTTGCATATATGTCAAAATATATGCAAAATAATTCACTGTTTAAAAAGAAAAAAACTATAAAATCCTGCTACAATCTTACTTTGAATTACAGATGACCAGACTAGTTCTTACCAGCTCAAGGGCAACAGGAACATTTTCTCTTGTGCTTGTCACTTCAGTGTACCTGATAAATTGGACTGGACAGTAATAAGAAATGCCAGAGCCTTTGTTATTTGGCACCCTGATAACTACAGTACAGTAGGAGAAGCAGGTAGTTGGTACATCTGCTGACATACATCTAAAGAGAAAGAATATCTGTGCTTACCCTGATGGCCATTGAACCAGTGATGTTTTACATAAACGCAGCTGCAAAAACACTGATCTAACAGTAAAGGTACAGTAAAGCTCAAGGCAGTAGAAGTTTCACTTCACACAAAACAAAAAACAAACAAAAAAACCCACACTTGTTTCTTGTTCCATAGACAAAGTAATAAACTGATAAACTGAAAGGAAACAGGTATAGGGATAAGAGTTAGGGAATACACATTTGTACAGGTTTACAATTGTGGCTTCATTTGGAATCCCGACACAAATGACACATAAACAAAAAATGCTCAACTAATTTAAGAGATTTGTATGGAGCATGTGTTTTTATTTTTATTACCTACTATAGTGTGATTGGGCTGCCTTGACTGTATGTGTATTTGATCAGTTAACAAGGAACATAAATCTCCTAGAAATATCTGTCATATCCAATCAACTTTGGATCAGGCCCTACATTTAACCTTTCCGTAGTAATTTATCTCATATGCTTACTGATTATTGCATTCAATAGTTCTACTTAACTTTCCTGCTATTTTAGAATTTTTTTGGTGTATGTGTCATAAGTTTTTACTCCTTCTCTAATGTCATTATCGATCTATCTATATCAACTTTATTTATGCCTTTCAAGACAGCAACACCCTGGTGAAGTGTCCAGGAATATATACAGTGCTCCAGAGGAGGTCTAATTAGTCCCTTATACATAACAATATCACTTATTGTGTTTGTATTCTATCCCTTAGCTACTACAGTCTAATATTTTTGCCTTTTACTGCTGCTATAATTGAGATGATTATTTCAAAGATTTTTTTAATAATAAACCCTAAATCCTTTTCCTAATTAGTGTGCTGAATGATTGTTCTACATATACTTATTCCCTGGTCTGGCTCAGTGCTTTTTTTCTACAATAGTGACTGAATTTACTTTATTTTAAAAACAGACTCTCTCAGTAGCAAATCCAGCACAAGGAATTAGTTAGAGCATTTTTAGATAAATCCTATTAAAAAAAACCACAAACCTGCAAAGCAAAAGACAATTAAGAAGAAAATACACTCAAACCCAAAAGGTTTTCAAAAATACTTATTCATGGAAGAAGGGGGAAGACCAAATCTTTTCCAAATCTATTGACAGCGAATGGAGAAGAAGTTTAAAAACTAGAATTCAGTTAAAAAAATCCATAGTTTTGGATTAACATGTTTTGGACATCCCTGCCATGATTCTTGTGACCCCAACACACCCACTTTTGTCATGGTTCTGAAACCATGCCCAGATTATATAAACCCAGAGAGATGCGGGCTAAGTATATGCTCAGCACTTATAGGTTGGTGGTAGGGTATGCATTTAGGTGACCAAAAGCAAAGGGCTGGTATTTGTTGGCCTACACTGACAGTCCAGTGACTAATGTAAAGAAATATTATAATAACAATTTACCACATTTTGGGTAATATATGTGAAAGCAAAGGTGAATTCTTTAATGCAGAATGGAATGAGGAGATTTGCAGAAGTCTGTGCACAGCTGGACAAACCAGCTGTTGTGCTGGGGATTGTTACATATATAAACTCAGCCTGTGTTGGCCAAATTAAAAGTGCTCTGTGAACACAGTTCCAAAAATGTGGATGTGGACTTGCCTATCACTTTTTCTTATATATTGGAGCCTTTTTTTATTATATTGGTGTGGAATTTCTACTTATGTATCGAACATGACCCTTAATATGTATCCCATTCTCTTGATTTCTAAGATGAGTAATGTTGTGCAGTGCTGCGGTATTGAGGGACAGTGATTATTAGTAATTACTGCTCTAAAGTGCCTTTACATGCACTTGTCATGGTGGGATTATATGTTACGTGGTTTTTGTGCATTTATTTGTATCATAGTTTGTTCAAGATTTGTGTTAGTTCATGGTGGAAATTATTGTACTATATTAAAGTACTAGACACTCTTTTACAGAGTCTACTTTACTGTAGACAAATGAGCATGTAGGCCAGCTGCAATATCAAACCAAAGTAGGGCAGTAGAGAGAGTATTTATTTTGCAGGAACATAAAGTGTATCTTCATTTTTCCTTGTCACGAGTCTGTGAAAGGGTGGAATGCCTGGGGAATGGGTGTGAGGGAGTTGGTGACTACAGGACAGTCCAACAAGTAATATTGTCAATCTTTATGTTGCCAGGGCCAGCTGTGCTGTCATTTATATTTTGAGCCCTTATGTGCTCAATAAAAGACTGTATTGTGACAATACAAGTCAAATGAGTCCTCAAATCTCATTTCCCCTTCTCTTTGACGTCAACCTCTGTTCCTCCTCCTCCTGCCTGAACTAGTCCTCCCTTTCAAAAGTGGACCTTGTTTTTCTCTGGCTGAAACGTTTGCTTTGAGTCTCTCTGCATGTCCAATAATTGATTTTCTCTGCTTTATCTGGGCCTCAGATTGGTCAGTCATTCCACCACTATGGATGGCATCTGCTTTTCTCTACACCTGATATGAATCAAAGATAGAGTCATGGCCAGAGTAAGGCAATCCAGGATTTTCGGAACAACCCAACTTTGGAACCCTGCCCTTCTGTAACACAGAGTCCTGTTAGTGGTTTATGACTCTGTGTCAGCAGCTCTTCTCAGGCCTGACATACTCACTGCACTTTTAACACACTGATGTCATAATCTTTATCTAAAAGGTGTCATATAAGATATTATTGGAAAACTAATCAGTCACTGATCATTAATATTCTTGTGTGATGTATATACAGGCTGTGCACAAAGAGTTATGAATATGTGCTAGGATTATTTCCTTAAAATGGGTTTGGCAAGCAATGCCTAAGCATGGTCTGCCTTATACAAAGGAACATATATGTGTTTGTCTGACCAGGCTGGTCATCAGATAGAGACGATGAAGGTACATTAGCATAAAAGGTAAACAAAGCCATCAACCTAGCAATACCTGAGATAGTCTCTTGCAGGTGTTTGAACCTCAAATGATAAGCAATTGAATCAACTGTTTGTATACAATATTATTGTATTATAGAAGTGTATCAAGTCTTTTATGAATGCTAATGACACACTGGTCATTATTATCACTGTGAAATGTATGTATTAACACTATAATGAGGAATTATTGATACTCAATATTATGATGCTTTGAAGTCTGTGACCAAATACAGGAAGAAACAGGTTTTCTCCCAGAAAGGAAGGAAGGCCACTATCTACCTGTCTCCAGTGAAATTAATCAAGGTGTGACCAAAAACAATGGAAGCCTCATTTACATACAAAACAGAAGAGGGATGGGAAGTCCACATGAAGGGAAAAACAGCAGGAGGTCATCCTGAGTCTGGGAATAAAACAGGGAGTTTGGCAAGATATAAGGAGAGAGAAGAAGCTGTCTTGGTATCCATCACTGGAGAGACACAGGGGCCCAGACCTCTTGCAAGCTGAGAAAGATAGGTCCTTCAACCAAAGGGGTTCAAGTCTCTTGCAACTGAATATAGGTGAGAAGCCTGAAACAAACTTTCACCTAGGACAACAAGGGAAACCAACACCTTGTACTTTGGTGGAAGATTGTGACTGACAGAAATTCATCCATGGTTGGAAAGGAAAAGATAGGTAAGAAATCTATGTTGGACCAATCTGTGGCTTGTTGAGTTAAGTCTTAGCCAATAGAAAATATATTTTATTTTTATTTGCTTGTAATCATTTTTGTCTTTATCCCTTGTACTTAAAGTCACTTAAAACCTCTATCTTTTTTATTTAAATAAACTTGTTTTACTTTTAATCTAAACCAACCCAGTGCTGTGTTTGAATTAAAGGGATTGTTAACTCCAGTTAAAGTAATAAACAGAGCTTTGTCTCTTTAAAGGTGCAATGGACCTTATTATTTATCTGAGTGTTCCAGGAGAGGAGTGGACACTTCAGGGCAGATGGTTTGGGGGAAATTTGAGACTAGGAATGTGTTGGAGTCACCGTGCAAAAAGTAACCAAGCTGGTGGAGATGAGGGTGGGGCTGCTTCTTGTCTGTGGGCTGATGGGGTCAGAGTGCTGAACCAAGGCTCTGTCGTACACAGAACTCAGGAACCTGCATGCTTGTTGATGTCCAGGCTGTGAGTCACAGCAGAAGAGTATTTAAGGCACCCAAGGTTACAGGGCAGGTGGTGACAACCTCTCACTGGTCTGGATTGCATCCTAAAATGTTACACCTTCCCTCTCACAGCCACCATCACCCCACACATGCTGGAACCTATCACCTTCTCAGACTACTGATCCCTGTCTTCCGTTCTGGAAGGGGGAGGACTGTGGTTAGGTTAGGTGGACCTGAGGACTCCTACTGACACCACCCCAGGAGAGTCATGGGGGACCAAATGGTGATTACCATGCCAAATTTCTCTACTGTAGATAAAGCCACTTTGCCTTAGCCTTCCCAACTCCAAAATGGGAATAGTCAGTGTCTACCTACCTCACCTTGTTGTTCTGAGGTTTAATTATGTTTGTAAATATTTGATATCCTCAGATGAAAGACATTGTAAAAGATGTATTTTTCTCTTCACATCAGTAGCATGGGGAAGTGGATCAAAATTTGCATTTTACATTTGCAATGACTATTATCCCCATATACATGATAAACAATCCAGCTAACAATGAAACACCCTTTCACATATACACTTTCTGAAACTGCATAACATAGGGTTTTCAGGAATGCCAAACAACTTCCCACTTACAATATTTTTTGTTTAAATCCAAAATATTCTCTGAACACAAACCAAAATCACAGAATACTAAAAATACACCTATTTTTCAAAACTTGTCCTCCATGTTTTTCTTACAACAACAGACAAAACTGAAATTGTTCCAGCCATGGTGCATAGTGGTTTAGGCATTGTTCTGTACTAAACATGTGCCGTATAATATTTAAAAGCATGCACTGCTTTCCAAATTGAAGGCATTTATCATCATTTGTTTGACTATTAGTGACATAGATCCCGTAGAACAGTGGTTCCTAACCTTTACTGCAGCCTGCACCCCTTTGGTTCTCCAAAAAAAGATCCCGCTTATCAAAAATCGTTGAAGTAGGTCAGTTCTTTAAACCTAGATATATTTTTTGTTTGTATATTACAGTAATTGTTAAAAAATGTATAATGTTAATAAATACATAGGTTTGATGAAACAAAGTAGTTGTACTTACGTGCCTGTGCTTCATTTGTGGCATGTCTCGCACCCCCAAAAAGGGCATCTTGCACCCCCAGTGGGTGCATGCACCCCAGGTTAAGAGCCACTGCCATAGAAGCATACTATACTATACCTGTGGCTTTATTTTCCCCATTTCCACTTTCTTTTATAACTAGAATTAGGTTATTCTCTATTTTATACTTATAAACAAGTGGAAAGAAAAACACATGTCTTAGGCATACCTCCTGTAAGCTATCTGCCCATCTCTTGCTTATTTTGTCATGATGAAATTGTGAATCAAATTTTATAGCTTTACTCCAATAATTCAGTACTTCTTCAAAGAGCATCAAAGTACTCTTTGATCAAATGAGAAATGATCAAAGACTAAGCTTGTTAGAAAACAAACCCCACAAAGTGAAGATTCTAGTGCTTTTTTTCCATTTTCATCTTGCCTCCTTGCTTTGATTATGTGTTTTATTGTATGAGGAAGCTTGATAGAAGAGTAATATAAAATAAAAATTGAGGGGCTGAGGGACTAGAAGTGACAGAAGTGTTTGAGTGACTGCTCTTGGATTTTCTGTAGGTTTGTCTTCACTGCAGTATTAGCACAAGGTATAACTTGAGCATTGCATCTAACCCAACTCCCATGCACACACACAAGTCTTTAGCTCAAGTAATGTGGTGCTTTAAACCTATGCTAGCTGGCCTGTCAGATGACATGGGTTTAAGCTTGAGTGCTGCTGATTCTTGAGCTCATAATGCAATGAGGATGCAATTACTCTGTGCTACTAATCAGACATGCCAAACCCACCAAAAAACAAACAAACAAACACCAATGAAATTTTTGGCTTATTTTTGGCTTAATTGGCTTGTGAGTTGCTTGTTGGCTAGTTTTTCGCTCGTATGGCTTGTAGCTTTGTTGCTTGTTTTAGCTTGTTGCTTCTTTTTTTTTATCTGCTCCTGGCAAGCAGGGGCAAGGGGGGGCAAGTGAGGGAGAGAGACGGGGTGCACAGATCCCCCTCCCCCCGTGCCGGGGGGATCTACTCACATAGAGTGTTGGGGTTCTTAGGGATTGACTTGTTTTTAAATGGGATTAGCTTTATTTTTGTCTTATTGTGAAAGTCGGGGTGCTTATTTACTGCGTGAAAGTTGGCAACTGTACTACTAATCTAATCACTGTGCAGCTTGACTCTTGTTTGGCAGTGTGACTGCTATCACTAGAGCTAGGCTAACTCAAGAACAGTTATCTCAAGTGTAAATAAATCAAGCTAACTTGCCAATGAAGACACCCCCTGAGCCACCTCTAGAAATAAGAGCTTACCTGAACTAAAAGTAATTAATGATCCCTGCCTACACATATAACATAATAAATAAATAATAATAATTAATAATAATTTGTATTATCACAATGCCATGAACCAGAACCACATTGTGCTAGATGTTCTCATCAAAATTGAATTGCCACAGCTTTTTCCCAGTGAAGGAAGTTCATTTTTCAAGGTTGAATTATGTTGCAATTTAGATGTTTCCAAATATTAGGATATATTTTGTGAAATGAACTAATCATGCAGAAACTCAGAAGGATTACGTTTCAGGAAGACTTGGCAAAATATGGTGTCCTAATCCAAGACAGGCCCATGCATCTAGCAAAAGTGAACTGCAAACAACAACAAAACATTTTGTAATACTTTGGGATGGTCCTAAAACCAAGATTCTTTCAACAGTTACCTCACATTTAAGCTAAAATCCTCTACTCCGCTGTTTGGCCAAATAGCTGGAACCACACCAGGTAGAAGAAAGGCTGAGGTACACTTTCCAGCCTCCTTTTCAGTCCCCACTCACATCTCCTTTATCTCACTCATTCCCCTTCTCCTCCTACTACGGAGCTGTAAACCAACAGGAGCTCTAAACCAAACCCTTGAATGTTTACCCTCACAATCAGATCTTCCCTACATAACCCTCCTTATTATTTATTTGTATCATCATACTGCCTATGAGCCCCCGTCATGGACCAGGGCTGCATTGCGCTAGGTGCTGTGTAAACACAGAACAAAAAGACAGTTTCTGCCCTGCCCTCCAGAGACTACAATATAAGTATAAGACAGACAACAAATGGATACAGATAGATTGACAGGGGAGTACAAGGAAACAATTAGACAATATGGTCAATATGGCAGGCTGTAGTCTTAGCGCACCAGCAGCCTAACCATTGTCAAAGTTAAAATACATACTAATTCTGCCTACACAGGCACCTTGGATGAAAGATTGGATGTTATTGTGACAGATATAGTAATTTCCTGCAATATCCTGGACAAACCATATTGAATTAAGGTTAAGTATTTTAGGAGTTCATTGTATTAAAAATGAAAATATTTATGTATGATTGTGGGACTGTATGTAATGTCTTCAAGGGGAAATCGTGATTAATGTAAACCCTGGGAAGTGTTATGAGCTTCAAAGGACTACTTAAACAATGGGACAGACAACAATGAGCTTGTGGGACAAACAAAGTTTAGTTGGGTTTCCCAGGAAATATCTAGGGGAAGGTGTATGCAAATATACCTGCTACAGTTATGTAAGAACTCAGCCTTTTGAAGCTTCACCTTGAGAAAGGGCCCACTGACTGCTGACCACCTGTTACCGGAGGACAAGATCAGAGGCTCAGCCTGTATAAAGAAGTGACTCACAGATTCATGGGGTTTCTTGTTCTGAGCAAAAGTTGTTATGAACTTGTGACCACAAAAAAGCCCACTAGTGGGATTTGAAGACTGACTCCTACCAGAGCCCTTGCTGAAGTTGGGCGAAAATCTGGAAAGCTTACTAGTGTGACTGTAAGTTATTGTATAGTTTTTAATCTGTTTTTCTGTAATGTTTTTACCATAAGGAAAAATGTGCTTGCTTAGAAAGGCTGTGTGGTACCTTATAACTGTGAGCAATTATGCTGTTTATAGCTTCTGAGGAGAAAGCAAAGTAGGCCTGCTTAGGCAGTGTGACTTGCTCGGGAACTCACAATGTAGGCAGGGAACTGTGCAGCCTGGAAAAACCCGGATCAGGATGGGAAGAGAGACGCGTCTCTGCCCGAAAGAGATAATGGCTGAGGAGCAGAAACCCTGAGAGTGGATGCCCCGGTGGACCATGGAGAGAGAAACACAAGTGCAGTTGCCTGAACTATGGCTGCTATCCGTAAAAGAGCCTGTGAAACTGAGAAAACTAAGTATACAAAGGTATGTGCTGACAATGAATATATATAATATATACGTAAATAAAAGAGAGAGAGAGAAAGTCATGGCAAATACTGTCAACTCAGGTTTCGCCAACCATATTTAGAAGGGAAATGGTAAGATTTGACATCTACATATGATGCCTCTACAGCACAGAACTTTATAAAAGTGTAAATACAAGTGCTTTGATATAGACAATATAGTTTTTCTTGAGGAGGAGACAACTACAGAAATCCAATTTTTAGCTAATACTGGCTACAGCACAGGATTCACCCATTGAATGGCAGATTATTTTATTAAATGCAGGCTTCAGTCATTTAAAGGCTATTTTAAAATTAACATTCCATGCAGCCGCTGTGGGTAGACTGAGGATTCTGAGTATTTCTAACAGGCCAAATTATTACATTGAACATTGAGGTACCTAAAGCCTGGAGTGGAGTGATAATGTTTTGCCTTCTTACTGTATTTTCCCCTAAGCATTTTACTGAGGAATTAATAGACTTATAAAAGTTGTATACTCACCGTTTAACACAACCCAATGCTGTATGACTTAAGAGTGGTTCTGCAGTCTTCTGCATTAAAATTGCAAATAAAATGAAAATGGTGTGTGATGGAGATTAAAGTGATGACCCAGTGATTTTTTCAAAGTACATACCTGACAATATAGCAAACTCTATTATCCCTCCCAATCCACAATTCATGCTTACGTGTACATAAAATCTATTGTCTAGTGCCCTCCATGGTTTTCAAAGTTGTTATTTACAGACTCTCAGGATGACAGCAACCTAGCTATAACTTTTGCTGGACTTTAGCTCATTAGCCTGTTCCTCCCTGTGGTAATTTCATTATGTCTTCAACCTGTGTTCAAACTCCCACAGCTGCAATTAGATGTGAAATTTAGAGCTACCAGATTGTAAAGTTATGCTACCTGCTACCTGCTACCCAAGGGTAATTTAACCATTAATTACTAGAGCAGCAGCTAACTTTTCTCCCCCTCTAGTGAACAAGACCCTCTAAATTCACAAGCTTACTTTCATTCACTCAGTGGGCACTCTCTTGATCATAAGTCTGAATGCCATTGTAGTCCAGTGGGGGGAGTGGCTCCTCCTTCTCCGGAAATCACTTGAGTAGGGAATCAGCAGGGTGATGGGAGACGTGAACTCGGGCCTGTGATCAGGGCCGTACAACAAACACAGTTACGGAGCTCCAGCCCTGGTTGGGGCGGGGCAGCAAAGAGTCTCTGGCTCAGGCCCGTACTCAGGCTGGGCAGCAAACAGTCAGTTAGCCCAATCCCTGGATCAGGGTGGGACAGTAAGAATCTGAGCGCTCAGGCCTGCACTCAGGCTGAGCAGGAAAACAGTCGGGCCTCCTAGCTCTGGCAGAGGGCTGAAAAGCGCAGGCTTCTTGCCTAAGAGATGGGGAGACTGCCACCCATGGATTGGGGCAGTGGGGGGGGGGGCACAGGCCCACTCCTCTGCATCCCGGCCCAGGGCCCTAGCAGTGGCAAAGCTGTCTGCCACAGGGTCAGCTGGGATCCTGGCCACAACACGCTGACTCACTAGCTGTCAGAGTTGTAGCCAGACAGGGGTCGGCTACCCCTGGGCCACTTCCCAACTCCAACTCAGGGTGTACCTGGCTCTGTAGAGGGTCGTCCTGGTTGTCGGGGAAGAAGGCCTCTATCAGGGCTTGCAGCTCTTCCATGCTCAGGTCTGTAAATGGCCCTGGCGCTCGTGGCCAGTCCTCGGCTCCCTCAGGGGCTGCAGCAGCCTCCCAGCTCAGGGCTCACAGGAGGCGTCTGGCTCCTCCGGCGGCTGCCTTCCAAATGAGTTCTCTGGTCCCGCCCACTAACTTCTGGTGGGAGGATTGAGCGTGGCGTGGCTCCACCCACCAGGGTTCAGTGAGGGGCTTCTCCCCCTCTGGGTCTGTGGGCGGCCAATTTGCCCTGCTACACTCACACACCTTCCCTCAAGTCCAGCTCCCGGACTTGGGGGCTGGTCTCTTGATTCCCACCTAATTAGGAGAAGAAATCAGTGTTGGTGTTCTCCTTACCTGCCCAGTACTTGATGGTAAAGGTGTATTGCTGGAGGGTAAGGTACCAGAGCCTGAGCCTGGCGTTAGAGGTCCTCATGGTGTTTAGCGATTTCAGCGGTGCGTGGTTGGTGATCAGGATGAAGGGGGCCCCCAGAAGATAGTATCTAGGGTGACCAGACATCCCAATATTTAGGCGCTTGTCCTGATATTTCGCAGTACTCTTTTTTTTTTTTTTGGCTCTGCCAGTTACCCCCTCCCCCCCGCCATGTGTCCCGATATTTTCTTCCTCTCATCTGGTCACTCTAATAGTATCTGAGCGTGTTGATTGCCCACTTGATGGCGAGGACCTCCTTCTTGATGACCAAGTAGTTACACTTGCGGGGAAAAAGCTTGCGGCTAAGGTAGAGGATGGGATGTTCTTCTCCGTCCACCTCCTAGGAGAGGACGGTCCCGAGCTCCACCTCCGAGGCATCCGTTTGCACCAAAAACTCCCGGTTGAAGTCGGAGCTGAACAAGACAGGTTCCCAACATAGACTTCCCTTAAGAGTCTGAAAGGCATCTTCGCACTCAGTCGACCAGTGTACCCAGCAGGGGCTGTACTTGGTGAGGAGGGCTGTGGGGGGAACCACGAGAATTGGGGCACGAAGCACCCGTAGTATCCAGCCAGGCCTCACAACTGTCATACCTGGTGCTTTGTTGTCGAGGCTGGGCACACTTGCAGCGCCTGGACCTTTCCTATGAGGGGACGGACGAGGCCCTGGCCAAGGGTATATGCCAGGTAAATAGTCTCCTGCCAGCCGATTCAACATTTTTGGGGGGTTGGCCCTGAGCCTGGCCCCTCACAGGGTCCGGAGGACAGCAGCCACCTGATTTAAATGCTCGTCCCACTGGCGGCTGTAGACCACAACATCGTCCAAGTAGGCCAGAGCCTACTCTATGTGAGGATCCAGGAGGCAGTCCATCAGGCACTGGAAAGTCGCCGGAGCCTCCATGGAGGCTGAAGGAAATCCGTGTGAAGTGATAGAGCCTGCTTGGCGTAGCAAACGCAGTCTTCTCTTTGGAGTTCCAGTCCAAGGGGATGTGCCAGTAGCCCTTTGTGAGGTCAAGGCTCGTGATGTATCTGGCAGTGCCCGGACGATCGAGGAGTTCATTAATCCTGGGCATCGGGTATGCATCGAACTTTGATATTGCATTCACCCTTCGGAAATCTATGCAGAATTGAAGGGTCCCATTGAGCTTCGGAACCAACACAATGGGACTGCACCACTCACTCAGTGATCATTCCATGACTCACAGCTCCATCATTTCTTGGACTTCCTTTTCAACAATTTCCCATGCCTGTCACAGGAGCGGGCGAGTGGTTTCCCAGACCACCTCCCTGGGGTTCGTCTTAATGGTGTGCTGGACTATGCTAGTCTGGCCTGGGAGGGCGGTAAATGTTGTATGAAAGGTGTCCAGCAGGCACTGAGACTGAGACTGTTTCTGTTGTTCTGGGGAGAGGGTGTCCCCCAGTTGAGGCTCCTCGGTCTTGGCCATATCAGGGCCTGGGGACCTAAGGCCAGCTTGGGAGGGCAAGGGGTAACTAGCAGTCCATCCTGTGCATGCCAAGGCTTCAGAAGGTTTACATGATAAATCTGCTTCTTTCTTCTTCGATCTGGTTGGTGGACTTCCTACGTGACCGGCTCTACTCAGCAGACCATGTCATAAGGGCCCTGCCATTGAGCAAGCAATTTTGACTCCTTGGAGGGGAGGAGGAGGAGTACTCGGTCACTGAGCTTGAAGGTTCGGACTCGGGCCCCCTAGTTATAACACCCCTCCTGGGTCCCTTGTGCTGCCTGGAGAGTCTCCTGCACAAGGGCCCCTGATCGAGCAAGTCAGTCCTGCAATTGCAGCACATACTGGAGAAGCCCCTGCGAAGCTGAAGGGGTGTACTCCCAAGTCTCTCATCAGATCCAGTATCTCGTGGGGTTGTCGGCCGTACAGGAGTTCGAAGGGGGAGAACTTGGTGGATGACTCAGGTACTTCGCGGATGGCTAGCAGCAATGGTGGGAGCAATTGGTCCCACTGCTGCAATTCTTGTGGCGGGAACTTCCTCAACATACCCTTTAAAGTCCTGTTGAAGCGCTCAACGAGCCCGTCCATTTGCAGATGATACACTGACATCTGCAGCTTCTTAATGCCCAACAGGGCACACACCTGCTGGAGCAGCCAGGAAGTGAAATTAGTCCCTTGATGGTGAGGAGTTCCCGGGGAAGCCCCATGCAGACAAATACCTTCACCAGTTCTGCTGTGATGGTACAGGCACTGGTCTCTCTCAGTGGAATGGCTTCGGGAAAGTGGGTTGCGTAGTCCATAAGGACAAGGATATGCCAGAACTCAGCCTTACTCTTTGGGACAGGTCCCAACCAGGTCCATTGTGACTCGCTCAAAGGGAACACCTACCACAGGCAAGGTAACCAAGGGCACTTTTGGCACCCTTGGGCTGGTGGCCAACTGGCATTCGGGGCATGAGCAACAATAGTCTCTTATCTCCCGATAGACTCCTGGCCAGTAGAAGTGGGATAGAACTTGGGCCACAGCCTTTTCTTGCCCCAAATGTCCAGCCACAGGGACGTTGTGCGTGAGCTTCAAAACCCCTTTCCGATGACACTGGGGAATGACCAGCTGGGTCCGAAACACCTGTGTTTGTGGGGCCCGCTCCATCCGATAGAGGTAATCTGCTACGAGTTCAAATTAGGGCCATTGCATTGCTCTGTGGGTGTCCGTCATGGCCCCATTAATGTGGGCCACCTGGTCATAGGCATGATTGAGTGTAGGATCATCCCGACGGTCTTGAGGGAAGTTGGCTAGGGGTGTTGTCGAGGGGCTTTCCCCCGAGGGTTGGGATCCCGGGCTCATTGGGGTCCTCTCCTTCTGGCCTCCTCTCCGCATTTTCAAGTGGTCCCCCTTCTTCGGCCTCAGTGTCCCCATATCCAATGGGGTCTCTCACTAGAGCCAGCTGGGTAGGACCACTGCCCTGCCATTGAGCAAGCAATTTTGACTCCTTGGAGGGGAGGTTGGCTAGGGGGCTCCCGAAGCAAGTCATTAAAGCCCAGCCAGTCTCGGCCGAGGATGATGGGATAGGTGAGAGTGGGAGCCAACCCCACTGTCATTACCTGTGTCACCATTTATCGTCAGGAGTACCCTGATGTGGGGGTACACTCTCACATCCCCATGTATATGCTGGAGTCTGACCTCCCCCCCCCTCCATCACTCTAGGGTTGGGGACGACTCCCTGATGGATGAGGGTCTGCCAACACTCCGAGTCCAGGAGGGCCACGCCTTGTCTAGGCCCCACCCCCACGGACATCGTCAGCTTCAGGGTGGACTGCTTGCAGGCACGGGACTCTCTGGTACAGACCTGGCCAAAGCTGCAGTCCATCTCAGGACATTCCCATTGTAAATGCCCAAAACAGCTGCAGGAGAAGCAGGGTCCCACTTCTGGACGTCCTGGCCAAGGTGGTGTCTTTGCTGGAAGGCTTCAGTGAGAGTCCCAGCCCGCCTTGCTCAGGGTGTCCGCAAAACATGGTTCCAGATTGCCGAGGGATGTTCCGGGGCTCGTTGTCTAGGTTGCAGAGCCCCAGTCAGCGTTCGGTCTTGGGTTCGAGTCTCCGGGTCGGCGCGTTCCTGGTCCGATGGGGGTCTCTGTGGCCAGGGAGCCTTCCATCAAGGTGACCGCCATACTCAATGTCATCGGACGGTGGCGGAATACCCAAGCCCGACCCCAGGGTGGGAGCACCTGGATGAACTGCTCTAGGATGACCTGTTTGGTGAGTTCATTCATCGAGCGTCGCTCTGGAAGAAGCCAGCGCCAGCAGAGGTCTTTAATTGCCTGGGCATGATGCGGGGCCAGGCTCCCAGCAGGTATGTCGTCGTCCGGAACTGCTGACGCAAGGTTTCTGGCATGATGTCGAGGACATCTAAGATGGCCAACTTCACTCTCCCATAGTCTCACACCTCCTCCAGAGGAAGCCCCCAGTAGGCGATCTGCGTAGTTCCAGTCAAGTAGGAGGCCATGAGAATGGCCCACTGCTCCTGGGGCCACCCTGCCCCTATGGCAACCCGCTCAAAGGTGACAAGGAAGGCTTCCGGGTCATCCTTGGGTCCCATCTTGGAGAGCCTTATGGACACTGAGGGAGCGGGGGGATTCTCTGTGTCCCCTCTTGTGGCCGGACTAGGTTGGGGCAGCAGTGTTGCAAGTTGCTGGAGACATTGTTGCTGTTGCTCTCGGTGCTGGGCCCCCAAATCCCAGAGTAACTGCTGCTGCTGTGGCCCCAGTGGCTGCATCAGTTGCTGTTGCTGTTGCCTCTCAGTCAGATATTTGATGAGCTTCTCAAGCTCCATTTTTTTCTTTATATTTTTTAAGGGTTCCCAATGGTGGGGCCCCTTATTGCAGGGGTCGGGCCGATACCCACATTCTCCACCAAGTGTAGTCTGTTGGGGGGCGTGGCTCCTCCCGCTCCGGGTCTGTGGGTGGCCAATATGCCCCACTACGTCTCTAGGAGTCACCTGACATGGGGAATCAGCGGGGCGATGGGAGACGTGATCTCGGGCCTGTGATCAGGGCCGAATAACACACACAGTTATGGAGCCTGGTCGGGGAGGGGCAGCAAAGAGTCTCCGCTCAGGCCTGTACTCACGCTGGGCAGCAACCAGTCAGTTAGCCCAGGCCTTTGAGCAGGGTGGGGCAGTAGAGAGTCTAAGGGGCTCAGGCCTGCACTAAGTCTGAGCAGCAAACAGTCGGGCCTCCTAGCTCTGGCAGAGGGCCGACAAGCGCAGGCTTCTTGCCTAAGAATGGGGGAGACTGTCACCCATGGATTGGAGTGGCAGAGGGGGATGCAGGCCCACCCACTCCTCTGCGTCCTGACCCAGGGCCCTAGCAGTAGCAGAGCAGTCTGACTCCCTCACTGTCAACATTGCAGCCAGGCTGGGGTGAGCTACCCTGGGCCACTTCCCAACTCCCCCTCAGGGTGTACCTGGTGCTGTAGAGGGTCACTGGGGAAGAATGCCTCTGTCAGTGCTTGCAGCTCCTCCATGCTCGGGTCTGTAAATGGCCCTGGTTCTCCTGGACCAGTCCTTAGCTCCCTCGGGGGCTGCAGTGGCTTCCCAGCTCACAGGGAGCGACTGGCTCCTCCGGCGGCTGCCTCCCAACTGAGTTCTCCAGCCTGCCTTTTGTACTTCCAGTCCCGCCCACTAACTTCCGGCAGGAGGATTGAGGGAGGCATGGCACCAGGGTTCAATGAGTGGCTCCTCCCCCTCCTGGTCTGTGGGCAGCCAATCTGCCCCACTACAGCCCCCATTAATCAGGCACTGAAGAACAAGCCTATAAAAAGGTCTTTGAAATTACACTATAATGCCAGAAAAAAAAATGAGCTTTTTGGAATGCTGGAATGAATGGAGGCTATTGAAATCTAACATGCAGAACAAGATCTACATAGTTTGGAATGGTTTTATTTTGCTGTGTGTGCTTGTGTTTGGGAAGCCTGACCAACAGGAATTCAGAGAGCCTGGGAGAGGAAAGACAATATTTAAATAGCATTCATGCAGTTGCACTTTTAGTGTCCGACTCTGTAAAGATTTAAAGATGTGCCTTTTGACACACAGCAGTAGTTCTGTTGAAATCAGTGGGACTATTAAGATACATAAAGTTAACCATGTGCATAAGCCTTTGTGGGATTGGATCCTTAAGCAATCAAAAGTAGGTGAAATGAGTGATAAAATATTGATTCAAAATGTTCATTTCCTGTACACTGTTAAAGAGCCTTACTACAACCTTATATACAGAAAGGACAGTATATATAGATACAGATCTCCTGTGTCTGTGTGTGCTATAAGGTAAGATACATACATGAGTCTGAATAGGGAAATAAGAACAGGTGTTAAAGAAAAAAATCAGTATTTTCCTATTACATATTTTATAGTTAGATAAATAACTACCTTGTTCTCTACCCTCCAAGAAAAACTATATTTTAAGAAATAGACTAGAAATTTCAGCTTACTTATGGTTATGAATATTTCTGATTTTTTTCTGTGAATATTGATATTGCTTGCTAACAGGGAGAAAGTGACAACCAAGGGCAGGAAGACACTTATTTTGCATTGAAATCAATGGGAACAGCACACCAAATGTACGTTTATACATATCTGTAAAAAAAATAAATATTAGAAGTATTTCAACTTGCCAAAAGCTGATGTAGCCAAATTATTGCAGGGATTTATGTTAAAGGCTGTGAAGCCTCATTGTTTGATAAACTGGAAAACGGGATACTAACAACTGGAAATATTAGAAAACTAATCCATGTACAAAGGTAAACATAACCCAAATCCTGGGACTAATCAACCATGGAATGCTAATTGCAAAGTCAGCTACGCTTTGCACTGCAGATGTTTTCTCCTACAATCATTTATTTTGCTGCATTGACTTGAGGCTTCTTTGCTCTTCTCTCCTTTTATTCTCATACCCTCAAAACCTAGTTTTGCATCAGAAGCCAATAGAGGCACATAATGGATTGTTTGGATGCTGCTGCAAACATGCTACTAAAGTCACAGTAGACTTAAAGCCTGCGGGTTTGGTGTTACTGCCATCATTTCTATGGCAGTAACATTAGATTTAATCTTTTCTGGCTGAGCTATTTCATGCCTTTTTGATAGATAGGAAATCTGCAGTGTGGAGTTTTAGTGGGTACACCTCTTCAGCCAAAATTACTCCTCTCTCTCTAACCTGAAACAAGTCTAAGAATTGGGTCCATGATCTGTAGATATGAGTTTGGCTGTTCAAAATTATTTAAATTAATTTATTTTGGAAGCTGTAGATTAAGTACAAATGGTGTGTAAGTGCAGTAGGTATTGGTGCCTTCCTTTCATCTTCCAATTTTTGGAGAGAAAGAATTTTTTGGGTTTTGTTGTTTTTCAGTTCCTCATTTTACAGTAAAACAAATCTGAAATCAGAACAGAGATGCAAACGAGCAACATGAACACACCAGAAATTTGTACAGCTTGAACACAAATGTAAACACCTTATTAGGAATGCTAGACCACAGTTGCAAATGATTTATGAATTGCACACCATCATATATTGGACCCACCGTTCCTATAGATGTGAAAAGGAAATATAAATACTGGTTACATGTATTCCGTTACTATACTTTTTCAGCAAATGTATCCATTTATCATTAGCTATTAAAATCTAAATATCTTCTATATATATGTGTGTGTGCTCAAGCTGCAAAAGTCAGACATACCTTTAGAGCACACCAGATTTCAGGGGGATTTGGCTCCAATTACACTGGTCTACAATTTTTGAGAAGTCGTCTGCTTCAGAGATAAAATGTACTATTTATTATGTATTTTGATGTGCTGAATTCAAATATGACAATTAAAACAACTGATTGGCTACTGTTTCTAAGATATTTAAGTTTTTACATTTTATGTCTATGTATATTGTGTAGATAGTAGAGTTTTAATCATAAATTGTAAACCTAGGTCTTTTCATGTGTTTATGGTTGCTTTACATGATAATATTTCACCTGT
>NW_020664417.1:27878991-27890236 GCF_002925995.2 Terrapene triunguis | reverse complement strand
GGTGGAAAAAAATCTAGATGAGAGTGCAAAAAATGTATCTTTAGTGACATGTTGCAACCAAGGCTTTTGTATGCCTTGAGGAGGTTTTCCACCAACAACCTGTAGTTGTCTGCCTTGTTGTTTCCGAGAAAATTTATTGCCACTAACTGGAAGGCTTTCCATGCCGTCTTTTCCTTGCCACGCAGTGCATGGTCAAGTGCATCATCTCGAAGAAGTTCACGAATCTGAGGACCAACGAAGACACCTTCCTTTATCTTAGCTTCACTTAACCTTGGAAATTTTCCACGGAGGTACTTGAAAGCTGCTTGTGTTTTGTCAATGGCCTTGACAAAGTTCTTCATCAGACCCAGCTTGATGTGTAAGGGTGGTAACAAAATCTTCCTTGATTCAACAAGTGGTGGATGCTGAACACTTTTCCTCCCAGGCTCCAATGACTGTCAGAGTGGCCAATCTTTCTTGATGTAGTGGGAATCTCTTGCACGACTATCCCATTCGCAGAGAAAACAGCAGTACTTTGTGTATCCAGTCTGCAGACCAAGCAAGAGAGGAACAACCTTCAAATTGCCACAAAGCTGCCATTGATGTTGGTCATAGTTTATGCACCTCAAAAGTTGTTTCATGTTGTCATAGGTTTCCTTCATATGGACTGCATGACCAACTGGAATTGATGGCAAAACATTGCCATTATGCAGTAAAACAGCTTTAAGACTCGTCTTCGATGAATCAATGAACAGTCTCCACTCATCTGCATCGTGAACGATGTTGAGGGCTGCCATCACACCATCGATGTTGTTGCAGGCTACAAGATCACCTTCCATGAAGAAGAATGGGACAAGATCCTTTTGACGGTCACGGAACATGGAAACCCTAACATCACCTGCCAGGAGATTCCACTGCTGTAGTCTGGAGCCCAACCGCTCTGCCTTACTCTTGGGTAGTTCCAAATCCCTGAGAAGGTCATTCAGTTCACCTTGTGTTATGAGGTGTGGTTCAGAGGAGGAGGATGGGAGAAAATGTGGGTCCTGTGACATTGATGGTTCAGGACCAGAAGTTTCATCCTCTTCCTCGTCTGACTCAAGTGAGAATGATTCTGGTGCATCAGGAACCGGCAGTCCTTCTCCGTGGGGTACTGGGTGTATAGCTGATGGAATGTTTGGATAATGCACAGTCCACTTTTTCTTCTTTGACACACCTTTCCCAACTGGAGGCACCATGCAGAAGTAACAATTGCTGGTATGATCTGTTGGCTCTCTCCAAATCATTGACACTGCAAAAGGCATAGGATTTCCTTTTCCTGTTCAACCACTGGCGAAGATTTGTTGCACAAGTG
Organism: Terrapene triunguis; assembly: GCF_002925995.2. Classification (NCBI taxonomy): domain Eukaryota; kingdom Metazoa; phylum Chordata; order Testudines; family Emydidae; genus Terrapene; species Terrapene triunguis. The sequence goes on along the minus strand of NW_020664417.1, from coordinate 27,888,906 downwards.
TTGCAGCATATGTGTGGGGCCCACCTCTTGTCCTGATCTCCAGTTTTGCAGCCAAAATAAAGGTGATAGGCTTTCTTAACCATAGTGGTTATACTGCGCTTTTGTGATGCAAAAGTCACTTCACCACAAACAGCAGAAGTTATCTACACTGTTCACACAAGTACGAGGCATCTCTGCTCACTTTGGCTAAACAGAAATGTGTCCCTTTGTAAAATCAAACACTGAGAAATAAGAGAGCACGACACTGTATGATTTCTAGAGCTGATATAGGGCAATTTGTTCAGCAGAGTGATGTAAGCTTCGTTATGATTGCATCATCCATGACTTCTAGGAATAACATGATGCAATTCATATCATGTATGACGCAATACCAGCTTCAGATTGCATCATTCATTGTTTTGCCTAAAAAGCAAGTACTGTCCAAACCCAGTCATAGATTTATTCATAGATCCAGTCAAAGATGTATTTTAGTCATTTCTGGTTTAAATTGAGATCCCTTCCCTTTATAACTCACTTATCCTCCGCCATTCCCAAGTCAAGGGTCGTATATACTGACCCAATAGCATATCTTGAAAACTAGAGCCAATCAACAATTTTAAGCATCATTTTCGTTCTCAGTGACCCAGAATTAGTAAAGTTTGACTACATTTATTTCAGAAGCATTTTGGCTGTAGAGCAGTGTTATTTTTCTTCTACTTATAATATATAGGGGCCATTTGCAAAATTCAGATTTGGATTGAATTCAGATTTTAAAACCTCTGTCCCTCCCTAGGTTTAGGGATGGCCTCAACCAGGTTATTGATTCAGGTCCATCTGTACTTGATATTTTGGTGGAGGTTCTCATGGCTGTGACCTCAATAGGTAGGTTTCTGTTTCACTCATTATTAGCATTGACAGTCTCTCCTATTGCTTTATTCTCTTTGTCTGGAATTTGTTTTGGAGAGTTTTGTGAAGTTTGTACAACTTTTATCAGTAGGAAAACGTTTGGCTTTATTTTGTGGTTCTGCTGCTGGCATTTGGTGACATTTTCTCTTGTTATTGACAGTTTTGTTTATATTTCCTTAAAAGAATGAGCTAGCCTAGTAGTGGTGTTTAATTTGTTTTGTCCAGTCCATACAGTACACAAAGCTCTCTGTTCACATTTCACTCCTACTTTGGCTTTCCTCTGTGATTGTTTTTTGCTGCACCTTTGTTTGCTTTATGACCTTTGTCCAAATCATGTTTTTGTCCCTAGATAGAAGCTGGATAGCTCTTTGCTGATACCTGCCACATCTGTCTCTTTTCCTAAAGTTTATTCTTTCCCCCCCAAACATTCTGCATTGCAGCAGAACAGCTTCTTAGCTATCTCCTCTAAAACTATATACAAGTGAATCTTTTGAATTATGTTGCTTCAACACGATTGTCTTCCTGGTGAATAAAGGTCAAGCACAGAGTCCTTTTGTTGCTATTGCTGACATGCCACTGCTGAGTGATTACTAATCTTTAAATTATACTGTTTGTGCTGACTAACCTCCAGATGATTTTTTTTTAAAAGCCACAGCAAAGGTGAAATAGGAGAGCAGACTTCTGTGTTAAAGTGGATGTGATTAGGCCTCCGGCTACACTGCTAATGGTAGGAAATATGGAATGTAACTGAAGAATTTTCAAGCAGAGAGGGGTACTGTATCTCACAGTTAGTGAAGATTAAATGTCTGCCAGACCAAAATGAGTATTATATATTACAATTGTAGGGTCATAAATAATTTATATTTATAATACTATTTTGAAAGGCTGCTAGAATGTCAGAGTTCAACAATCCAAGTAATTATTTAATTGCAACTCAGCTCTTGAAAGTGATAATTTTGAAAAATTGCATTTTCTGGCTACAAAATGCATTCTCTCTTTAATCAATGCTGGATCAGGACCTCCTTTATGGAAGAAATAATAGCATTCAAAAAACAAAAAGCAAGATTTCAACCAGGAGATTGAAGGAGTTATCTGATTTTTTCCATCACCTGCAGTTAATGTTTGTAATGACATTTCTTCTGTGCCATTATGCATTACCATTGCTAAGGAATTCAGAGGACGAAAACTACTTTGTGTTATAGGTAGAGACAAAGGTTGATTAAAGGTTAATGCACTAGGCAGGATTTTAGATTGTGTCATTTAATTGGTAACCAACATCTGAGAGTGCTGAGGGGTGTCATCCTCTCAAATTAGACAAAGCACAACTTTAATTGGGATAGATTACTAAACACAGTTCTATCAGTTGTAAGCCCTGCTGCATTCCCATGCAGGGCAATAAACAGGAATAAGGAGCCCCCTTTGCCCTAGTTTAGCCTACCCACATCACTGGTGTCTGCTAAGCTAGTATCCCCTTTCCCATCCAGTTGGGCACAGAGCGAGTGAAAGAAGTTAGCAAAGCACCCCCTTCCAATGTGCAGGTCTATGCACCAGACATGGGGAGGGGACATGGGGATTTAATGTGCCAACAGGAGGGCTGGTGAAGACTTCCACCCACCCTGGGAAAAAGACCAAATGATGACAGTCAGAATCGTAATCTGGTTTGTGCCCAGGCTCAGTTACAATCCAGCCCAATGGGAACAAATGAGCAAATAGGTGTCTTAAACGGAAAGAAGGGAGATTTTTTTTCATGACTACATAAAGAGAGACTCCGCAGCAGTGAGAAACCTGACAGGATGAAAATTGGATTTTTTTGAACGCACAGAAAGAGAATTGTTAGTTCCCTGTATATTTGTTAATTTTTATTATTTAAATTTCAAGACCAGATCCTCTGCCTCACTCCATTCCCTATCCACCACTTCTCTGGCACAAGGAGACTAGAAAGCCATCCTAAAAGGCAGCTCATAATTCCCCTTGTGTATAGGAATCACTAATGGCATAGAGCCAACTTTGATGACCACTCCCTCCCAACCCTTATTCCCCCCCCCCTCCTCTGGGGGTAGGTAGCATGTCATCACCCCCTGTCATTACCCCTCTTACAGGACTGGGAGAGTACAAAGAAAGATCTGGCCAAATATACACTCTATCTGTAACATTAGGGTAGATGCAGAAATTATTGGGTTACTGGACTTGAGCCTCAAAAAAATAGCTGTGTTTCTATTCTAACTTCAGTGTCTCTCTTCTTTTGTTTGGGGGGGGGGAGTAGCAGGAGAGGAGAGGGAGATACTGAAGCAAGGATTCTCTGCCTATCTCAGGCATATTTGACATTGATAATCACAGTGCTTTCACTGGTTGAAATCCTCCAGCAGTTTTATGTAGAATACACATTTTTCCTTACAGGATTTTCCTTAACATCCAGATGCAGCAAATCAGGAATTTTTTTGCAACTCGTGGGTCTTGTAGCAAATAATTATTTTTACATATGGGACCCAAGAACTCTGGGGGTTTGGCACTTATTTAGTTTACCAGTTATTCTGTGCAAATATCATCCTACACTCCCTGCTTTTTCTATAGTTTTTAATACTTTAGTCTCTGCTTCCATTGTCTCCCTGGCTTTCTTTATGTTCTGCATATGTTTCCAGGATATCTAATTGAATGTCCATGATAGAGAGCTTAATGAGCATAAATTTCATCTGAATTTCAAGGCTTGGAAAGCCCTTGTGCATCTCCGTAATGAGTAACCATCATTCAGTAAGACCTCATCTATACTAGCCTCATAGTTGTGCTTATGGATTCTGGCCTTTGTCTTGGAAGATGCTCTATGTAGGCAGAGGGGGTCCATCCACACAGAACCCATTGCAGGTTTGGAGTCTGTTTATGAATTTAGTTCTCACTACATCAGTTTATAATCAGATTAGACAGGATAATATGGGTGAGACCAGACTGCAGTAAAACACACTGTTCTAAGTCACCTCAGCCCAGATCATAGAATCATAGAATATCAGGGTCGGAAGGGACCTCAGGAGGTCATCTAGTCCAACCCCCTGCTTAAAGCAGGACCGATCCCCAACTAAATCATCTCAGCCAGGGCTTTGTCAAGCCTGACCTTAAAAACCTCTAAGGAAAGAGATTCCACCACCTCCCTAGGTAACCCATTCCAGTGCTTCACCACCCTCTTAGTGAAAAAGTTTTTCCTAATATCCAACCTAAACCTCCCCAACTGCAACTTGAGACCATTACACCTTGTTCAATCATCTGCTACGACTGAAAACAGTCGAGACCCATCCTCTTTGGAACCCCCTTTCAGGTAGTTGAAAGCAGCTATCAAATCCCCCCTCATTCTTCTCTTCTGCAGACTAAATAATCCCAGTTCCCTCAGCCTCTCCTCATAAATCATGTGCTCCAGCCCCCTAATCATTTTTGTTGCCCGCCGCTGGACTCTTTCCAGTTTTTCCACATCCTTCTTGTAGTGTGGGGCCCAAAACTGGACACAGTACTCCAGATGAGGCCTCACCAATGCAGAATAGAAGGGAATGATCATGGACCTTGATCTGCTGGCAATGCTCCTACTTATACAGCCCAAAATGCTGTTAGCCTTCTTGGCAACAAGGACACATTGTTGACTCATATCCACTTCTTCTCTACTGTAACCCCTAGGCCCTTTTCTGCAGAACTGCTGCCTAGCCACTCGGTCCCTAGTCTGTAGCAGTGCATGGGATTCTTCCATCCTAAGTGCAGGACTCTTCACTTGTCCTTGTTGAACCTCATCAGATTTCTTTTGGCCCAATCCTCTAATTTGTCAGGGCCGTCTGTATCCTATCCCTACCCTCCAGCATATCTACCACTCCTCCCAGTTTAGTGTCATCTGCAAACTTCTTCCTTGAAGAATGCTCCACGATTTTTCAAGGGACTGAGGTGAGGCTGACTGGCCTGTAGTTCCCCGGCTCCTCCTTCTTCCCTTTTTAAAAGATGGGCACTACATTAGCCTTTTCCCAGTCATCCGGGATCTCCCCTGATCACCATGAGTTTTCAAAGATAATGGCCAATGGCTCTGCAATCACATCCGCCAACTCCTTTAGCACTCTTGGATGCAGTGCATCCGGCCCCATGGACTTGTGCTCGTCCAGCTTTTCTAAATAGTCCTGAATCACTTCTTTCTCCACAGAGGGCTGGTCACCTCCTCTCCATACTGTGCTGCCCAGTGCAGTAGTCTAGGAGCTGACCTTGTTCGTGAAGACAGAAGCAAAAAAAGCATTGAATACGTTAGCTTTTTCCACATCCTCTGTCACTACGTTGCCTCCCCCATTCAGTAAGGGGCCCACACTTTCCCTGACCTTATTCTTGTTGCTAACATACCTGTGGTAACCCTTCTTGTTACTCTTAACATCCCTTGCTAGCTGCAACTCCAAGTGTGATTTGGCCTTCCTGATTTCACTTCTGCATGCCTGAGCAATATTTTTATACTCCTCCCTGGTCATTTGTCCAATCTTCCACTTTTTGTAAGCTTCTTTTTTGTGTTTAAGATCAGCAAGGATTTCAATATTAAGCCAAGGTGGTCGGCTGCCATATTTACTATTCTTTCTACACATCAGGATGGTTTGTTCCTGCAACCTCAATAACGATTCTTTAAAATACAGCCAGCTCTCCTGAACTTCTTTCCCCCTCATGTTATTCTCCCAGGGGATCCTGCCCATCAGTTCCCTGAGGGCGTCAAAGTCTGCTTTTCTGAAGTCCAGGCTTCGTATTCTGCTGCTCTTCTTTCTTCATCAAAGGGTATTTGGCATCTAAAAGCCTTTGAGGATCGGAGCCCTCTTCTCTAGGTCAGCCATGAACCTACAAGGTGCTTAATGCCCTCAGCAAAGCGCTCAGCGCCCTCAGCTCATTGAATTCTTGGGATCTGAAGGTACTGAGCAGATATCAGGAGATGCTCAGCACCTTGCAGGATCAGGCCATTTGTTCATAATCAGCCCTCACTCAGGAAAAGTCCCATTGACCTGAATGTCTTAAAGGACTAAAATAACAAGGTAAAGATTTGACAATGACTTCAGGATTTGGCTCCTGATTTTTTAAATAATGCTCAGGATGAGAGAGTCCTTTACATATATTGGAACAAAACACTTTTTAAAAAATTTCTCTGTTAGTTCCCAGGACAGTAATAACACTCAGAGGATGACTGCACCCATCTGCACTGTGCTCACTAGATGCATGTTCTGGCACTAAAGCTGGGTTATTAACACAGTACTATACCCAACAGTAACTGTGTTCAGATGTAGTTTAATATGGGCACTTAGCACGGTAGATGCTGAACGCTTTAGTTCAGCAATATTTCTTTCAGATGTTTGTTTTTGATTTAAATAATAGCCAGCACAGGCTGCAATAACAGAACATTTATTGTGTACATAGGCCAGATGAGCTTTTTCACTGTGGGGTAGATTATGGCTTGTCCTGCCTGCTGGCCAATCTCTTGTGCTAGTGGCCCATACCACCACTTCCTGCATATGTAGGAAAGAAGCAGTCTCCACAGAGTGGCTATGTATCCTCCTCGTGCAAAGAAGTGCAGAGGGCTGGGGACGTGTTGGAGTATTAATGATATAATGTGGCCAGCATTTCACGGAGCCTATGCAGTGTCAGGTATTGACTTGCTATTGTTTATCCCTTCTGAAGAGCAGTGGAGAGACTAGGAGGGAAATGGTGATTCTCAAGATTGTCCTGGGCTTCTCCTGGGACAGTGCAACATGCTACTTGTTACTACGGACTAGATCACAAATTCATTTCATGATACTTTTTTTGTCTTTCAGGAGTGGTAGAGTGGACCATGCATTTGCTTGTAACTGTTGGTTATGCTATATGATGATATTTGGTTTGCTACCTCCTTCTCCTATGAACAGGAGTGAATTCCTGCCTTTTTTATGTTATTGAGGAGCATATACCTTTTCCCACATATATACCCTCAAAGTGATCATCCCTGGAATAACATTGCTTCATGAGACTCTCTTAATGACTGGTACTACAAAGCTTTTCCTGGAAATACTGCCTTTCAGTGACAACATAAGATATCAGATACTGGTATCACAACAGGACTGTTGTAGAAACTGGGACTGTGAGGGGCTTTGGCAAATTATTGTGGGGGAAACATTGATGGTACTGATTGGTAGTAGGTATTCAGGTTTTACACTCTCTTTAGTTTTACATCAATTTTTTCAGAGGAAGTTACAAATCATATCTATGGCTACCAATTCAAAGATATTTTGAAGTACATTCAAAGCTAGTTTGAAATTTTGACTAATGTACTTTCAGTGCTGGTTTAATTCAGGGCTGATTAATTACAGGAAATCTCATTCTCTCACTATAAATTATGCTATACTGCTTCTCTATTAAACCTACAGGTTTCGCTTCTGTTTTGTGCAACAGATGTTTTTAATTTCACTGCCTTCTACAAATTAAAATATTACACCAAGCTTGTTTTCTATTAATATATGTTTAAAATGATATTATTTACTTCAGCATTATATTTTAGTAACACATTGAAATAATAAATAAAAGCAGGCAAAATGAAAAACTATTCATTATTTACATTTGCATATGTTCAGGGAGTTTCTAGGAATAATCATGAACACTTTCACCTATGGTACTACTTAAAATCTTGCCACAGCTGTTAGAATTCAATTGCTAAATTAAATGGTATTTCACATCCACAAGTAATTCATTTAAAAAAAAAATGGGCAAAACTCATTCCTGATATAATTCTAGTGAAGTCAGAGTTACACCAGGTATAAATTTAACTGAATATTTGTAGACATATATAAATGCTTCTCAAAATGATTCCTAGGCACTGGTAAAATACCTTCAGACCAAATTTGGTACCTCCAAAAGAAAATGGCATAATTCTGCACTAGATTACACCTCACATAATCCTATTCATTTCATTCAGAATACATGGGATTTTGAATTCACATATACTAGAGCATATCAGGAGTTACTCCAGTGAAATCAGTGGCATCACTGTGGTAAATGAATTAAAAAACATGATGCATGTGTGTAACTCAGCCCAGAGTTGTCCTAGAAGGTTTAACTTCAGAGTCTTTTTACATGCCACGTCCTTTTCAAATACTGTTAGCACTGATGTGACTTTGTGTTTTAATAGTGGTCTCAGACATTCCATCTCCCCTCCCATAAAGTGCCTTCTAGAATACTGTTGTAGCAGATTTGTTATTGCAGGACGTGTGAAAGTTCTTTTCAATTTAATCTCATGTTTAAAATAATCTATAATAGGACCTTCAATCTAGCTATCAGATTTCGACGTGTGTGTGGTGAGGTTGAGGACAGTTGGTGGCCATATCCAGAAATTGTGTATAAAAAAATCAGAAGTTTTCATTGTAAAGAACATAAATTCCAGTCACTGCATATATAGCTAGTTACCTAGAGCTAATTGGGAATAAATTATTTTGTGAATTCAGCATTTTGTTTACAGAGTGCTTATGAGCTGACCCTGTTTACTCCTAACATATTTTCAGAATAGTTATGTGAACAAGTTTAACCTATGAGGGGAACAGCTCTTTCTGAAACATTCATGTGAATATAAACTACTTCCGGAGAGTATTCATCAATGCTAACAGAAAAGGGTTTGATTCAAACCGAATAACCATTCAGAAATACAGTGAAAGTCCATGTGCACTGTGTTTGGGTATTTGACCTGCTCTGCTATTAACATTTGTATTAAATGTTACATACAGTATTATTGTAAGATGTGTATTATGTGTGTGTTTCTGCTTGGAGTTACAGTTAAAAAAGTTAATAGCTAGATTTGTCTCTGGCATGTTGGGAGCGGTAGCAAAAATTCTTAGGGTGGTCAGGTTCTTTTGGGGCTTAGTCATATATACATTTATCACCATACACAAGTTTGCTTTCACACACAGTCCCATTGAACTCAATGACAGTGTGCATGGAAGTAACTGAATGCAGAATCCGCCTCATTAACTTTTGTGGCATGTGCTGTTCCAGAGTGTCTTAACGCCATGTAGGAGTTAAGCTATCTTAAAATTTCTTATTGTTTGTGTTCATTTTCCAGCAAGACAGTGTGGAATTATGTCATATCTGCCCTTAGTACTTATTTTCCTCTCCAGCTCCAGGTATGAAAGCATTGCATTGTGTATTACAGCAAGATCTTTCTAAAAGATTCTCATATTAGTGTACTTCAGTTTTCAATTTGTGTAATGGCTGTTTGCTCTATTACCCTTCTGTTAATATTTTTAGATTCTTCCCCTCTCCCCCAGCTCCAAGTCATTTCAATGCTTGGAGGAAGAGAGGAATGATTTCTTCTGAAACATGAGTTATCCAAATACACTACATAATGGTGGTTATAGCAGCAAAATAAGGCAGTAACACATCCACTACACAACCCAGTAGCTACTTTGAAAGGAAACATCTGTTTTCATGCAAGAGGCTGTATGATGATGAGTTAAAAATATCTTACAACTGTTATGCTAAGAAACTAACATTTCTGCACTTTGGATCAGAGACTTGACATTTGGCAAGAGGTTGCCCTAGTGTCAGGGATGGACATTTTGACATCCTTGTGACAATCTGCCCCAGCTATAAACCTCTGACAAATCTCAATTTCCACATGCTCAATAGAGACATGCTAGAGTTTTTGGCAACTAAATTCTCTGAAGATTCCATCTGCTCTGAGCATGCTCCATCCCCTCTTAGGCTATGTCTACACTACAGAATTAGGTCGGATTTATAGAAGCCGGTTTTATAGAAACCGGTTGTATGCAGCCGATTGTGTGTGTCCCCACCTAAAATGCTCTAAGTGCATGAAGTCGGCGGACCGCGTCCACAGTACCGAGGCTAGCGTCGACTTCCGGCGCATTGCACTATGGTACCTATCCCACAGTTCCCGGAGCCTCCGGCGCCCATTGGAATTATGGGTTGAGATCGCAATGCCCGGACGATGCAAAGCAGTGCCGCGAGGGGTTCTGGGTATATTGCGTCAGGCCCCTCCCCCGCCGTCACAGCAACGGCAGACAATAG
>NW_020664417.1:27831522-27878981 GCF_002925995.2 Terrapene triunguis | reverse complement strand
GTGGGGCTAGATTGCTACACAGCAGCAACCCCTTGCCTTTTGGGCAGTAGATAGCATATTATGATTGGTATCCGTCGTTGTCATATTGCAGTGGGTATCAGATGGTGCAATAGACCTGAAGGCTAACTGCCAAGCGCCCAGTATTTGCTGCCAAGCACCCAGAAAATGCCAAGGGCTATCAGTCATGCTGCACCGTCGTCTTAAGATGTAAAAAATAGATTTATTCTCCATTCATTTGCTTCCCCCCTCCCTCCTGCTAAACCCAGGCTTTTGAGTTCAATCTTTGGGGGGGGGGCATTCTGTGTGACAGTTGTTTGTGTTTCTCCCTGATGCAAACCCACCTTTCTTGATTTTAATTCCCTGTACCTGTACGCGGTGTCACTCGCCCCTCCCTCCCTCTCTCCCTCCCTCCCTTCTTCCCCTGGTCCGTCAGATACTACTTTCGCGCTTTTTTTCAGACCAGACGCCATAGCCAGCACTGGGATCATGGAGCCCGCTCGGATCACCGCGGCAATTCTGAGCACTATGAACACCACGCGCATTGTCCTGGAAAACATGCAGAGCCTCCTGGACATGCCAAAGCCAAACCAGGACCAGCTGAGGAGGAGGCGATTGCAGCACGGCGACGATAGTGATGAGGAAATTGACATGGACCTCTCACAAGGCACAGGCCCCAGCAATGTGGAAATCTTGGTGTTACTGGGGCAGGTTCATGCCGTGGACCGCCGATTCTGGGCCCGGGAAACAAGCACAGAGTGGTGGGACCGCATCGTGTTGCAGGTCTGGGACGATGCCCAGTGGCTGCGAAACTTTCGCATGCGTAAGGGCACTTTCATGGAACTTTGTGACTTGCTTTCCCCTGCCCTGAAGCGCCAGAATACCAGGATGAGAGCAGCCCTCACAGTGGAGAAGCGAGTGGCGATAGCCCTGTGGAAGCTTGCAACGCCAGACAGCTACCGGTCAGTCGGAAATCAATTTGGAGTGGGCAAATCTACTGTGGGGGCTGCTGTGATCCAAGTTGCCAGGGCAATGAGAGACCTGGTGATATCAAGGGTAGTGACTCTGGGAAACGTGCAGACCATAGTGGATGGCTTTGCTGCAATGGGATTCCCAAACTGTGGTGGGGCCATAGACGGAACCCATATCCCTATCTTGGCACCGGCGCACCAAGCCGCCGACTACATAAACCGCAAGGGGTACTTTTCAATGCTGCTGCAAGCCCTGGTGGATCACAAGGGACGTTTCACCGACATCAACGTGGGCTGGCCGGGAAGGGTACATGATGCTCGCGTCTTCAGGCAGTCTCTTCTGTTTCGAAAGCTGGAGGAAGGGACTTTCTTCCCGGACCAGAAAATAACCATTGGGGATGTTGAAATGCCTATCGTGATCCTTGGGGACCCAGCCTACCCCTTAATGCCATGGCTCATGAAGCCGTACACAGGCAGCCTGGACAGTAGTCAGGACCTGTTCAACTACAGGCTGAGCAAGTGCCGAATGGTGGTGGAATGTGCATTTGGCCGTTTAAAAGCGCGCTGGCGCAGCTTACTGACTCGCTCAGACCTTAGCGAAAAGAATCTCCCCATTGTTATTGCTGCTTGCTGTGCGCTCCACAATATATGTGAAAGTAAGGGGGAGACATTTATGGCGGGGTGGGAGGTTGAGGCAAATCGCCTGGCCGCTGATTACGCGCAGCCAGACACCAGGGCGGTTAGAGGAGCACAGCAGGGCGCGGTGCGCATCAGAGAAGCGTTGAAAACCAGTTTTGTGACTGGCCAGGCTACGGAGTGAAACTTCTGTTTGTTGCTCCTTGATGAACCCTCTGCCCCTCCCCCACCACCCTGTTAACTCTACTTCCCTGCAAACCAACCACCCCACCCTCCCCTACTACCCTCCCCCCTTCGAGCACCACTTGCAGAGGCAATAAAGTCATTGTTGCTTCACATTCATGCATTCTTTATTAATTCAGCACACAACTAGGGGGATAATTGGAAAGGTAGCCCGGGATGGGTGGGGGAGGAGGGAAGGAAAAGGACACACTCCAATTTAAAACTTTAAAACTTATTGCTATGGAAATCATCTAGGGTGGAGTGAGTGGGTGGCCGAAGGCCCCCCCACCGTGTTCTTGGGCGTCTGGGTGAGGAGGCAATGGGACTTGGGGAGGAGGGCTGCTGGTTACAGAGGGGCTGTAGCGGCGTTCTCTGCTCCTGCTGCCTTTCCTGCAGCTCAACCATACGCAGGAGCATATCACTTTGATGCTCCAGCAGCCGGAGCATCGACTCTTGCTTTCTGATTACAAGTTGACGCCACCTCTCCTCTTCAGCCCGCGTTTCAGCACGCAACTTCTCCTCTTCAGCCGCCACCTCTCCTCTCGCTCATATTGGGCTTTTTTAAAATCAGTCATTGACTGCCTCCACGCATTCAGCTGTGCTCTGTCAGCGTGGGAGGCAGTCTGAAGTTCAGTAAACATTTCGTCACGCGTCCTTCGCTTCCTTCTTCGAATATTCACTAGCCTCTGCGAAGGAGTAAGATTTGCAGCTGGTGGAGAAGGGAGAGGTTGTTAAAAAAGATACATTTTAGAGAACAATGGGTAGACTCTTTCACGTTAGATTTTGCTGTTCACAACATCACACAGCACATGTGCTTTCGTTACAAGGTCGCATTTTTCCTCTTATATTGAGAGTCTCCTGGTTTGGTGTGAGAGATCACTCACGCAGTGCCAGGACACAGATTTCAGCTTGCAGGCAGCCATGGTAAGACATATAGTCTTTGGGCTTTTTTAACCTTCTTAACATGTGGGGATGGTTTCAAACAGTTCTGCCCTCATTTCCCATACCAAGCACCCGTGCCATTTAAAATGGGTTTGCAATGTAAAAGGAGGGGCTGCGATTTCAGGTTTAACATGCAGCACAAACCCAACTAACTCCCCTCCCCCTCACACCCAATTCTCTGGGATGGTCACTTCACCCCTCCCCCCCACCGCGTGGTTAACAGCGGGGAATATTTCTGTTCAGCAGACCAGGAAGGGGCACCTCTGAATGTCCCCTTAATAAAATTGCCCCATTTTAACCAGGTGACCGTGAATGATATCACTCTCCTGAGGATAACAAAGAGAGATAAGGAATGGATATTGTCTGCATGCCAGCAAACACCGGGACCATACGCTGCCATGCTTTGTTATGCAATGATTCCAGACTACGTGCTACTGGCCTGGCGTGGTAAAGTGTCCTACCATGGCGGACGGGATAAGGCAGCCCTCCCCAGAAACCTTTTGCAAAGGCTTTGGGAGTACATGAAGGAGAGCTTTCTGGAGATGTCCCTGGAGGATTTCCGCTCCATCCCCATACACGTTAACAGACTTTTCCAGTAGCTGTACTGGCCGCGATTGCCAGGGCAAATTAATCATTAATCATTAAACACGCTTGTTTTTAAACCATGTGTAATTTTTGCAAAGGTACACTCACCAGAGGTCCCCTGTGTGCCCTCAGGGTCTTGGGTCAGTTTGGGGGTTACTGTTTCCAGGTCCAGGGTGACAAACATATCCTGGCTGTTGGGGTAACTGGTTTCTCCGCTTCCTTGCTGCTGTGAGCTATCTATGTTCTCTCCATCCTCATCTTCCTCGTCCGCCGAACCCGCTTCCCCGTTTGCAGAGAGGGACTCATAGAACACGCTTGGGCTAGTGGTGGCTGCACGCCCTAGAATGGCATGCAGCTCCGCGTAGTAGCGGCATGTTTGCGGCTCTGCCCCGGACCTTCCGTTTGCGTCTCTGACTTTGTGGTAGGCTTGCCTTAGCTCCTTAATTTTCACGCGGCACTGCCACGCGTCCCTGTTATGGCCTCTGTCCTTCATGGCCTTGGAGATCTTTTCTAATGTTTTGCCGTTTCTTTTACTGTTTCGGAGTTCGGCGAGCACTGCTTCATCTCCCCAGATGGCGATCAGATCCTGTACCTCCCGTTCGGTCCAGGCTGGAGCTCTTCTGCGATCCTGGGACTGGGACTGGGACTCCATCATGGTTACCTGTGCTGATGGGCTCTGCATGGTCACCTGTGCTCTCCACGCTGAGCAAACAGGAAATGAAATTCAAACGTTCGCGGGGCTTTTCCTGTCTACCTGGCCAGTGCATCTGAGATGAGAGTGCTGTCCAGAGCGGTCACAATGAAGCACTGTGGGATAGCTCCCGGAGGCCAGTAATGTCGAATTCCGTCCACACTAACCCAATTCCGACCCCCTAAGGCCGATTTTATCGCTAATCCCCTTGTCGAGGTGGTGTTAGGAAACCGGTTTAAAGGGCCCTTTAAGTCGACAGAAAGGGCTTCGTAGTGTAAACGTGTCCAGGCTTAAGTCGATTTAACGCGGCTAAAGTCGACCTAACCTCGTAGTGTAGACCAGGCCTTATATACAAACGAGATAGCATATGTGTCAACCCTAGAGAGCAACTGAGCATGCTCCATTCCAGGACTGTGGGGACTGATCAGGGCTTTCCCTGCAATTGCTGTTTCCAACTGCTGACATGGTGCCAGAGACTAGAAATGAAAGAAGAGAGAAACTTGACTCAAATGCAGAGAGGTGAGGAACATTCTTGGGGAAAGTGTAGCAAAACATGGCAGAGGAGAGAGGGTTAGGAGCAGAAGTTAGGAGTGGGAAACAGGTCAGACATAGAGGAAGGCAGAAGAGAGGGGGTAGGAGCAGAAGGTGTGGGGAAGGAGTAGAAGCTGGAGAGGGGAGGGAGAAAATTTGGGGATAAAATGATAGAGTGGTAAAAATAGCCATGGTGGGGAGGAGAAAACAATTCAAAACAGCCTAGAAGAACTTAAAGATCATCAAAATCATGATCAGAGGATTATTGCTAACGTCTAGACAACATTATATATTGTAGGAGATGAGAAAATGATTCAAAATGGAGAGATTTTTGTGAGAAAAGATAGGAGGCCATTTCAGCTACCTAAGCAATACTCATTCTAATTAGAGAGTGACTTCCCAAAACCTTGAACTTCAGATCTGATTTGCAGTTCAGATCCATATTGTAGAGATCATTTGGACAGAGATATGAATGCAAAATTCCTCTGTGATTGAAGAGGTTCACATCTGATGTTCTGAAATACCTGGATGAACATGCAAACTTCTACAAGCATAAGTTTTGCATGCCTTAAGAAAGGTTCTGATATTTGCCTCTGTAAATAAACAGATGGCAGAGAGGTCTAGAGATGTAGCACTTGGCCTAGTTTTAAGCAGCACAGATGATAAAAGTGCTGAGGTGAAGATATTGTAAGATGCGACATAGCCAGCAGCCAAAACAAATTAATGAGCTTCAGGGTAAATATTAAACTGGTAGGATGAGATCAATACATTTATAATAGGAAAGACTTGGAGAACATTGTGACAATGCGGTTCTGGCAGAACCCAACTGAGAGTGCCAACTCAGGACAAATTGCTCAAACAGGGCAGTTACAGCCCAAGGCTGGGGTTTTTCCACCTCTAAGGCAAACCAAACCAGCCAGACTAAGAGGACTTCGGTCTCACCCCACTGGCTAACCGCAAGTCTCACAAGCAATCTCCTTAGACACTCCAGTTTCCCAGTATCACCACCAGTACCACTCGTTATGGGGACAAATGGTTATGAAAACCAAGACCCCAGTAAAAGAAAAAGGTTCTCCTGATCCCAAAGGACCAAGCCCCAGACCCAGGTCAATATACAAATCAGATCTTACCCACAAATTACGCTGTTGCCAATCCTTTAGAATCTAAAATCTAAAGGTTTATTCATAAAAGGAAAAAGATAGAGATGAGAGCTAGAATTGGTTAAATGGAGTCAATTACATACAGTAATGGCAAAGTTCTTGGTTCAGGCTTGCAGCAGCGATAGAATAAACTGCAGGTTCAAATCAAGTCTCTGGAATACATCCCCCGCTGGGATGGGTCCTCAGTCCTTTCTTCAAAGCTTCAGCTTGTAGCAAAGTTCCTCCAGAGGTAAGAAGCAGGATTGAAGACAAGATGGAGATGAGGCATCAGCCTTATATAGTCTTTTCCAGGTGTAAGAACACCTCTTTGTTCTTACTGTGGAAAATTACAGCAACATGGAGTCTGGAGTCACATGGGCCAGTCCCTGCATACTTTGCTGAGTTACAAGGCAGATACGCCTTCTCTCAATGGGTCCATTGTATAGCTGATGGTCCTTAATGGGCCATCAAGCAGGCTAGGCAGAGCTAACACCAGTTTGTCTGGGATGTCCCCCAGCAGCATAGCATAAGTTTGAAATACAGACAGCATAGAGCCAATATTCATAACTTCAACTACAAAATTGATACACACATATAGACGGCATAATTATAACCAGTAAACCATAACCTTGTCTTAGACACCCCATTTGACCCCCTTTATATAAGATCTGGGTGCCACTACAGGACCTTGGTTGCACCAATGATCTATATGGTCCCAGATTATATCAATAACGTCACAAACATAAGACAAAGAGGGATAAAGCCATTGTATATGTTAGTAAGATCCACTGCAATATGCTTACCTTTGGTTCAGAACATCATGGATTGAAGTCCTATGCAAGGTCTTGAGCACATGCAGTATAGGCCTTTTGTAGTGCAGAACTGGTAGAGATGTCATCTGTCAGAATTAAACTTTAACCAGAATTGGCATGCCCCTTAACAAAGATATTAAACAGAAGTCCCTTCTGCCCTTCTCTGATTATTGACCAGGTAGGAAGCTGAAGATCTCACAGCTTTGTTCAAAAGACTAGAAAGTAACTCTGGGTTTCTACCTAAAATTCTATCGTGCTCAATAAAATAAGTCCTAATGGCTAAAACCCTATGTCAGCTACCACTCAGTTCTTAAAGACTACTCATTTATTAGCCACAAATCCACAAAAACAGTGTCAAAATGATTATGCTTTAAAGAGTTTTGAGTATCTGGAAATGCAATTAGAGATTCTTAAAAATAAAACAAACTCAAAGCTTAGTAATTGAGTGCCCCACTCTGCAATAAGGGAAGGACAAATTAATGGTTGTAGAGCTTTTTATTTACTGGAATGAAGGGGAAAGGCCTGAATAGAGTGGAGATATCATACCCTTTCAACAGATATCTGTTCTGTAGAATGAAAAGTAGACTAGTACCTTTTAGTTGTTGGTTTGTGTACTTATTTGCATTTCTATTTTTTTCAGATAATTATGAATACAGTATATAATGAAACATTTACATTTATATTCCTTCTTGTTTCATGTTTAATGTAAGGCTAAATGAATGCACTACTTTTATTTCCTTAAACTTTGAAAACATTGTTAGAAGATACTGTAAAAAGTCTACATCAGGGTATATTTCGAGACCTTTTTTCTATCTTCTACCAATGTAAGATTATAATATATTTCCTGTTTTATGGCAAGAGAACAATTAATACATGTTTCTCATGTACTAAACTATGCATAATTTGTCAAGGACAAAAACAATTTGAAATTAATCAAAGAGTTGCCTCCCAAATTCAGTTTTTTCATTATCCTAAATAAAGAATTGTGAGAAGGGAATGATATACACCTCATCTAAATTCCTTGTATATGGCGTCAGCTCACCTAGAAACCCTGAGATGAAAACACCCTTCTCAGTTCACTGCATTACTGTACATAAGCTCCCCAGCTCAATTTGATATCAACATACAGTGAGGGACCAGTACTAAGAAAGCTGCAATTTCAGTTTGGTATTAAATATATCAGCATGCAACTTTTCAGCACAACTTTTCTTAACTACAATCACAGGAGCAGTGCATCTTATTCCTCATGCACTAGAAGTATTTGCCTCAATATCTTTCTTAGAATATAACATCCAATAGCCTTGTATATACATTACAAAAATATTCTAAACAAAGAAAATGAATCCACAAATCTCACTCTGGTAAATCTGAATCTTTCCCCCATCACTTTTTATTATAAAAGAATTAAAATACATCTGTCTGAAATTAGTTATATTTTCCTGAGTTAACATTCACTTTGAAACAGATTTCATTTTCAAGATCAGGGCTAAGAAAATAATGCAAAAAACATATTTGCAAGGATTCATTTAGAAAAAAGTCCACAGAATCTTGTTAATGTTTGCTACCTCTTTTATTCGTTTTTCACAAATATTAATGAATGTGGGATATTGTTAGTGATAATGTTTGAAGAAAGGAAAAATGTTGTGAATACTTATACAAATATTTGCATGAGTATTCACGCTGAACGTATTTCAAAGGCCATCTTGAAAGCTGGTTGTGGGTCATCTAGCCAGGGAGCAGAAACAACCTTTTGATATAGGTAACCATAACACACCACAAATCCCAAATTGTGATTAGCAAATGTGTGTAACAACTGTTACAGTGAGTAGTATGCAAGCTATTGATTAGCTGAAAGAGATTCCTATATACCCCAGTGAATAATGTCAAGCAACAAACTGATTCATATATATCAAAGGCTGTTCACGAATAATTCATGAATAGAAAAAAAGGCAGGGTTAATTGCATAACTTGCTATTTATGAATAGTTCACTCTTATTTCAGATCATCCTCCCTGATTTCAGTTTTTGAAAATGTTACCTAATGAAGCTTTATGGCTACCACTTTGTGCTGATTAAATACCATAATCCTCTTGTTGTGCAGGTCCCTGGTGCGCCCCACTTTTTATTAAACATGGCGTCTAATGAAGTTCATGCAGTGTTGCTAGGCAATTATTACTTACAGTCTGAAATGAAGCTGAGTTCCAATCCATTTGCATTTATGTTCTGAAATTAAATGATTAATGTGGGTTTTTACACATTTTTAGGTTTAATTTTTCAGCCTAATGAAACCATAAATTTCAAGCTCTCAAAAATCTTCTTATCTTTTATTTAATTCAGTATATAATTGAGAACATGCTTTCACTACAGATGGAGAGGCCTTTCTAAATTTAAATTAATTTGGGATTTAGCTGAACTAGTAGATTAAATGCTACAGAATGTCTGGTATTTACTATGCTTAATTTTAGCCTTCAAATTAATAATGTGAATTTTTTGAATTTCACAGTATTAAAATATTTTCAAAAGAGCTATCAGTATTTTCCTCTGGGTGTATTGTGTTCACTATCTACACTAAAGGATACATGCTAAATGCAAGAAAATAACAGTTGGTATGAAAATTCTGCTACATTGACATAAACATCTCGTACAAAATGTTGTATACTACTTTTAGTTCAAGCATAATATCTGCAAACAAATAGCTAAACACCTAATCCAAGCATGGCATATGTCTTTTTATCCCTTTTTTCCCTATCTGGAACGAACAATCTCTGAAGAGCTAGTACAAAAATATTGTCATCAGAGTTAAGAATGGTGCTAGCTATGGTCACCAACACCTGACAGGCAGAGCATCATCAGGAAGGGTTAGGGGTTAGCAAAGGAAGGCTGCATTACAACAAGCCTCAAAATGATCAAAAATGTTATCTTTAGAAACCTGAGATATTTTACAAAGATTTCTCCCAGCCATAGCTTCAGGCAAGGGAAATGATAATCAGGTCAAGAGGAAGTCCAATTTCTTCATTCCAATATCCTGCGCTGATTAAAAGTTCAGTTTGCTATTTTTTCTGTAAACATACATTCAGCGTCTTACGCTTAGGAACTAACAAAATGATGGTAGTGTATTTAGCTCAGCAATTGTCCCATCAGTCTCTACTGATTATTTACAGCATTTTAGCTTGAGCTGCAGGGGCAACCTACAATCATGTCCCTTAGCTCATGATCATTGTGCTCCTTTTGCTCTGATAGTTCAATATTCAATTGCTCAGGAACATTATAGTCTATCTTTCATGGCTACCTTAGCTGCACTATGTTGGAACTATCTCACAGATCTTTCTGTGGGGTGTTGTAACGTGCCACAAGATTTATCCTATGATGGATTTGATGGCAAGATACTTAGCACCATCATATTAGTCTGACAGAGACGGATGATTTGGAAAAGGATCATCATTAAATAGGTGTAAAAAGGTTCAGCATGGTCTCCAACAACAAAGTATATTTATTATGAAACAGTGTCTTCAACAGCATCACAGATTATAATAATAAACAATCATTAATAAGGTTGTAATTGACAACCACTGCTTAGCCATTAGTCAGCCACCATGCAGCTCCCCAGGGGCAAATTTTCCTGCAAAACCAGACCTGAGAATGTAAGATTTGGAACAGGTGCCTGGGTTTTCAACTCCTGCATATGTGACAATGTGTTTTGCATCACAAATGATCTATAGATTGATTCCCAACAGGACACTCTTGTATAATGAATAAGTCTATGGGAATAGGAATGAACCAGCACCCAGGACTGATGACAAGTTAGTTATGTCATCAGACTCTTTCATTACTTACTGCTGCTGGTGCTAGACTTCAGAGACATTAATGTAATGATTAAAACATCCAGATAGTGGTATTTAGAGTAGACAGAAGCAGCAGAATGGATTGCTTTACCTGTGATGTCTCCAATAGTTCTCTGAAAAGCACTTGTAGACAAGCATTGGAGGCAGTGGTCACTTTGATCACTAGAGGTTTCACCGTAAGCGCTTTGTGTTTGACTCAGCGAGCCCTATATAACTTCTCACAGAAATTCAGGATTGTGTGTCAAAATTACACTTTTGAAACATTGTTCCTCCATAAATCAAGGAAATGAATGCATTGCTTAGAAATCCTTGTCTGTGCCTTCTACATGTCTCCTTCTTTCCTGAGACTGGCCACACATCTGAGGCTGCTTTAATGAACTAAAGTAGATCAGCTGATATATGGGTTGCTCACCTTGGCATAAGACTTGCTGTTGCATTTGAAGGCAAAAAATGCTGGCCGCTAAATAACTACTTGCACCCACATGCTCTCCTTTCAAACTTATGCTGAAGATACATATTTTTAAAATCATGCCCCACCTGTCTCATGTAATTATTAGTGCTTATATTCCACTTGTGTCCCACTGCAAGCAAAAGCACCAGGCTATGTCCTCAGCAATGGAGCTATGCCATTTTACACTAGCTGCAGAACTGGCTCACAGTTTGTGTCTGTTACTATGGGTGTAACTATCCAACTTAGTGTTAAATACGTTTAATTTAGCTCTACATACGTTTCATGGCTGACTGATTTGCAGAGCTTAGAAAACAATAACAAGAGGGAGCTCATTAAAGTTTTTGTCCACATTTAACTTTTAATGAATATTCCTCAACAATACAGACAAAAAATGAAAGCACGGTTTGTTATGAACATTACAGAGTTGATATGGTTATGGTTGCAAATAACTGGTATTAGACACCATTGTTTTGATCTAATTCTGAACCACTCAGATCTGATCAGTGACTCTGAATACTTGAGAATGAATTCCTTAATGTAATGTGACTACACTTTATGGAAGCACTTGGCCCAGAAAGACACACTTCATATGAAAATTTACTCCCATCCCAGAGGTTACTGTATATTTTCTATTTCTTTAACCAACACAACCAAAATATTATTAATGCAATAATTCAGGGGTTCATAACTCTCTGTTCTCTATGGGTAGTGGATTAGATTTAGCATCATGGGACAAAGTCTGATTTCAGCTGCACTGATGTTAAACCATATTAAGTCTATTGACTGAATATGAATAAAATTTGCAAATTCTAGACCCAATTCAGTAAAGCATCTAAGCACACGCTTAAATCCATCCTTATTCACCCAAGCAGTTAAGCACATGCTTACGGACTTTGCTTAACAGTGATAAACTGCTAAATCAGGGACTTTATTATTTATTTATTATTTATTAAATATTATTATTATTGCCCTGGTTAGTGCTATAAATACATTGAAAAATTAGCCCTACATATGTTGCATGGCTGACTACACTTAGGGAAGAAATAATAACTGCTAAACCAGGGCTATAATTATAATACCTACTATAGCACAAAGATAGATATTGAAACTGAGATCAGCATTTGGCACCATATTTATGTCTATATGAAAACTGTGTGAAATCTTTCATTAGTATTACAAATTAACTAATTTTGGCTTTTCACTTGTGTGGTAAAAATGCATTATTGGAAGTTTCTGCCATAAATGAAAGGCTGTTTTTGTAGGGATTTTTGTGTTTTAATAAGTCAAATGCTGGAAAAAATGACATTTCAAAAAGAAAGCACAGTTCTCCACCTCAAAAAATATGAAATTGTATACAATTAAGGAAATGTAGGACTTGAGAGGTCATCTAGTCCAGCTCCCCCATGCAGAGGCAGGACCAAGTATTCCTAGACCATCTCTGACAGGTGTATGTCCAAACTTTTCTTAAAAGCTTCCAGTGATGGAGAGTCCACAATCTCCCTTGGTTACCTGTTCCAGTAGTTAACTGTCCTAATAGTTGGAAAGTTTTCCCTGATATCTAATCTAAATCTCTCTTGCTGCAAACTAAGCCCATTACTTCTTGTCCTACCTTCAGTGTACATTGTGAGCAATTGCTCACCATCCTCTTTAGAGCAGCCCTTAATATATTGGAAGCCTATCAGGTCCCCCTTAGTTGTCTTTTCTCAAGGCTAAACATACACCATTTATTTTTAACCTTTCTTCAATAGGTCAGGTTTTTTAAATCTTTTGTAGTTCTTCTTTACACTCCCTCCAATTTGTCCACATCTCTGAAGCATTATCTACCACTTTATTTATTATTTCTTTGGGTGTTACAAAATATTCTTCAGCAATATTATCTTTCAGATAATATGTCATTAAAAATTCAATCAAGTATTAGAACAAACTAAAGAACATGCAGCTTTGATGAAGGTTTGCAATTATCAACTGATTTTGCCACATCTACAATTTGAATTATTCTTAATATTTCAGTGGTTTGTTGCTAGTGTGGTTACTGTAGCTCTCATGTTGGAGCTCTCACATTGCTTTGCCGCAGTTTAATTCTTTCCTTTATCTCAGCAGTAACAGTTTGTCACCTTAGATAAGTGTTCTTCTGATACTGTTCCTGTCAATTATAGAGTTCCCAGGAGTTTTTTTATAAGGCTCCTTGCTCTTATAATGTAGATTATTATTTCTAAGCAGATGATACTAGGAATTATTTATTTAATTTCCAGAAAATACTTTTTCTTTATCCTGTCTTAGTGAAGTTAACATACTGGATGGCTCAGGATGTTTTTAAAATAAATGCAATTCAAGTATAATAAAATTATGTGAATGCTAAGTTTGGTATAAAATTTAAACACAAAAATGATGGGAAATTCATAAATTAAGGCTCCTAGAGGAACCTTATCTGTTCCCCCACACATGTATTTCTTTTGATGTAGGATCCAACTCAGTTCAGGTGTAAGCATGTGCAACTAAATGATAGTTTCAATGAGAATTTCATTCACTTACATGCTGGCAGAAGTTAGTTCATTGTCTTTAATTGTTAAAGGATCATGTACCGTAACAGAAGCAAGATGACATATTATAGACAGTTCTGCAGATTTTCAATGTGAGTGACATCATCTTTAAACTATACAGTGTGTAAGGGCAAGACCAGTATAACCTCTTGCTCTGGTCTGAACTAAAACACTCCCTGACCCCACTGTTATTTCCATTCACTATGATTCACATTTCATTCGAGGATGCACTTATGTATTCACTATTAGTTATTTTAACTGTTAACATTTTATAAATGGCTGTGCAGTAGAAATTATTAAAAAGCTAAAGAGTATTATTTATGCTGACTAAGGATGTTGAGTTGTGCTCAACATGAGTAAACATTACAGGCTCTATGAATGATATATAACTACAATCTGCACTATAATACTGTCTAAGACACCTGTCCCAGGTCCCTCAATACCATGCTTAATCATCCCTTGCCAAAATGATGCTCTAAAGGTTTCACCTCTGTTGTATAGTCTCCCCAGTTTGTTTTAGAATTAGACAAGAAATTCACTGTGCCCTTGGTTCTGTAATTAAAATATTTTCTCGTATGGGCAAGGCAGCTCCGTCCACAATGGACCAGTTCTTTTTCTGGTAACATGCTTCTGTAGCGGGGCAGTTACCCCACTCCTGAGAGGAAAGATTAGGCTGATTGGGGAAGAAGCCACGCTGGGGCCACGCCCCAATCTGGCCCTATAAAAGGGTTGTGAGCCAGGAGCTAAGTCAGTCTCTCTCCAGCCTTGGAGGGAGAAGGACCTGGCGGCCTGGGAGCTCCGGGAATGGAGTGGGGCTGGGGAAAGGCAAGAGGAGCTGGGGAGCTCCAGCCTGGCAACTGCCCAGGTTGCGGGCCTGGTTAAAGGCCAAAACAGGTACTGGGGTTGCAGAGGCTGCAGCCTGGGGTTAGGCAGAGGCAGTTGGTCTGACCCCCTTGCCAATGATGAGTGGCCTTTTACAGACTGCAGTTTGCCCCAGTGAGCAGGGGCTAGATGATGACTCGCAGTACCCACTGAGGCAAGGTGTGGATAGAGGGTTGGGTATAAAGATGTATAAGAACATAAGAATGGCCATACTGGGTCAGACCAAGGGTCCATCCAGCTCAGCATCCTGTCTGCCGACAGTGGCCAATGCCAGGTGCCCCAGAGGGAGTGAGCCTAACAGGCAATGATCAAGTGATCTCTCTCCTGCCAGCCATCTCCACCCTCTGACAAACACAGGGAGTGTCTTTGTCCAGCTGAGGGGGGAATGGAAAGTCCCACCATTCACTGAGCTGCATCCATTGTCATGGCCATATGTGTCTTAGTGTCCTCGTAGAGTCTGCCAAGTGCTATTACTGTGCTTTGTCGATAATCGCCTGAAGTCTGCTGTGCCGGCTGTCTGCGCAGAGCTGGGGCAGCACACAGGGAGAACACACACATGCAGCCGAACATCTAACACCACCTATGAGTAGTCCAACTGATTTCAACTCAGCCTTCAGTAGTGCAAGGTGACTTCAGCTACACGCTACTACTTAACAGTGTGTAACATTAAGACCATGCCTAAGTCTCTGGGCCATAGGGCTTATTATCATAGTCAATGGGACAACTCACTCTGACTATGACATTAGTAAGCATTATATGTGGCAATGTTTTCCGGACTGGACAATAACTCAAACAACTAAAAAATATATGTTTTACTCTAAAGATAATATTTGCTTCCACATTAAGACCAAGCTTTCAGCCTTAATGTATTTTCCCTTCAAAAATAGAGTTGACAATAAAAGGGGCCCTCAATCTAGTATGCTTCTGGAATAAGGTAGAGTTGTGCTGCTTATGAGCCTTCACTCGCAAGAAGCAGTTGCCTCCATAATAAAGGGTGAGTTTATACTTTGCACATCTCCATGCAAGTCCGGGGTCCCAAGCCATTAAAGAGGCTGCTGAACAGAGAATTACTTTTCCCCTCATAACTTCTGTCAGAGACAAATGAAGATGAACTATGAGATGAGAGCTTTGGAGCTCTCTGAAGAGCAGGATCCCAAAATGGATTCTTATGTTTATGTCCAGCCTATTTCAGACTCATTCCTTTTACAACTTCTATCCTATATAATTTCTGACATAATTTGTCATACAGGAGACAAAACACTGCTGCAGCCTTCTATGAACTCAACAGTTAAATCTTCTTTTTACCATTTTAGGATTTATACACAGTAATACACTCATCACTAAGAATTTTCAGAGCATATGATTTTATTCCTGAATTTGCTGCCTGGTAATCAAAACATTGGGTAGAAGATTACACTTTTTATATGTATGATATAACAGGTAGGCACTTCATAAAGAACTGTTATTGAAAGGCATTCTAACTCCTTGTTTCATGGGATTTGCGGATACTGGTGTTCTTGTGGTTCTTACCTTCCATTTTCAAACATACTGTACTTTATATGTTCAAGGCTTTTAACTCTGATGTCTCATGGTTGCAGAGCTCTCTCCCAGCTAAGATTGCTGCAGTTTGAAATGCAATGTTTGTGTTCATTTTGACTCATGAAAGTATCAGTTCACTTATACTGTTTGTAGAGTGCCTGGTGGTAAGCTGATATCAACAATGTATTTGTAGATTTTGTTGGAGAATTTTGTAAAGCAGTTGAGATGGTATCCAATACCTGCAGCTACAGCAACTGTGTGTGCACCTGTAAAATACCTGCATCATAGTTGACTGTGAACATTGCTGGTACTTCTGAGAATACAACCCCAGCACATAATTAAAAATAAATAACAAAAAACATAACATAGGGCCTGATACAAAGCCCTTTCAGCCAGTGGAAAGACTCCCATTGCCTTCAAGGGGCTTTGGATCAGATCCTTATAGAGCCCTAGAGTCTAGAGCAGCCTTTGTGTTTGTTCAGCACCTAGCACAACAGGGCCCTGACTGGATTCTTTGGGTGCTACTGTATTACAAATAACTAAGGCTACGTTAACTTCCCTTAGGTTACGTTAACTGTGACTTCCAGAGACCTCCATGACATTCTCTGCTTTAGCCCCAGGGGTTGTGGGACTCGAACTCTGGAGCTGGCAGCCAGCGGGGCCCTAGCAGGGTTCTGACAACAGCAGTGACAGGCAATAGGGGCCCCCCTGCAAGGTTCCAGTGACAGGTGACAGACTCCTGAAGGGACCCTCCGTAGGGTTCCAGCGACAGGTGATAGCCTCGCGCTGGGGGAGGGGAGTGCCTCAGGCCAGCGGCTGGGGGTGTCCCATTTTCTCTTTGGGAAATATGGTCACCCCACAGCTCCCAGCCACTATGGTGGTGGGGGAAACTATGGAGCCACAGCAGCAAAAGTCACAGACAGGTCATGGCTTCTTGTTTTTTGTTTATTGCCCATGACCTGTCCGTGACTTTTACTAAAAATAACCATGACAAAATCTTAGCCTTACAAGTAATAAAATAAATGATAAATGAATATTTAAAATTAAATGTATGCAATGCAATTTTTTATTATTAATCAAAGTTTAAATGAACATCTGAATATTTTTACTACCATTAATGCAAACTAATAAAGACATCTATATTTCAATTATTACAAAATGCTTCAGAGCATTTCTTGCTTTTGAATTACACTGGGGTGGGAAAGGATGTTTGGCAGATAAAAAATGGCAGATAATCACTTATCTGTCCCTTCCCATTTATCTGTCATCCACAACTTGGGTTGTAAGACTGCTACCCAACACTTCTTGCCCTTCGACTTTCACTTTGTGATACAGTTTACACTCATAGCTGTCTCTTTCTAACCCAAGTTGTGAATGGCAGCTAAATGGGAAGGGACAGATAAGTGATTATCTGCATTTTATTATTCTTGATATACATTTTTTTCTTTCTAAAGAATTAAATGAATACAGCCAAAGAAAGGAAGCTGTTGACAAGAAGCCATCAAAGGACTGCCTTCCTTTTCATTTGATGTTAAATAAACTGGTGAGGCACAGTAGGTAGTGAGATATTTTGTCTCCATTCCCTCTGTTTGATTTTTGCTTTTGTTTTCTAGCGATAGAGTTTTTTTGCTTTTGTTTTTTTTTAGTAGGATACGATAGGATACAATACAGATGGCAGAGAATAGCTCTGCTGGATGCTTTCTTTTCTGTTCAGCTATTACCTCTATGAGGGGGGAAAAAAGAAATACAATCAAGACATATGGCTTTTCTTTCATTTTTATGTTCTAGCTGGAGAGAAGGTTATTCAAAGAAAGCAAGAAAAAACACCTCATCTGTTTTCTGTTCCCATGATTTTGAAGTAAATATTAAAGTACTACTACTTCTGAAATTTTGAAATGGCAAAACTCCCATTAACGTCAATGGGCACACGAATAGACCCTATTTATTTATTGAAGTATTTCTTAGTATCTTAAATAAATCATGCGTCTGACGAAGTGGGTATTCACCCACGAAACCTTATGCTTCAATACATCTGTTAGTCTATAAGGTGCCACAGGACTCTTTGTTGCTTTTTACAGATCCAGACTAACACGGCTACCCCTCTGATACTAAATAAATCTGTAATTTACTGAGATTTGGAAGAGTGCTAGAAAAAAAATGCTGTAAAGTCTCAATTCTGTACGCAATTGTTGCAAAACAGGAATGTGAAGGAGACAGTGGGCAGCTCCTAAGTACTTTGACCCCAAATGGACACATTTTTAATAAAAAGCCTTATGCCTATCATCAGTCCTCCTTTGCCCTGTACATCTGGCTGCAGTGTTCCTGGCATGCTTCAAAAGCCATGGAAAGCACACATCTCTAACCTCTGTTTGATTATTGGTAAGGGATACAGGTAGGGATTCCACTCTGTGTCTTCGGTAGAACCCCAGGACCCTGTCATCTTGTGAAATTGATTCGGGGAAGAACAGATTGCTTCATGACAAAACCAGACTCATGGGAGTATCTGTTCAGCATACAAGATGAGTCCCTGGCCAAGTTTTCCCTCAGAATGTTTAAAAGAATGATTCTGGATGACATGATGACTCTCTCTCTCTCTCTCTCTCTCTCTGTCTAAAAAAAAATCATTGGGAAGTTTCAGTGGAGGTAGGGAACACAGGTCTCTCAGGGCCGGTGCAAGGAAGTTTCGCGCCCTAGGCGAAACTTCCATCTTGCCCCCCTCCCAGCCCTGCGGCAGCTCCCCCCACCCCCCCCCCCCCCTGGGCCGCCCCCCCCCCCCGGCCCGGGGATCCATGCGGCAGCTCTGACCCAGGGGTTCCCCTGGGCTGCTGGCGGTGCGCTGACCCGGGGAACTCCTGGGCTGCCGGCGGCGCACTGACCCAGGGGTTCCCCTGGGCTGCCGGTGGCGCGCTGACCCAGGGGAACCCCTGGGCTGCCTGCCGGCGGCTCAGACTCCCTCTCCCTCCCAGCCAGCGGCCGCTATAAAAAAAAATTGGGGGCACCGCTTTTTGGCGCCCACAAATCTTGGCACCCTAGGCAACCGCCTAGTTGGCCTAAATGGTAGCACCGGCCCTGAGGTCTCTCCATGCCAATATCATAAACAACCAGCTTTTTGGTTAATGGAGAATTTCATCCATTTTACCAAAAAAGAACTGAGGAAAGATAAGAATAAAAGCTCAACCGATATTTCTGGAAGTGACATGTGACTATAAGACATTCCTGGCCACCATGCTACAAATCAACCTGCCTAAGCCAGCACCCCCCGTAGAGATGCCACTGTTTCCATTGTCAGTAGTCAGTGACCAAAGCAATGGCTCTCCTATTCCACATGCTCTGTTCTCAGAAGCAGTGGCAGGTGCAGACAGTCAGCTCAATTGGCAGCATTATGATTTAATCAGCCTAGAGTGAAAAAACAAACAAACAAAACAAAATTCTCCTGCACCATGACTACCAAAGAGCATGGCCAATGTGATTATGAGTGATATAAAGGAATCATATAATACTGCCAGCTTATATATACCTCCACCTATCCACACCTCAGCTATCTGTTTTTATAGTATCTGAAAAATTGAAGTTTGCATATTATTAGCAGAATTAGGAGCAACAAGCCTATCCATTACTGTCCTGTAATCAAGTACTCTGCACTGTGCAGCTGCACATTCCCTCCCCCTCTCAACTCCTCTTCCCGGTGTCTCATTGTCCTTCTGACCTTCCATCATCTTCAGAGGGAAATCAGCTGGCCCTTACCCTTACTGGCTCTTCACAGTTGGACCACTCAGTATCCTGTGTCTTCCAAGGCCTATATCTTCTGGTCAGGGGTGTGCAGCGTGTTTTTCCAGAGGCATAGGTGCTACCACTGCTCAACTAAACAATTTAACTCTGGGGTTGCTCTGGACCTACAGAAATCCCAAATTGCACAATGCTATTAAAAAAACCCCACCAAGCATCAGAATATTACAGTAATACACCATCTTGATTCTTGACTTTTTCTCTTTAAGAAACAGAAAAAGGGCCAAATTCTGACTCTTGATGTGTATGTGACTCCTGCATGCAACTGAGGACAGAATTTGGCCTGTAGACTGCTTTAGTGTCTTCTATTGGAAAAGATGAGATAAAACAAGCTATTAGGAATGTAAAGGCCCACATTTATATCGTTTCATGTATAAAGCTTTTAAATGCTTTCAAGGCTTCCTAGCTCAAAAACTGGAACTTAGTTAAAGACATTGAATCTAAAATGACTTCAGGAGGAATGCTACAGAGGAATTATTCAATGATCCTCAAGCCAGATTGAGACCCACTTCTTTGTCCCAATTAACTCCCTGTTTCTCAACAGTTCTCATTCAAAGATGATAGCAAAGGATTTATGGCCAAATTTGTCACTTATTTCTATCTGTACAAACCTAGACTTTTGAGAGCAAAAGTTGTCCCATAGAATCTAAAATTGAAGGGGAAAATCCTCTTATCTTTCTCTCTTCTATACTGGCTTTATTAAATGTAGTTTTCCTCCGAATATTGGATGCATACCAAATAAAATATATTATTCAGAGCACCATAATTATCAGCAGTATGAGTGTTTGGCAAATACCTCAAATATAATCACTAGTATTGTGGGTAAAGAAAACAATTTTAAGTGTATTGCCTACTCTGCTTGATACTGAGTTGAGCATAGTGCCTAAGTTCACTTGGCCAATTACTATAAAGAAAAATAGGGACACTGAGGATCAAATTCAGCCCACAAGTAATTAATGCAAGTCTGTTATCTGACTTCAAGATTTGCATCTGCTTAGATGATGGCTGAATTTGGCCCTCATTCTTCTAAAGGTAGACAGGATACTATACATATCTGACCATCACTCGTGTCAGATACCAAAAGATATTTTACTCATTTGAGTAAGAAAGAAAAGTCTTCAGAACTGAATCAAGCTGTTCTTATTACATGATTATAACTAACTGTTAAAAAAGAGAGAAAAATACAAAAACTGGATCATTTCCAACTGTTAAAAAAGTAAATCAATATATTAAAAATATAAGAAACAATAATGAAATGAAGAGCTACTTTTAATTTGCCATCTTGGCCACTATTTGCAGCATGACTTCACTATTGGTATCCAAGAGATGTTTCAAAATGGAACAAGTCTTCGGAGTAGCTGCCAGTTTTAGATAGCAGGGTTAGTGAAGTATCTTCAGCTGCCTAAAATTGCTAAAACCATTTAATCATATAGGCTTAGGGTATTAGTTTATATTTCTCAAACCAAGAGCAAGCAAGCAGTAGCTAAAAGTAGCATGAATTGCACATTTTCATTATATTTCTGCTTCTCAGTCTCTGTGTCACATCTTCATTCTTGGCTTCTTACTTACACAGCCATCTACAAGATTTATACCAAACTGTAAAATAGCATGGCTACCTCCACTGGTATTGAGAGGGAGATGTAGAGGACTGATGTGATCAGAATAATTACTGACATTTAAGCTTCTGGTGATGGAGGAAAATCCTTGGAGAATAAACTGAACACAAAAAAGATACTTCTGAGCAGTATACTGTATTCCTTTATAACTTCACCCCGAAAAGGAAACAGTATGTTTGTTACAACAGTCACCCTTCTTCACTAGGTTTTTGTTACGGTGAAAATACAGATCAGCCTGGGGAGCTGGAGTACAACAACTTTCAGATGGCAGTGCAGTTTCAGGGTCAGATCCTCAATTGGTGTACATTGTGACGGGTCTAGCCCTGAATCAGACTTCAGTGAAGCTAGGTCACTTTATACCACCTACTGATCTGGTTCTCAAAGGAAACTTTGACATGGTGGCTACAATTCATACTGTCTAACAAATTCCATCCACATCTTTATATAAATAATATACTGAGCTTCTAATGTCCTAAACATATGAGCCCTTGTTCACTTTAGTACTTATCTCCAAACATTAATCTACTTGATTGCATAATATCTGACAATTTTGGACGAAGATTATTATTTGTGGTGGCTCTTATTTGGTTGCTACTTGCCTGATGTTACTCTCCATGAAGTAAAGGACTTCATGGGAGTTATGCCTGAAAAAAAGGCTTCAGTGACAGACCCATACTTATTATCCAGGCAGTGAGTGACATGTACATATAAGGCATGAGTAAAAGCCATCATTCTTTACCACCTTGAGTCTACAAACATCTTTGCCTAAAGGACCAAATCCAAGAATTAACAGGGAAGTAAGGCAAATTCACACTTCATTTTTTCTACATGGTTGAGTCTACTTTGGTCTTTCTAAAATCTTTAATGCTAAGTGTTGCCTAGTTCTTTATAACCATTTGGAAGAGCAGGGCATGCATGCAGAAATATTGTCCAGTGTGATCTGACTTGAACATAAATAACTATTTGATGGGGATATAACTTCCACAATTTCCTTTGTGCTACATATTAATCTTCTCTATATAATGTCATAAAATTTTAGAGTAATCCCTTTTCGTGAAGAATGACTGCCCTGCACTTTTAAGCAAGGGTTTTTTTTGGCTGGTCTGGCCGAGTGAATGGAACAGTGCTTTATGGCCGGGGAGTGGGGGGAGATGAAAACTGCTGCAAAAGGGGCAGAGTGGTCACTGACTCATACCCTAGGAATGCAGGGTCTGAAAAGGAGCAGCATGGTGCCAGGAGCCTTCCTTTTACACAGACCAAGGCAGGCAGGACCCACCCTCCGTCCCTTTTAGGTGGTTAAATACCAGGTTTGGTTAACACCTGCTGTGGGAATTACGCTAGCCGTCCCTTTTTGTGGGGGCTGGGAAGGAATTTTTCCCTTAACACCATATTGCCTTGGGTGCAGCTGGGGTTTTTTTCACCTTCCCCACAGCAGGTTTCAGGAAGGGCTCTGTTCATGCATGGTATGACAGGCGGTAGGCCATGTGTCACAACACATTATTTAAGTGTACGGCAGATGTCCAGTGCAGGTACTCCATAGGAAAGGCATACAGTGACTGGATAAATGGCTTGGGAAAGGATTTAAAAAGAGGTGTTCATTAAAGGAATGAATGGAGGGCAGCTAGGGACTCCTATGATTGGTACGGCAGGGAGCCAACCCCCCATTCTTATAGCCCACCTTAGCCCTCCTGGGTAAGGTCCCGGCAATGGATTTGCTGGAGGGACCGGGAAGGAAAAAGAGGTGGAACTGGTAGCAGCCCTTTACCCTGGGTATGGAAAAAGAGGGGGAGCTGCTAAAAGCCTCGTGGCACTGTACACTGTTATCTGCCGGGTAGTCCCAGACATCTAATAATAAAGTTGCGTCCTGATTAAACCCATGTCAAATGTCTCCTGTCCTCATAGCCAGACAATGTAAAAAAGGCACCATGGTAACAGGGCCCAAGAATTTTATGAATGATATACTGTGTATTTTGAGTACGTGAGGCAGCCTACATTGCATTTGTTCTTGTTCCAAGTCTGTTTAGATGTCTGTTCATCTTATTTTATGGCTACCATTTCATGAACTGTCACTTATCTTGGGCCAATCATTAAGCTGTAGGAAATGCTGGTGTTGCTTTTTTCATTTCACAGTATGACATATATGGCAACATCCTGTCACATCCTTTGAAGACCTTACTGAATTAAATTAAAGCATCTTTGGTCCATTGTATTAAATGAATGGTTTATGTAGGATTGAGGGCCAGGATTATATGTAAACTCTCTAGGGGGGAGATGTGACAGATGTGAGGCCTGGAAGTTCAAAGGACTATATTGAAAATATGCCAGACAAGAATGGACTTTTGGGACAATAAATGTTAAATGGATTTCCTGGGGAATATCTAGAGAGAAGTTAATGTAAATACTCCATCTCTGGTAATGCAAAAAAAACCAACAGCTTTTTGAAGCTACAACCTGTGGAGAGGGTGATTGTCTGCTGATTATCTGATCCTGGAGATCAAAGATCCCAGCTGTAAAAAGAAACAGGGTGATCTACTCAGTCTCTGTTCTGGGTCTGAACCTAGTTATGAGTCTAGTCTAGTCTGAGATAGTTATGAACTTGTAACCATGGGGAAAACCCAATTGTGAGATATGAAGGACTAACACCTACTAGAGCCCAAGGCTGGAGTTGGGGTGATCTCTGGTAAGCTATTTTTAGCATGCATGTAGGTTCTTTTAAATTTTTTAATATGTTTTCTCTGTAATCCTTTAACATTAAGAATAAATGTGCTTGCCTAGAAAGAGCTGTGTGGTAACGTAAAACTGTAGGCAATATGCTGGTCAAAACCTCTGGAAAGAAAGCAAAGCACATATGCTGGCCTTTAGGCAGTCTGGCTTGCTGGGGCTATTACAGTGTAGGCAGGGAACTGTGCAGCTTTAAATATCCCATCATCAGGAGGGAGGGAAACATGGATCTTCACCCAAGAGAGGTGACAGCTAGGAGCCAGGAGCCTAAAGTGAGTGCTATTAGTGGACCACAGAATAGAGGAGCAGATATTCTGAAACTGCAACACCCAGCCACTTCTTCCAGGGCCGGTGCAAGGAAGTTTCGTGCCCTAGGCTAAACTTCCACCTTGCGCCCCCCCCCCAGCCCTGTGGCAGCTCCCCCACCACCCTGAGGCACCCCCCCTGCGGCAGCTCCCCCCCCCAGCTCACCTCTGCTCCGCCTCCTCCCCGAGCCCGCCGGCCCCGCTCTAATTCTCCTCCCCTCCTAGGCTTGCGGCGCCAAACAGCTGATTGGCACCGCAAGCCTGGGAGGCAGGAGAAGTGGAGCAGTGATGGCGTGCTCGTGGAGGGGGCGTAGCAGAGGTGAGCTGGGGTGGGGAGCCCTGCGGCAGCTCCCCGCCCCCGCGACAGCTCCCCACCCCCCCAGCCCGGGGAGCCGTGCGGCAGCTCCCCACCCCAGCTCACCTCTGCTCTGCCTCCTCCCCGAGCACGCCGCCCCTGCTCTAATTCTCCTCCCCTCCCAGGCTTGCGGTGCCAAACAGCTGATTGGCACTGCAAGCCTGGGAGGCGGGAGAAGTGGAGTGGCAACCGCGCGCTCGGGGAGGAGGCATAGGAACGCTGTAAAAAAAATTGGGGGCACCGCTTTTTGGCGCCACCAAATCTTGGCGCCCTAGGCAACTGCCTAGTTTGCCTAAATGGTAGCACCGGCTCTGACTTCTTCATACCCCAGAAAGTGTTCAATACATTATATAAGAAGCTAAAACCACTGTTTGTGCCTGCCCTTCATTTAATTAGCCACCCACGATCTTTATTCTCTTCAAGATAATCACATCAGTAAAAAAAAAAAATCACACTGTCCAACCAGGAACATTTTATTGCAATGATATTTCAATGCAGGGCATTTAATACTCATTGCCACATATCTGATTTGGAGATGGAAGCCTAAATCAAAACTATAGGTGTAATATAAAGAGTAAAGTTTTCATCATTAGAGCTGGACAATTAATATGTAAAAAGCATTTGCAAACATTTGTTTGATTAAAAACATGAAATACCCTGAATAATATTGGAAACCCGTTTTGTTGTCTTTTGCAAACATTTACATGAGCAAAAGTTTATTCAGAAAAAAATTGGGGAAAGAAAGTGCCACAGTTGTTCATATATACATGAAAACTAAAGTGAATATATTTGTAAAAGTATTCATGGCAGAATATACACACAGAGTCATGACAGGGTCATGGGCAGTCAGGCTTACGGGTCAGAGCGGGAGTCAGGGTGAGTTGGGTACCAGAGGGCAAACCGAGAATCAGAAGTCAAGAGACAGGCAGGGACAGGTTACCAGGAGGTCCGAGTCCGAGAGAAGCAAGAGAGCAAACCAGGAGTCAGCATTAGTAGGCAGGCAGATTCAGAAGCCAGAAGCTGGGATCTCTGAAGTGCAGGTTCTGAAACAAGACAGGTAGGCTGTCTGTATGTTGCTCGGACAACTCCCTATCACAGCTTTCTGGCTTACATACTGGTGCCAGCCAATCAGTGGGCTGCGAGAAGCTGCCACTCAAGTCCTGCTGGGTGGTACTTCCTGCGAGGCCCAGCCTCACTGGGTCCTCCCACAGGAGCCTAGGCTAAGTCTCCTGTAGTGATGTGGAAACATCAGTAGCCCAGAACCTCTGTGGTCCCAAGTTTTAACCCTGCAGGTTCTTATACACACACATCATTGTACATATATTCAAATCAGACACAGAGATATCTAAATATGCTCTCAAGCACTGCTAATGTATTCCCAGACTTTGGTAAAATACAGGTATTCATTTCATTTTCTGTTACTCCCCTTTCCAAAAAGAGTCCTGTTTCAGTTTTGGAATTGATCCAACCAGAACAAATACTGTAAGAATACACAGTTGCCTTACATACCTTATATCTCCATTAATTTTCTTAATCCTTTTTCCACTGATCTACAAATCTTCTCAGTTGGTTTGACAGATATGGTACTTCTTGTTAAAAATTCTCCTTTAGTTTTTATATGAATCTTCTTTACATCACATATTCTGTAAAGTTTGAGAATTAGTTTTAGAGATTTAGCATCCCATTGGCGGTGCCTTCACTCAGCATAAAATGAGTATGCAGCCTTTGAAGTCATATGAAATTAGGTTCTTAATAATCTAGTCCACTAAGGGCTGACAGTTGCTACAGTCTGCAATTAACATAGTACATGTAATTTGGTCTTTGACCTTGATTATCACTTTTAAGCTTCAGATAAGAAAACACCAATTGGCCCAAACCCTAATCTACCCCATTTGCAGGCATGTAAAACCTGTGTTGTTCTGCAGCACGGAAGAAAGAGAAAGTAGCAGGGGGGAAGCCAACCAGAGGAATCCCCTCTGCTGGGTTCCACACTTCCCTGCACACCATGAAGCTGCAAAGTACAATACGAGAGGGCTGTCTTTACAATTTACAAGGGCAAGCTTGCAAAATAATTTTTTCAACATCCCTTAAATGTAACTACTGCTATGCACAAGCCTGACCTGAGGATATGGGGAAAGAGGATTCTTTGGAAAACTTCCAGCGGACTCATCTTACATAAAACTTATTTCATTTCAACCCTTGTGATCTGTTTATATTGGCTCACCTTTTCAAGACAATCTTCACAAGGAAAAGGTCTAGCATCTTTCTTTTAAAATGAAACCTGAGACTTCCTCATATTTCTAATGTACTCAAATGAGAGGGGATTGTCATGAAGGCCTTTCCATTGTTTAAAGACCAGCTCTGGAAAGTGTTGGCTAGGGAGAAAGGATCATGCCTAATGAATCTTGGCCTACATATAGCTAGCTGATGGTTGCCAGGTGTCTGGTTTTAGACAATAAAAGTTCGGTCTATGGCGCAGTGGGGGCCCGGGACTAAGGCAAGCTTCCTGCCTGACCTGGCTCCGCGCTGCCACTGCCCAAGTGCCGGCTCCATAGCTCTCATTGGCCAGAAACCGCAGATGCAAGGGCAGCGTGCGGAGCCCCCTGGCCACACCTCCACCGCAGGTAAGTGCCCCACACCTCCTCCTGCACCTCAGCCCCCTGCCCCAGCCCTGAGCCCACTTCTGCACCCCAAACCCCTTATTCCTGGCTCCCCCCCAGAGCCCACCCTTCCCCCCCACACACACACACCAACCCCCTGCCCCAGCCCTGAGCCCTCTTCTGCACCCCAAACCCCTCATCCCTGGCCCCACCCCAGAGTCCACAACCCCAGCTGGACCCCGTACCCGCTCCTGCACTCCAAAACTCTGGGTCCGGTTCTGTTCAATATCTTCATCAATGATTTAAATAATGGCATAGAGAATACACTTATAAAGCTGGGAGGGCTTGCAAGTGCTTTGGAGGATAGTATTAAAATTCAAAATCAGGACAAACTGGAGAAATTGTTTGAAGTAAATAGGATGAAATTCAATAAGGACAAATGCAAAGTACTGCACTTAGGAAGGATCAATCAGTTGCACACATACAGAATGGGAAATGACTGCCTAGGAAGGAGTACTGTGGAAAGGGATCTGGGGGTCATTACAAGCTAAATATGAGTCAACAGTGTAACGCTGTTGCAAAAAAAGCAAACATCATTCTGAGATGTGCTAGCAGGACTTTTGTAAGCAAGACACGAGAAGTAATTCTTCCACTCTACTCTGCGCTGATTAGGCCTCAACTGGAGTATTGGGTCCAATTCTGGGTGCCACATTTCAGGAAAGATGTGAACAAATTGGAGAAAGTCCAGAGAAGAGCAACAAAAATGATTAAAGGTCTAGAAAACATGACCTATGAGGGAAGATTGAAAAAAATGGGTTTGTTTAGTCTGGAGAAGAGAAGACTGAGAGGGGACATGATAACAGTTTTCAAGTACATAAAATGTTGTTACAAGGGGAGAAAATTGTTCCTCTTAACCTCTGAGGATAG
Organism: Terrapene triunguis; assembly: GCF_002925995.2. Classification (NCBI taxonomy): domain Eukaryota; kingdom Metazoa; phylum Chordata; order Testudines; family Emydidae; genus Terrapene; species Terrapene triunguis. The sequence continues at coordinate 27,850,892 of NW_020664417.1, read as the reverse complement.
AACAAGAAGCAATGGGCTTAAATTGCAGCAAGGGTGGTTTAGGTTGGACATTAGGAAAAACGTCCTAACTGTCACAGTGGTTAAGCACTGGAATAAATTGCCTAGGGAGGTTGTAGAATCTCCATCATTGGGGATTTTTAAGAGCAGGTTGGACAAACACCTGTCAGGAATGGTCTAGAAAATACTTAGTCCTGCCTTGATTGCAGGGGACTGGACTAGATGACCTCTCGAGGTCCCTTCCAGTTCTATGATTCTAAGAACAAATCATGCCAAACCAACCTAATTTCCTTCTTTGACAGGGTTAGTGGCCTAGTGGATGAGAGGAAGGAGTAGACACACTCTATATTGATTTTAGTAAGACTTTGACACAGTAGCACATGAGAGATGGACAAGTTTATGAGTGTGATTGTATGATGGGGTTGCTTGTGATGGTGGGGCTCCGCAGATCTGGGACTCACTTTTGTTTAGATCTTATGTTCCTAAAAGCTCATGATTCAGGGTTTCAGTCAGCCACTTGCAGAGGTCAGGAAGGTATTTTTTCTCCGTCCAATGTATGGGTTTTGGTTTGTTTTTTTACTCCTGTGAAACATCAGAGAAGGCCATGGCTGAAGATGAGACATTGGATGGGCTGGGCCAGAGCTCTGAGGTCGCACCAACCATTCCCTCTCTCTCATGTGCTTGGTTGGCTGGTTCTTGCTCACATGGGTCTGTTTGTTATCGACCTGGGGTCAGGGAGAAATTTCCCCCAGGTCTGGTTGACAGTTGTTTTTTTTTAACTTTCTCTGCAGCATGTGCATGTGGGTCACTTGCCAGGATCATCTGGGCATATCTTGTTTAATCATTTCCCTATCATTGTGGGGGCCTAGGGCTTGCTGCACCTTAGTCCCTCCTATTCTTTGCTTATGGCACATAAAAATCTACTCTCCTGTGGGCTATAATACTTTGGTCTAATTTTGGTTGCTGAGTTTAGTGTTCAGATGAGAGATGTGTTGGTGGCCTGTGATGTGCAGATCAGACTACATGATCTAGATGGTGGCTTTAACCTCTATGACTATAACAGTCTCATAAACAAACTAGAGAAATGTGGACTAGATGAAATTACTGCAAGGTGGACAACAGGTTGATACTCAAAGAGTAGTTATCAATGGTTCACCGTCAAACGGAGAGAACCTATCTAGTGGGGCCCCATAGGGGTCTTTCCTGGGCCCAATACAATTAATTATTTTCATTAATGGCTTGGAGAATGGAGTGGAGAGTATGCTTATTAAATTTGTGAATGACACCAAGTCAGGAGTGGTTGCAACCACTTTGGAGGACAGGAATAGAATTAAAAATTACCTTGACAAATTGGAGAATTGGTCTGAAATCAACAAGATTAATAAAGATTCAATAAAGACAAGTGCAAAGTACTACGCTCAGGAAGAAAAAATAAAATACACACCTATAAAGTGGGGAATAATTGGGCAGGCAGTATAACTGCAGAAAAAGATTTAGGGGTTATAGTGGATCACAAATGACATATGAGCCACCAATCAGATGCAGCTGCAAAAAAGACTAATATTCGGGAGTGTATTAAAGGGAGTGTTGTATATAAGACATGGGAGGTATTTATACCATTCTACTCAGCACTGGTGAGGCCTCAACTGGTCCTATTGTATCTAGTTTTGAGTGCCACACTTTAAGAAAGGTGAATAAATTGGACAGGGTCCAAAAGACAGCTACAAAAATGATAAAATGTCTATAAAACCCAATCTGTGAGGAAATGTTAAAAAACCTGGGTATGTTTAGTTTTGAAAAAAGAAAACTAAACTGCTCTAAGAAGGATGGTGATCAATTGTTCTCCATGTCCACTGAAAGTAGAACAAGAAGAAATGGGCTTAATCTGCAGCAAGGGATATTTAGGTTAGTTATTAGGAAAAACTTATAAGGATACTTAAGTTCTGTAACAGGCTTCCAAGGGAGATTGTGGAATCCCCATCATTGGAGCTTTTAAAGAAGTTAAACAAACACCTGTCAGAGATGGTCTAAGTATACTTGGTCCTGCCTCACGCAGAAGGCTGGACTAGATAACCTCTCGAGGTTCCTTCCAAACCTATATTTTTATGATTCTATAATCTGTATGCAAGGCTGTCCCTACCCATACGCAAAGTACGCAGCTACGTAGGGCACCAGAAAATTTGGGGCACCACATTTCCTGCTCCAGCCCCTGCTCCGGCTCTTCCCCATGGCCTCCGCCTCTTCTGCGCCCCAGCCCTGCCACTTCCTGCCCCTGCTCTGCCCCAGCCCCGCCCCCACTCCACCCCTTCCCGAAGCCCTGGCCCCTGCTCCACCCCCACCCCGCCTCTTCCCGCTCCTTACATTACTTCATGACAATCTAGTATGTGATCATGTAATCAAAAACTGTATCACAATGCATACAAACAAGGTTGCACAGGCAAACTTAATTGTGGAATTTCCTCACTTTTGAGTGCTTGACTTCGCAGTCTTATTAATGTTCTTTTAATGTATTTTTGTATATAATAAATATATATATCCAGGAGACTAGAATGAAATCAGGGGGTCAGTTTGCTTTCAGTTGCATTAATTCCCTCACCTACATATTGTCCATTTAGAGTTTACTCTTCAGGGAAGAGTCTCATGTTTTTGCGTAGTACCTCCGTTAGCATACATCTGACTTTATAAAAATAATAAATTAATAGTAACACTGTCTACTCTTTGTATTGCCTGTTTTCATACATAAGTTTTTACTACACTGCTTTGCAGTAGCTTAGCTGCTTTTCTGGTAGGACGTCTGCTGTCTACCCATAACAGCTTATTTGGTGGGATCTAGGGGCTAGGACACTCAGCTAGGAGTAAGGAAACCTGGGTTCTATTCCTTTGTCTACCATTGACCAGATAACCATTGTTATCTGACTTTCAACAAATCACTCCACCTTGTTTTCCCCTAATTGCAAAATGGGGATGATAATACTTATCCTCCTCTGTAATGCATTATGTAGGAGTTATGTAGTATCATTACCCTATTAGCTCCCACTTTTGTCATTTCACTCTCTGAAAAAGGAATGGTCTAATGTCCTTCCTCATAGCTTTTTCCAGCAAATGTGAGACACCAGACTTTACTCTTTGGAATAAGGACCCAAAATATGCAAGACAACACCAGATGACAGAACAAGAGTCTTACAATTATTTGGCATTTAAGTAAATATAGAACGTTTGTACTTGTTAATCTCAGTTAAAGATTTTTGTATTTTTATGACAATAAATAATAGAGAATTAAATGATGTCAGGGATCTAATCTTGTAAGGTGCGGAGCATCGTCAACCCTATTGATTTCAGCACATCACAAGTGATGTTCAGCATCTTGCAGGATTGGGCTGCAGGGAAAGAGGGAAACTAGAGTCCAATGCAAGCTGGGCCCTTCCTGATGAAGTACTTTCAGTTTATGGGGATCAGGCTAGCTGGAAGAGGCACACAAACACTTCTCCCAAACTGAAACTTAGATTTCATTCCCATTCTTTGCATATATTTTTAAGCTGCCTATGGACCTTGTCCAAAGCCCTTTAAAGTTGATGGAAAAACTCCAATTGATTTCAACAGTCTTTTGATCAAATCCTAAGTTTCTATTTAATAGAGAACACTTGATAACTTGTCACTTTGATAGAATACCATGTATTTGATTTGTGGAATAAAATACAGGATCTTCCTCAACCATTAACATGAGATACTCTTGCTATCTCCTTTGGCTGCAACAGATTAAAATCCTATTTAAAGACGACGTTATTACTGAAACTGTACAGTCTATAGGATCAGTTCTGCATTCCATCACAGAGTGCAAGGAAAGCTGAATCTGGGCTTGGTGTAAATATCATCACTGGCGTAACACAAACTGACAAAAGCCAGGAAATTCAAAATAGAAGCTGACACCAAACTTGCAGGCTATTCTTCCCCCCCACCCCCCCAAACAATGAGTTAAGAATGGAACATAAGTGAACATTATATTTTTTGACTTCTGTGTGTTGAATGCACAGCATAAGTATTGGGTCAAAGCACATTCTCCTGATTTGGCTCAGTCCTACCACCTGAAAGTTCAAAAGATCAGAGGCCCTCATCACCACGAATAAACTGGAAGTTTTAAAAATTGTAATTGGTATTTCTGAGACAGCTGCTGGTGGCAGCCATCTTGCTAAAAAATTGTATCATTTGTGGCACCAGCAATATGGGAGCTCATTTTAATAGACTCTAATCAAGTTTCAGCCTTCTGTGCTATTGCTTTAGCAGTCAGAAGAAAGGGATTATTATGCAGTACTACAGGAATTGTTTAATTTTTAAAATGTAAAACTATTTTTCTGAATGCTGAACCAACACTGTAGCAAGTAGGGGAATTTATTTACTCACTCCTAAACAGAAGTCTCCTGCTGCCTGTGTCACTTTTAGCAAAAAAGTTGCCAAAGAAGCTGGCTTAGAAGTGCCAATTAGTTTTTAAAACCCTGCATTTTCAAATACACAGTGATTTCAATGAACTTGAACTTTCATATTTCTGGGTTAGGCTGAGCAAAAACATAGGCCCTGATTCTTGAGCCTGGCTGAGCTGCACTAAATATAGGACTTGTGGGGAGAAAGTTGGCTTTACAACATCTTTGTAATTCCTCAACTCTGGGGCCAGCTAGGGGCTGGTTCAGCCCCCAGCGTAAATTAGAGGAACCTCAGGACTGTTCTAACTTATGCCCAACTACCAATGGTCCCAAAGGGTCATTCTGCAGCCACTTCTCTACTTCACAGGGGAGTTGCGAGGATAAATCTTTTAAAGATAGTGAGCCACTCAGTAATTACTACAGTGTGGAAAAGTGATTCACCAGCCAGGCGCTGCCTTGTGAGTAGGAGCAGCATTGCAGTGTTTTGTACTCTGTAGTCCCCCCGACAAGGTCCACAACTGCTCCCCATTGCCTTGTGACTTGGCCCACTGGCTGGGTCACTTTTGGTCTTGCCCCTTTAAGGGTAAATCAGGGTTTTCACCCAAGAGTCCCAGGGCCAATAGTCCTTCTGGTCCCTTGTGTCTGTGGTCTTCCAACTAATCTTCCCAGTGAGGCGATAGGAGAACCAAGTCCCTTCCTCTACCCAGGGTTCCAGCCCAGGAACTCTTGTGGCAAGTGGTTAAGGTCTGTCTGGTCAGACCGCCTGCTTATTTCTGGGACTACTTCCAATATCCACCTTCTCCTTGGGGTGGGGGCCTCTTAATTCTCCACAGGAGCCTGTCTGGGGCCTAGCCCCTCATCTTACTTCTCAAGGTAACAAAAGAAAATAAACTAAATTAACAGAAATAAAGACTGGCTCCAGCTTCTCTCTCCTATTCAGATCTTCCAGCTATCTCTTGCTGCTCTGTGTCCATAGTCAGTCTAAGCTTGGGTCTATGTCGTGCTCCTCTTTGGGAGAGGAGGATGACAGGTCTGTCCATCTCCCCAGACTGGGGCCTGTTGAACAGAGCTTCTCCCTTTTTAAGTCTCTTCCTCCAAGATTAGCATGCCTCACAGGTGTGGTAGGGCTGCCTGAACCCAAAGCTGCTCTTTTTAACCCCTTCTTGCCTGGTTTGGGGTTTGTCATAGGGAGCCATATAAGTACCTAAGAGCTTACCGATATGGGAAAGGTATTGCGATCTTAGCTAAGGTGAGAATTTAAACCAACCATGTGGACACTCTTTTTCCACACTGAAAGTGCCTTTGTAAGGTTTAGCTTAATCCACTTTGGAAATGCAGAATAGCTATTGCACTTTAACTTTGAAGTAGATTAAGCTAAACCACACAAAGGGACTTTTAATGCAGAATAAGAGTGCCCACAAAGAGAACTACTGCAGAATAGCTATTCCCCCAAGGAGACAATGGGGGGGGGGGAGAGAGAGAGAGAGAGATGTAATATGACCACACATTTTATGCCAAAATCTGTAAAGAAAGTGGTATAAAGAGATTACCTTAGATTGACACCAACCAGGGATTCTCCCGACACTCAGGGAAATCTCCACACAATTAGCTGAGCTGACATTGTAGTTCCTTTGTATCATTGGAACTATAGTATAGAGGAGAATCCATTTTGTAGTCATTTATTTTAAGGGGACATCATCAATTTAAAATCCAGCCAATTTGAAAAGCGGAGTTTGAAAGCAGTTTCATGTATTAGATTTGACCATCAGTCTACCTTCCAATTTTCTTCCAGTTTTACAATCAAATTTTTAAAAAAATGTTTCCCCCTTCCCTGTTGTTGTATGAAGATCCACACAATCAACAAGGGGAACTGACTCGACAAGAAACTCAATAATACTAATTCACTGAAAATCCAGTCAAGAGACAAAGTAAACAAACTAAATAATAGATTACTATTTTCTCTATAACTTCTTCAGTTCTAGTTATCTTAGGTGTACTAATACTAGGTAAAAACAGTTCAGGTAGAATTTTTTTTTTTATATTGACAGTGTCCTTTGAAAATAGGATGTTTTTTAGTAAAGACTTTCCTTCAAAAATATTAATTCAGCTTGTATTCTTTATATTCTTCTGCTCTTCTTACAAAATTCATCAACATTACTAAATGTGATATATTCAGAGGAATTCAATATTTTTCATTTATATATAAACTATATATATATACATTTATATATAAACTATATATATATATATATAAAGGATTAGATTTTTATCAGTAAATGTTGACAAATGTCAATTTCACCTTATACATACAAATCGACAAAAAAATAGTTCCTACGAAAATGTAATTTTCAGATAAACAGGTAAGAAAAATACTGCTTGAGAATGTAGAGTTTCATTTAAGGATATTTGCTTTGTATATTTTGACGTGAAGTTGACAACTTGTGTTTTAATAATTAAAAATCTTTAGGTTTTTTTAATCTCAACATCTACGGTCCTTAAATAAATTAGATCACGCGACCCCCTAATTTCTCACAACTCTGGAAAAGTAAACAGATATAAATTTAAAAAGCTAAAAAGAAACATCAAAATTATTTAAAAATAAACATTGAATTCTGTCTAGCCTATTCCCAGAAGTTTTCCCTCTGTTCGTGAAAAATTGTTGTCATAGAGAGTTTTATTTGCATAGATTACCTACCCACAGTTCCTCTCGTGACAGTTGATGAATCACCATAACTATAGAGGAGCTTGATTTCAGGAGATAGTGAGCTCAGAGAGGGAAAAGACTTCTTACCTCATTTCCACACAACCAGGACTCTGCTCAAAGATCTGAAGTGTTCTTGGCTTCCTTCTTGTGATGACTTCACAGTAAGAGACAACATAGATCAAGAACTCCATCGCGAGATGACTAAGGACCTTGCTGCGAAAAACATTGCAGACAACAACAGCAGAGCTAAGTAGACTCTGGTGATACCCTTCCTACCTAGCAACTTAATAAAGCTGAATTACAAAACTGGATTAAGTGGTGGCTCCACCAAGTAGGACCAGACAAACAGCAACCTTGGGACTGAAGACAGACCTGCAATAAAGAAACATACTTGGACTACTGCACTGATCCAAACTGGTCAGTGGGGCTTGGTGGATGGATAAGATCGTGTGGTCAAGAGATTGTTACCTGTGGGACATCTCACCAGTGAGTGGGAAAGTAGTTAGATGGACTATTGCCAAAGTTACCAGAAGAAAGAATGCATCTTACTCTATTTGCATATACAATCTTGTTGCTGGGTTTTCAAACGTTATGACTATGTTCCTTTTCCCATAATAAAGACTTCCTTGTTTGTACACAGTCTCAGAGTGCTCAAGAATGGGGAAATTCTTCCTGTAATGGGTGCATAGGGAGGTGTGTTTAGTTTTCCCAGGTTTTGGAAGGGATTTGGGGGTGGGAGGGTCATGACAGTTTAGCTATCTGTCAAGAAGGACACTATATATTGAACCTGGCCCTTTTTGATGCCTTTATCTACCTGACAAAAGAGTTACATATGCAAGATTTTCCTGTAAAATATTTATTGGTTTAGAGAATGATCTAGCTATTACATTTCTAAGAGCAGAAATGTAACTATATATGTGTCAGAAGAAAATATGCTACATTGAGATGATATATTAATTGTTTATTTTATCAAATTTTGAAATAACATGATGATCTTAGCCACTGATATGGCCCATTGTGCCACTCTGATAGTGCAAAGGGGATGTAAAACAGCTGGCAAAAGCGAATCCCCAGGTAGTATAGATACAGTATAGTTGTCTCTACATCAGTGGTTTTCAAACTTTTTTTCTGGGAACCCAGTTGAAGAAAATTGTTAATACCCGCAACCCAATGGAGCCGGGGATGAGGGGCTTGGGGTGTGGGAGGGGACTGGGGCAGAGGGTTGGGGTGTGGGAGGGGATCAGGGCTCTGGGCTGGGGGTGTAGGCTCTGGAGTGGGGCCAGGGATGAGGGATTTGGGGTGCAGGAAGGGGTTCTGGGTTGGGGGGGGGCTCAGGGCTGGGGTAGGGGGTTGGAGTGTGGGAGGGGGTCATAGCTCTGGGCTGGAGCTGGTGATGAGCAGCTTGGGGTGCAGGAGGGGCTCCAGATTGGGGGGGGCTCAGGGCTGGGGTGCGGGAGGGGGTCAGGGCTGGGGGGGGTTGGGGTGAAGGAGGAGCTCCAGGTTTGGGGAGGCTCAGGGTTGGGCCAAGGGATTGGGGCACGGGCCTGGACTTACCCCCAGCGGCTCAGGGGCACAGCCGGGGTGCACTGTGGACCATGCTGCACCGCGGAAGTAGCCAGCAGCAGGTCTGGCTCCTAGGTGGAGGCACACAAGGAGCTCCGCGCGACTCTCGCCCATAAGCACTGCCCCCTCCAGTTCCCATTGGCTGGCAACCGGCCAATGGGAGTCCGGAGCTGGTGCTTGGGGCATGGGGGAGTGCATGGAGCCCCGTGGTCCCACTGCCTAGAAGCCGGACTGCTGCTGGCTACTTACAGGGTACGGTGCGGTGTTGGAGCAGGTAGGCACTAGGCTGCCTTAGCTTGGCAGCACCGCTGACAGGACATATAACGACCAGAGCAAGGCGACCCAGCACCTTACATGCCGCAACCCAGTACTGGGTTACCACCCACGGATTGAAAAACACTGCTCTACATCATCTCCCTTTGTAGAAATTGGCACAGAGGGAAAGTGAGGGAGTGGTATGAGGCAAGGGGAATATTGACTCTAGATGACTCCTGGCTGGCATAGCTACCAAAGGCCATTATTACCAGCTGGCATAATTTAGGGGATGGCACCAAGATCAGGGGAGCAGAAATGTGGCATTAAACCCTTTTTATCCCTTACTTCTATACCAAAATATTTCACCAAGTTAAATGGAGCTGAGGTTACATCTTGATACAAGCTGCACACACTGCAATAAAATCTGAGGCACAAAGTTAAAATTCAAGGCATTTGAAAAACTATTCAAAACTTTACAAAACTACCACTATTTAAACTGTTTACAGCAAACTGTGCTTTAAAAAAAAAAAACCAATGCACATAAAAAAGAATTAGGTTGGTGATGAACACCTAATCTGAATGCAGGAAGACGGAGGACACTAAACAACTCAGATTAATCTAGAGAAATTGGTTATTTCTCCAGTATCTTTTTGTAATCTAGTAATGTATTATATTACCCAATTATCCCAGGCAGGCAGGTTGCTATTTCCTACCTTGTCCAAGAGGAGTAGAATTAAAGAGCATCTCCTGAAATTACAGCTTTTAAAACTGAATTATATTATTTTGTATAGGGCCTGTCCGTGCTTTTACAAATTGTTAATCTACTGAATGTTTTCACATTTGATACACAATTTTTATTTACAAGCAATGTGAATTCATTAGCTAGATGTAACTGATAGTTATTATGCATAAATTTCTTGCTGTCCCCTAGGACTGAAATGAAAATAAGATGCTGCATCTCTAAAAGCCTTCTTAAAAGGATCGTTTATAAGTGAATAGTGTAACTAAACATTTGGTAAATTGACACTACTGTAACAATGAATCATGTCCTCCCAAATTTGAATCATATCCTATTACACATCCGAAGACTGGATGATTTAGATGTTTTGGATTTTTCCAACCCCTCGATTGCTAGTTCCAATTTCATATTAATGTTGACGATGTTTTTGACAGGAACATTTCTAAGGTCCAAGATGAACTCTGTAGTCACTTCTGATGAGAGACCTGAACTGGTCTGAAAGTGGACATCTAGGATATGTCTACATGGCAAGCAGAAACCCACGGCAGTGAATCTCAGAGCCCGGGTCTACAGACTCAGGCTTGAGCTACGGAGATAAAAATAGCTATGTAAATATCAGGGCTCAGGGTGGAACTTAGGCTCTGAAGCCAACCCTCATCACTGGGCTTCAGAGCCTGAATGCAAGCCTGAGCCTGAGTGTCTACATTGCTATTTTTAGCGCGAGCCCCACAAGCTCAAGTCTGTAGACCCAGGCTTTGAAACTCACTGCCTCAGGTTTCTTTTTACTGTGTAAATATACCCTTAGGGTGCACCTATGCAGGAAAAAAAAATGCAGAGCCTGGTCAACTAACCTGGATTCACAGGGCTCATGCTATGGGGCTAAAAATAGCCGTGTAGACTTTTGGGCTCAGGCTGGAGCCCAGGCTCCGAGAGCCTTCCAGGTTTTAGAGGCCAGGCTGCAGTCCAAGCTCAAATGTCTACACGGCTATTTTTAGCCCCAGGGAACCTGAGTCAGTTGACCCAGGCTCTGAGACGCTCTGCCTTGGGTCTTCTTTTGCTACGTAGATATACCCTTATACACAATTTCATTCTCCTAAAACATCCAAAAAGTTTGGTTTTCTTTCCAATGTAGAACAAAAACAAATTTAAAAATCTTGAAAGTTGTCACAAAATAGAATTGTCCTCCTCTGGCTAGCTCTAGTAATGAAATGGTGGTCTTATCATGACTCAGTATGGTGTCTATATCACAAAAACAGCATCATGGATGGCAATAAAATGACTACTGATAATCACAGCATCGAGGTTAAGGACTGAGTCTGCATGGAAGGTGAACTAACCTTTACACCCCCTAGAGGTAACCATCTCCTGATCAAGTTAAGATGCAATGTCAGGATAACATGAGAGTTGGTACTACATTCATGTTTCAGAACCAGTTTACAAATCTTCAGTGTTCCATTATATTTTTCCCACTTACCTTTCCTTGATGCTTAGTTAGTGTAGGCAAGGAATGCATTTCCCCAGCCTTCAAAGGCAGTAGGAACCTGGAAAGCCATGTCCACAATATCCCCTAGGAAAAGGGGATAAAAGAGCTTCCCCAAACCATCTTTTTAGAAACTTCCCTAAGTGCTTCAGAATTTTTAAGTGCTTCAGGGTTTTAAAAGATTCAGTGAAAATTGAAACATTAACTAGGTCTAATGACCTGTAATTATCCTGAGGATGTCCTTGTGGTCTTTAAGTTCATGCCTCTTCTGCCACAGAAGTACAGACCAACAATATGAACAGTACAGGACATTTTCCCTATGTCATTCTCAATAGTGTTTTATCTCAGAAATCTTTGCCTTAACTATTGCCTTTAATATTAATAGTGAACATTTATATACACTTTCCATCTTCAAAGTACTCTGAAGACATTCATTGATTAATTCTCACAACAGCCCCATAAGGTGCAAGTAGTTTTATCCAATTTCACTGACAGGCAAATCGAGGGAGAGAGAGTTTAAGTGACTTGCCCAAGCACACTCTATGAAATCCGTACAAGAAGTAGGATTAGAACTCAGAAATACCTAATTTCCAATACACCACATTGTTCTCCAGCGGTAACCTTTTCAATGCCTAATTATTCACACTGCTCAGGATATTTTCCTAAAGACTAATCTGAATGTTTCAATTTTTAGCTGGAGGCCATTACTTCTTGGTTTACCATCTTCAGATAATGTGAATAATTCTATTCCTTCCTTGATATGATTTCCCTGAAGATATTTATACAGTGTTATGTTCTCTCTAATCTCTTGTTTTCCAGATTGCATAAATTGAGCTCCTTCAAGTCTCTTTTCATATGTCATGTGGCCCAGTCTTTGTAGTGGTCTACTTGCTATTTCTCTTAATTTTCTTTAGGTTTTAATATTCTTAGAAGGGAGCAACGACTAGAACTGTGCAAAGAATTATAGTAAGAATGGTTGGAACTGGTGTCTGAGCTGAGGAAGATATAAATTTGATAGCCTTTCTAGATTAGCAATTTCTTCAGAAAAAGGATCTCTTCCTGAGGACAAATTTGACTACACGAAATGCTAGAAATAATGACACAAAATCTGCCATGACTCAGACCCCACACCACCCTACTAAAATCATTGGGGCTATAAGGAATTTAATCCCATGGAAGTTTCATGTACACCTCTGAGGGGAGAATATGGCCCAGTAAATTATTTCTTTTGTCAATTTTTTGGGGGGCGGGGAACAATAGAAGTTCACGTGTTTACTAATAGGTTTATTTAAAAACTCCAAAATGCGAATCTTGCTTGTGTACTGATTAGTGAAGCCACAGATAATGTAAATGGAGAAAACAGCTCTTCCATGAAAGAAAGCTCTCTCATGCATCTTGTGTCAGCAGAATTCACAAATGACTACCTCTCTTGTTTCCAGTGAAGTGATAATATAATTCTATTTTCCCACATTCCCACTTTCTCCTCCCTACCTCTTCTTGATGTAAAATTCAACAGGGAAGGTTAGGGAAACATTTTGCTTGTTTTGTTCATTTTGCATGCATATCACCAAATGGAAAACAAAGCTCACATAATATACTACATGTTCCAAACATCAGTGCTGCTCATTATAGTCATTATGGAAAGTTATTAATTTGGTGACTTCTAAACTTAAAACCTCATTGGCTTATGTCCTTATCCAAGCCTACAATGGCCATAATAAATCAATCTTTTCAAGTCAGCTATGCATTTTAACAAAAGGTCTGTAAGGAAGATGAATTGGACAGCAAACTAGTCACAAAGGAAAAAAGTCTGGGATAAAGGACCTTTTTCATTAGTCGTCCTATTTAATGTATAGGTAAATGAATGTTTAGAAAGATGATGGTAAAATTTTCAAAAAAACCTAAGTGACTTAGAACTCTAAGTTTCATTTTCAAAAGTGACTTAGACACTTTGGAGCCCGAATGTCACTGAAGGTCCAGGGGACTTCATTCCACTTTGGCCTTTTTGAAAATTTTATCAGCTGTGCTTTAATATTCTCCCTGATCATTCTAAACTTCAAAAACAACATTTACATGAGTGGTACAGGCATCACATAACAAAGCACAACTTGGGAAAGTAAAAAAATAAAGTCACAAGTATTATTTCACTTCCCTATGATGTTTCCCATGATGAAATCATCAACTCTTTCTTCAATGTACTCTCAGAGTCATGATGAAGTCTATTAATACTTTCATATTAAAACTACATTTAAAGACATTTATTTAGGTTGCAGAGTCAAGCACTCAAGAGTTAGGAATTGTCAGCTTTGTGGCTGCCTGTCCAACCTTAATTCAGCCTTCTTGTACCTCCAACTTGTTCACTGAATGAGGCAGGGGTCTGTGGAAAAAGCAGTATGTGATTATGTAATTAAAGATAATAATATTAACTGGTTATTAGCATCTTTCATCCCAAAGCACTTTAAAATATGGTCCATAATCCCTTTTATTCCAGGAGGAATTCTGGTACATGGAATGTTACCCAAAGTAAACAATTTAATAATAGACAGATTTTTAACTAATATGATACAGGGCTATAGTGCTTACTTCTCACCTTGCAGTAATTCAGCTATGCTGGCTGGTGAGTAGGGAGAGAAAGGACACTCACCTACACAGAAGCCAAATCTGTTTCCACCCTAGCAGTTGTTTCCACCCAAATCAGCCAATTCTCTGCTTATCATTCCAGATTTAAAAATAAAAATAAAAAACTTCTGGGAGGAGGTGGGAGCCTGGGAGACCTCAAAGAGGGAAAAGCCAAAGGTACATTCTGTTCTTTCTCTGACCATTCTTCCTCCCTTGAACAGGGAGCTTGAGTCCTGCTGACAATGACATTAACCAGCAGTATGACTGTTGTTGCTGTCACTTTCATTTTGGGATATGGCATCCCATGCCTACCTTACAGTAACATTACAAACATTACATGTGGGCAATTTAAATGCTTGTATTGAACTTAGTGGTTACAGACAGCTTTAGCCAATAGTCATATTGTTGTCAGGCACACTGTATTATGAATAGATTCTGCATCTCATGGGGAATGAAAGAGGAAAACATTCACCTGAGCTTTGATCTTCTTCCTCTCTGCCTCAGTTTTCTAAAAAGTGGCCAGGTTCACCCTAATGTTATGCAGCAATCTCCAGTTCTCTCTAGTCCCATGAAAATTCATGATGTTCAACTACTTTTTGCTAAGTTTGAACAGAAATAAATTCTAGCAGCAACAAAATATACTTGACAGGCAGTCTTCTGGATTCTCTGACAATACTGTGTTCTCAGAACAGTCCCACATTCTGAGTGCTCGGATCTGTCCTAGCCATGTCACCTCCTCAATCAACAAGACACACAACTGGAACCTCTATATTCACAACTCAGCTGGTGTAACGTGGTATTACTCCCTTGATTTCAGTACAGCTATGCCAATTCATACCAGCTAAAAAATCTGGTGCACTGTCTCCGACTCCTGTCCTCATGACATATAACTCCTAGTTCTAAGTAAATCCTCGTGGTAAAAAAATTAATTCCCCTTTTCACTGTGTTTATTATCTGGTTTGCATAAGCATTCATCATGATCCGCTTTAGCTTCTCCATCCAGAAGTATAAAAACAAACAGATGGCAAATAAAAATTCTTAAAGGCTCTTTGAAATAGAATGGTTACATCCAAAAAGAAATATTTCCCAAGGTCACCTACATCCTATAATGCTGGAGAGGAGAGAAGAAAGATCTTTAAAGTTCTAAGTAACTAGGTGCTCTCAATACAGCTGCTCAACTTTTACATTTTTTTGTTTTTTTCTCCCAGTTCATTAATGCTATGATCAAGTAGAACTAAAGATTGTATTTTGGATTGTGATTGCATTACCTGGTTTTGTACTGTTTTCAATGTGTGGGTGGGGTGAAGGGATTTGTGGTTTATCTTTTGGCGGGGGGGTCTCTCTGTTTTGTGTTAAGGTAACTGATGAAAATGTTGGGGTCTTGGAGAATCTTTATATTTGAGACATTGGGTAAAATTTTCAGAAGGGCCTAAGTGAGCCAAAGTCTTTTAAACATGGGACTTAGGTGCTTTTGAAAATTTTACCTATTCAGGATGAGATTCTGTGATGCAGCTCTGGGAATCTGACTACATTATGGCAGCCTCTCTGGGCTGTACTGTGGGCCACAGTGCTGCTTGGAAACTTTGCAATGCTTCAGCCTCACTCTGCATGCCCTTCCTGCCCCAGCCCAGCACCCAACATGTCCCCTAAACAAGGGATTGTGATGGGTCCTTAGAGGGTAGTCTTGCAGCCTTCTACACTGCAATTAAAACCCACAGCTGGCCCATGCCAGCTGACTCAAGTAGATGTTTGGGCTAAGGCTGCAGCTGAGGTCTGGGAGCCTCTCACCTCTCAGGGTCCTAGAGCCCAGGTTCCAGACTAAGACCAAATGTCTACACTGCGATTAAACAGCCGCTTAGCCTGAACCTCACGAGTCCAAGTCAGCTGGCACAAACCAGCCGCAGGTTTTTAATTGCAGTGTAGACATACCCACAGAGGTCAGTGTCTGAGCTGAAGGATACTCCACCCAACTGGAGGGTTTTTACAGTCCTTTTACATGGCTCCAGCCCTTATACCTGGTGTAAAGAGGTTGCACAGGTGTGGATCTCATCCTATTTTTTTATATTTTGCTTTCTTTTGGGAGCGTCTAATTTGGGGAGGGAGGAGGTGTTTGTTTTTCATATTTTTTCTAAATAGTTTATCTATTGAAATATTGAGATATCAGCTGAGATATCTACACTAACAATATAGATGTCAGAATATTATTCATGAATGGTCCTGGTGTCCTTCTGATATGACAAACGTCTATTTCACTTTGTGCTGGTTGTCTACTGCCTTGAACATCCAGAAATTCCAAGAGCAAAGATTTGCTGTTAAATTACTCTTCATTTCTCGTTTTTGAGATCCCACTGTCTGTCATAAAAGTCTTCCTTTCTGTGTTGTCTGTAATGATGAATAAGGAATAGGATAATGAATAATACAAAAAATATTATAATGACTTGATCTAAACCAATGGTGAAGTTTCATCTGGAATATCATGTACAATACTGGTCACTACATTTCAAAAAGGATATTGTAGAACTACAGAGGGGGAGTCAAAGAAGAGAGATGAAAATGATTAAGGACAAGGGAAAACTTTTGTGCAAAGAGATGGGAAAGAATTGGATTGTTTACCTTTGGAAGGAGACAAATAAGAGGGGCATGACAAAAGTATAAGCAAGAATGTAAGGTATAGAGAAGGTAGATTGGGAACTTCTTTCTTCGTCTCAGAACACAAAAAAAGTGGGGAATTAAAAAAAAAATCAATAAAAGGAAATACTTTTTCACTCAATGTGAAATTAGCCTGTGGAACTCATTGTCACAGAAAGTTGCTGAGGCCAAGAAGTTAACAAGTTTAGAAAGGGATTGGATATTTGTATAGATGCCAAGAATAAGAGTTATCATTAATGATAGCAAACATTTTGAAAGGGTTATTATACTGCATGCTCCAGTGCTTAAGCCAATCGCTATTACTAACCATTAGAGATCAGGATGAGACCTAATGGGAGGCAGGTATCTATCTTCCGCAAAGTACTTACACCTTCCTACAAAGCATTGGGTACTGGCTACTGTCAGAACAAGGATGCTGGACTAGATGGATCTCTTCTAAGTCCAGTATGGCAATCCCTATGTTCCTAAGACAGAAAAGAGAGAAAAACATAAAAGGGGGAGGAAAGAGATAATACAACAGTTTGCACATTGATCATCAATAAATGGTAAAAATGGTAACTGTCAAATACCCCTTCCACTTGAAACTTGTACCCTGTGGAATTCCACTGATGTCATGAGGGCTACTTATAGATTTTTGGATTAAAACTGCTGTATAGTATGCCCTATTTCATCTTTGTTCATGCATTTGGTCTTGCACAGGAATTTCTACCATATGCCGCACCCTCCCCTTTGCTCTACTTTGATTAAATGTTTTCCTAAGAATTCCTGAAGTAGCTTGCTGAGTAGTTAAGTAAATTACAATGCATGGCACATCTTTATGGCCCAGACCCAGATATACATAGCAGATATTAGGTGTTTCATTGTTTTTATGGCAGTATAGCCATTGAATGAAAAACAAAGGGATATCTTTCAGTGGGAAAAGGAAACATTTATGATCTCAGTTTCAAAACTTATAGCCTAATAAATATGAAGTATAGGAGAATAAAGTGTCACGAATTCCACACTCATTTGCTGATATTACAGTAGCTCTGTGATATACAAGTCTAACCAGGCTGTTGATAACAATATTTCTGTAGTCCCCACCATTGCATACTTTTGCATACTGTGAATCACTTTAATAAAATATAAATTTAAAGTCTAGTTCCCCCATTTGCTGGTACATTATTCCTGTGTTTCTCATATGTTAATTGTAATACTGTATCTCCTATCATAATAATATTAATTGCTCATCAATGTACCTCTTTAGCTCTAGCTCTTTTACTTTGCTAGGATTTGTAGAATTTATTTTGTTTATATGGTCCAAAATTATTTCTGCAATAAAAAGTTTAACACAAAATAGGTCTAAATTAACTGAATTTTTCAATGTGATTTTAAAATATTAGTTCAGTGTAGTTCCCTTTTGATGACTAGAGATTAGGAACAACTACCAAGAACATTTTCAAAATTGTGTAGAGTCATATTAACTTGAATAGTGTCAAACTATAATCCATTGGGTTTTCTATGCTGGATTGTGATTATAATATATACCATTTGGAGTTTATTCATCCTAAATTACACTTTGTTTTAAAATAACAAGAAATAAGTACTCTTGGATAGTAAGATATATTTTATGCTTTAATTTTAAAAAGTGCAGTCTTGACAATATTTCAAAGACATAGAAGTGGCTGAAAGAAAATGACCATGTGACTAGATTTTTTCATTTGAACAGTTTCAAAGCCCATTAAAAACTATAGTAAAACTGTCCTACTTTGCATTTCTTTGTTGGAATATAATCACAATCTGTCTTGCATTAACACTTAAGTGAGTACAGCATCAACTATTTAATGCTACATCTCTGAATGCTGGTAATGTGGCCTGAGTGTTTTTTCTTAATGGAATGTTATAAAGCTTTGATTTTAAAATACATATATAGAACATTCTGCAGACACTTTTCATTTTAAAAAATGAAAGCGAGAGAGTCAAAAATGCAATTCTAGATTTGTAATTCCATGTACTTAAAGCTACATACAAGCATTTACATCCAATCCCCCGATCTATAGTATATGAAATGAAACACATTCTCCCTGGCCTGGAATTTGTTATTCAAGCTGACAATCCATAAGGATTTATTTATTTACTTACTTACTTACTATTTCTGACTCTTTCTCTTTTTTTTTCAGGTTGGCAAATAAAACCAAGATTTTGGAGGCTAAAAGTGGGGTTTTATTGTTCATTTTTTTCTTCCTTAAGAAATTAAAACTTCACAATGCACTTCCACAACAAGAAAATGTTTCTTTTGATTGTAGAGGAGATGCTAACATTTTTAAATAGCTGTTGTGCATATGCTGAAACAACTTTACATCATGTTTTATTGAATTTTTATCTAACTCCAAAATACAGCTAGCTTCTGAGCTTCAGAGCCCTTCTCTAAATTCATAGGGTCAGATTAACACGTGTTATATAAAGGGTGCTGAATCAGTTGAAGTGTTAGTTACGATACGCGTATTAGGAACAGGGCCGCCCGGGGGGGGCAACTGGGGCAATTTGCCGCAGGCCCCGCAGGGGCCCCCACGAGAATGTCGGAGGCTCCCCCCGCCTCCGCCTTTGCCTTCCCCCATCCCCCGGCACCTCAGCACGCCGCGTCCAGGAGCGGCCCTGGACAGCGCTGTGGCTTGGGCGGGGTCTGAGCTCCTCCCGCTCGGAGCCACGTGGTAAGGGGGCGGGGCTGCGAGCTCCGGCGGGATGAGGGGCAGGAGCTCCTGGACGCGGCTCGCTGAGGCTCTGGGAGAGGGGTGAGGTGGGGGTAAGCCCCTCTGAGCCAGGCACCCCCCGACCCCATCCCCCCACAGCCCTGAACCCCAGCTCCGAGCCCAGCCCCTCTGAGCCGGGCACCCCCCTCGACCCCATCCCCCCACAGCCCTGAACCCCAGCTCTGAGCCCAGCCCCTCTGAGCCGGGCACCCCCCGACCC
>NW_020664417.1:27773838-27831122 GCF_002925995.2 Terrapene triunguis | reverse complement strand
AGCCCAGCCCCTCTGAGCCGGGCACCCACCGACCCAGAGCCCAGCTCCCCACCAGCCCTGGGCAACAGTAGCGTCACCCCCAGGCAGCGACAGCCCATTGGCACCAACCATCACCATCACCCAGCGACAGCCCATTATGTAATTGCAAATGTATACATACCATTAAAGCATTTAATATTTTTAAATAATGTATTTTGTGTGTTTTCAAATTATTAAAAATTAATTTTTGAATGTATTTCACTGGTTATTTTTACATTTCCAAATACATGTTACTATAGTATTGCAACTTTTTTTTATGGAAGGCGCCCCCGAAATTGTTTTGCCCCAGGCCCCCTGAATCCTCTGGGCGGCCCTGATTAGAAAATATCAAATTAACATGGCACACATTAAATGAATTTAAAAATGGCTAACTGATAGATCTCAAAATGTAAACAGGTAAGTATCATTGAACTGGTGTGTTTCTAGTGGAGTCCGAGGAATAGGGTTTTGGCCCTATGCTATTTAATATTTTTATCAATGACCTGGAAAAAAACATAAAATCCTCACTTGATAAAGTCTGCAAATGACACAAAAATTGGGGGCACGGTAAATAATGAAGAGGACAAGTAACTGATACAGAGCAATCTGGAATATCTGGTAAGATAGACACAAGCATAATAATATGTGTTTTGATATGGCTAAATGTAAATCAGAACAAAGACTGTAGGCAATACTTACAAGATGTGGTTTCTGTCCTGGAAAGCAGTGACTCTGAAAATGATTTGGGTCCTGGCGAATAATCAGATGAACAGAAGCTTCCAGTGAAATGCTGTACCTAAAAGGGTTAGTGCGATCTTTGGATGCATAAACAGGGGAATCCTGAGTAGGAGTAGAGAGGTTATTTTACTTCTATATTTGGCACTGGTATAACCACTGTTAGAATACTGTGTCCAGTTCTGGTGTCCACAATTCAAGAAGGATGTTAATAAATTAGAGAGGGCTTACATAAAACCCACAAGAAGGATTAAAGGATTAGAAAATCTGCCTTATATTCATAGACTTAGGGAGGTCAATCTATTTAGCTCAACAAATAAAAGGTTAAGAGGTGACCTGATTATGTACCTACCTGGGGATCAACTATTTGATAGTGGACTGTTCAATCTAGCAGAGAAAGGTATAATATGATCCAATGGCTGGACATTGAAGCTAGACAAATTCAGACTGGAAATAAAGCATAAATATTTAACCATGAGGGTAATTAACCATTGGAACAATTTACCAATTTCATTATGGATTCTTCATCACTGACAATTTTTAGATCAAGATTGGCTATTTTTTCAAAAAGATACCTTCTACAAAATATTTTGGGTCAATTCAATGGCCTATGTTATACAGGAGATCAGACTAAATGATCACATTGGTCTCTTCTGGCCTTCAAATCTATGAATTTACATTATTGACTAAAAGGTGTAGCCAATTGTTTGACTACACGCATGGTTCATTCTTATAAATGTTCAAGAGACCAAATAACCAAATGTAATCAAATTTATTGTCTACAGACAAATCAGTATAATACACAAAGTATACATACAGACTCTCCTTCCAGGAAGCAATTCTTATGTCCCAGCATGTTCACCTTACACAGAAGGTGTGCTTCAATGCTATGCATTTCAGCTAGTAGTATTTATAGTATGAGTTTACAAATGACAAAACTCTTTTCATGTCACTAAAATCCAACCCACCAATTTGTAACAGTTCCTTAACTTGTTCTTTTGTTTAGTACTTCTTTTATCTCTGTTTAGGATATCACAGTCCAAAAGAGTTGGCCACAAGATGCATCCCATCCTGTGCCTGGACACACCATTTACATATCATGGCTTATGACAGGCTTTCTAATGATAAAGCTAACTTCAGCTTTCCAAAGTGTTATGGGGTACTTGACATGGATGAACAGAATTGTGAACAGAACATAATACAGTCAGTTAACATAATTTTCCAACACTTATATATAAGTAATGTTACATTATATTCATAAGAACAGCCATATTGGATCTGACCAATGGTCCATCTAGCCCAGTATTCTGTTTTCCAACAGTGGCCAACGCCAGGTGCTTCATATGGAATGAACAGAACAAGACAATTAGTGAGTGCTCCAACCCCCTATTGTCCAGTCCCAGCTTTTAGTAGTCAGAGGCTTAGGGATACCCAGAGTATGTCTGGGGATTGGCCCTGCTTTGAGCAGGGGGTTGGACTAGATGACCTCCTGAGGTCCCTTCCAACCCTGATATTCTATGATTCTATGATCTCTGATCCTCTTGGCTAAAAATCACTGATGGACTTATCCTCCATGAATTTCTCTAATTATTTTTGAACTCAGTTTTACTTTTGGCCTTCCCAACATCCCCTGGCAACAAATTCCACAGGTTGAGCGTGTGTTGTATGAAGAAGTACTTCCTTTTGTTCACTAAAGTTAGATATGAAAATTATCTACTAGATCTCCTTCCCTGAGTCAATGCAGGGGGTGTTTCTATAATGTATTTTCTAATGTTTTTTGCCAGTCTATTTTTAAAAGTCCTATGTGATGGGATTTTTACCACTCCCTCTCCCTCTTCCTCTCCCCTTCCCCCCGCCCCCAACAGTGATTTGCACAGTCTAATGGGGGATAGGCTGATTGGGAAAAAAACCACATGTGAGGAAAATCAAAATGTAAGTCATGTTGATTATTGAAGTACTGGAAGGCACTCAGATACTACAGTGATGAGCTCAGTATATGAATCTGTATAGAAATAGTACAGAATAGAGTCCACTATCAGGAAATATTTTCATGTTTTTAGTTTTATCCCATTACTTCTAGTTATACTATCTAATAACACCACCTAAAATAATTTGTCTCCTGCCTTGGTGTTTACACACTTTCAATATCTGTAGTTTTTTACCATGTCCTCCCCTCAGACAAGCTTTATATATTTAGACCTTTTAAGTATTCTTTTAAGTCAGTCTCCTGATAATTTTTGTTGCTTTGCTCTGAACACTGTCCAATTTGTTAATATGTTTCAGGGGATCTGGTGCCCAGAACTGAATGTAATATTTATGGTGCATTCACCAAACCAAATTTATCCTTGACATAACTCCATTGAATTTGGTGAAGTTACACCAGGGTGAATTTGGCCTCGTATATTTATGTGCTCTAACTGGACTAAAGAGGAAGGGTCTCCATTATCTCAAGTCTATTTTGACTATTCAGGGAAAATAGCTTCACCATCACACAGGTATTGCATTTGTTCTCTACAACATATAGCACATTTGACATTTTCCCTTTTGTTTCCTTCCCAATGAAAAGTTTTAATTTTTCTGGCAACTTGCTGCTGTTTACTCCGAGGAACTACCTACATTCCCTTCATTTTCTCTTACAGCAGTTCATCATTCATCTCTTTCTCACTATATGTGCTTCTCTCTTTTAAATGCTATCCCTGTACTACAACTATTTTATTAGTAAATTAACTGGGAATTGGGTTGGCACAAGGCACACTATGAAGTAGTTTTGGAGGCATATGGTAGTCTGCTTTAGATATAAAGTTGAGATTGACACTGAATAGGTTATTTAAGATAAAGCAAATACCATAAACACATTTTACATTAAAATATTTTATATATTCTTGTATTTAACCAGAATATCTCATAACTTGGATAATACAGAATAAAGTCACTTCACATTCAGAGTATTTTATCTGACATATAGACAGAGGAATATTTTGACCTCTCCTGATCACAAATGCTCTCTTCCCATCTTCCTAAGCCATCGATTAAAACTAGGTTAGTGACTATAAACGACTTTTAAAAGACACATTAATATTCCAGACATTTCTGCTGATGTCAGGTGTGCTTTTTTTCATTCCACTGTACTGGTGAGTGTATTCTGGAGTCTCAATTAATTAGCCACTGTACTTTGGAATTAATAAACCAGGTATGTGACATCAAAGATTAATATCTATATTTTATGCTCTACAGTTCATGCCAAAATATATTTTGCACAATCTGAGGATGTCATCATCGCACAACTATTTCTTTTAACACTAATTCTATACCATTTATTATTAGATTTTATTTTCTGGCTATTGGTTATAGCCCAATTCTTATACTATTTTGGGTCTGCAGGGGATATTAGTTGGCAGCTCCTCCCTGGAGCATAAGCATGGGCTTGTATCTGTCACAGTTTATGAATTCCCCTGATACCTGCTCCTTTGTGGCAAGAGGAAGACCCTAGCACATGTCTATGTAGAGTGTGCCAGGCTACAGCCAGTCTTCCATTTCCTCCAGAATCTCTTAATGAGGTTCTGGCTGCATTTTTCCCTGCACCTCCTTATTTATGCACACCCCATCCTTAACCCCACAAAGTTGAAAGACTTCCTCATCAACCTCCTCATACTGGCCAAGATGGCCATCCATCATAACAGGAGGAGGAAGCTGGATGTGGGGGGGGGAATGCTCTGCGAAGTGGGGCCTATCTCTAGTCCCTCATCTGATCACTGCCCCAGGCAGAATTCATTTGGGCAGTGTCCACTGACTCCTTAGATATCTTAGAGGAATAGTGGGCATTGTTAGGGGGTCTCTGCTCAGTGGACCCCTCTGCATTCCTGATTTTTAACCTTTAACCTTCACTCCTGTTCTTGTTTTTTTCATTTGTTGTTCCCAGTATTCACTTGTGACATGGGTTCAATTGCTCCTCCCCTTCAGTTGAGGGGGTGGGCCATTAGCTTTGGGCAGGCTTAGGCCCGACATCTCCCAGGGTATGTATATACTACCCCCCGGATCGGTGGGCAGCCATCGATCCAGTGGGGGTCAATTTATTGCATCTAGTCTAGACATGATAAATTGATCCCTGAGTGCTCTCCCGTCTACTCCTGTACTCTACCGCTGTGAGAGGCACAGGTGGAGTCGACGGGGGAGCGGCAGCAGTCGACTCACTAAGGTGAAGATACCCAAGGTAAATCGACCTAAGTATGTCAACTTCAGGTACGTTATTCATGTAGCTGAAGTTGCGTAACTTAGATTGATCCCCCCCAGTGTAGACCAGGCCCCAGTAACCACAATGGGAACTTATACTAGTTTGGAGATACAGTCATTACTACTAAAATATCAGCAATTGATAGTTGAGAAGCTGTATTTTCAATTACTTAGAATAGAAATAATTGTAAGAATCTAGCTACCTCTATGGAATGATAGCTGGTAAATGCTGAATTTTAATGGCAACTACTGTGATAGTCTTTTTCCATTAAAGATAAATGCCCTTCTGCACGTCAGAACTCAGCTGACTCTGGCCTCAGTCACCTAGCAATCTAATGAGCTCAGCTGGGCCCAATAAACCCTCACTAAGTGACTGTGCTTCCTGATTGGACAGAAGGGCCAACAGATCACCATTTAGGGTTGTAGCAACAGCAGCATAATAGCTGTTCAATGCATTCCATGCCCACAGCTACTCCAGACCTGCTTGCTGTCTGGACCCTCCTCCAGCCAGTGCCTGCTCCCACTCTGGCCTTTCTCCCTATCTTCCTCTGAACTGCTGATTCCCAGCTTTGACTACTGGCTTGTCTGCTGATCTTGACTCTGATTCTGTATTTTGGTTCAGTTCTGGCCCCTGACTTCTGGTTCCCGACCACTGGCTTGTCCCCCGATCAGGCTTCCAGTTCTGCACTCTGATTCTGCTCTGACCATTAGGCTAGACTCCTCTGACCACTAGGAATTACATTGCAATTAAGCATTAATTCCTGTTTGGTTATTATAAAGTGTTACAAAATCAATTCATCAAGAATATGCTTAGATATGTTATGACAAGTTATTAAGGGAAATGCAGGCAGTTTTGTTTAAAACAATCCTAATACAGTGCATGCTTTTCCACTAATATTGTTCACCTCTCTATTCAGGAGTGCCAAATTCTGAGGGCAAAAGGATTCTCTATTGGAATTGGTGAAGATTGTTTTGACTTGAATATCTGTTCATTAGAAACTGAACTGAGACCACCAATTTATTTTGTGTAGGCCATTACACAGCCATCATACAGTAATAATTTTTAGCCATTACTGATTGGGCCAGATTTAAACCATTAAACCAGTGACAGATGTGAAGGATTCAGTACATTATTACCAATCCTTTTAGTCATCCAGTCACCAACTCCCTTGCTAGAGTGATGAAGTTGGGAAAACACTTGTACACATTACCAGTCATACCTCTCCTTACAGTAGTAAACAGACTGCATATTCCTCACATAATATTTCATATACCGCCATAGAAACAAACCTATTCTATCTGCTAACCCTTTAAGAAAAAAATCTGTTCATCATAACAGCAAATTTATTTTATCAAACTACCAGAGAGCTTAATAGATAAGCAATGGAATTTGTTAGTTGTTGATGTCTTTTTCAGTACACAGAATTAAACTGGAAATTGTAAACTAATGGAGATTCTCTTTTTAATATCAATATTGAACCAATTCCGAATGTCATCCTAAGGTTCATCTGAGTACCAATTGCAGGTCTGATGAAACTGGTGTATACACTAACTGATAATGATTTGCATTACTTACAAATAAAGTAAGCTGCCATACCACTACAAAAATAATCTCCAAAAAAGACCTGGTCATTTAATTTTCTTATTACAGTATTCCATCCGTATTACTGATAGCCTGTTTTTTTGCATATCATAGAAAATAAGTTCCATTTGTCAGCTATGATCAGGAGTCCAATAGCAAAAAAAATAAACTGATACTCTATTCAACCTGCACCCACAATTCCAGAGTGTTCCTGCTAGAAATGATCAGATATGAAATAGTTAACATTTAAATCATCATCAATAGGCTTCTGAGTTAAAAGGGCAGGTAACAGTTCTCTTAGAGACATTTAAGTCATACTGAGGTTTTTGTTTCACCTTTTTTTATAATCATCAGACAAATGCTTGTTTCACATTCCAGCTAGTAGAGATTGTGAAATATGGGGAATTAAAGCCACCTTAAGCGAGTACCTGAGGATTTCCTTAGCATAAGAAAATCCTGAGCTGGCCCAGGCATGATCTCCACATCAGTTCTGGATGGGGGCGGGGGGGGAAATGGGAGAAGGCCCTAGAGTATCTAAGCCTGCCCCTCAATTCACTCCTCCTCCCAGAATGCCAGGGACTATATTTTCTCTGCCAGTTTGATCAACATCCCCCTTGCTGAGACAAGGTGAGAGATTTTTAAAAATTCCACCTTGAATGCATTTGATGATTGCATTATAACTGTTGGATTCCAAGAATTTGTGTCTTACCTAAAGATGAAATTTGAATCAACACCCAGGTTTGGATTCTGAACATCCATCCTTAAAAATAAAGAAAGCTTGGGTGTATATAGATCTGAAATATTGGGTCAATTTTATCTGTGGGCTCTGTTATTCAAAAATGTAATGGACCAAAACTTGGCATCCAGACTATAAGTCCCAAGTAAACATGTCTTTCTACCTCAAAAATGGTGCAAATCAGTTAAGGCCTTTTTGAGTTGGCTTCAGGAGATTTTCCAACCAGTATTGCTTATATAAAAGTTCTGCTTTCTTATAATGATTTGAAGGGCCAGAATTCATGTGCTGTTTATGTAACAACCTGATATAGACTGTCAGCTCTTTTTACAGGCCCAAAGTCCAGAGTTTGGTTAAGAGTCCAGAAGCCTAGTAAACAGCGAACAATATTAGCTAAAAGAAGCAGAACAAAGAAAAGACAACTTTGCTTTTTGCTAAGATAAGCTTGGTCAGCAAAAAGCCAGGTGGGGAGCCATAATTGGTGTATTTATTTAAAGCTGCAAACAGACCAAAGGAATGAAAGAGGCCTATTATGCCTGTATCCATTCTTTCTGTAGAAAGAGATGTTCTCCCCACACATCAACCTTGAGTTTATGGAAAGGGTTCAAGCATGTCAGTATGAGATATGACATCCTCCCTACTGCTTCCCACAGATACCAGTGCCTGCCTTAGAAACACAAATGAGCAACTGAAAAACAATCTTTATTGCCAGGTACTTTTCATTTGTCTTTTTGTTTTAACCCCTAGGTATGTACCTGTTGGACAATCAGAAGGGCTACTTCATTCCTATGGACCCCAAATCAGAATTCAACATATATATTTTATACATTGTTTGAAGTACTAATTGTATGTTACTTGTTAACCTGAAACCATGGGCGGAGACATTATGTAATCTTTGACTATTGGCTACTGTGCTTATCTTGCCTTGCTGCTAGACCTATCCGGGGGTTTGGGACTACCTGCCCCATCACTTTCCTCCACCCATAAAAAATCCATATAATCTACTGTAATCAACTGATTGGCAGTGTCTCTGAGCCTAATAAGCAAGGTGCCACTCCGCCAGCGCTGTGCATAATAAACCCACCTGCTTGATTTTACACGGTGTCCGTTTTGTGTTCCTTCCAATTAATAGGCTAGCAGTGTACTGCAAGATAAAATTAAATAAATGGCTCAAGATGGGAAAACTTATTTTGAATTCCAGAATATAAAGTACAGAAAACATCATTTCACCCCCAGATATCCATTGTCGGGTTCCGTAACCATGGCTGCTCTCCATATTTCAAACTCAGGTACGTATGTTCATATTGTATATATATTTTTATTCCTCCATTAATTTAAATGTCATTACACTGATGTGTGACATAAGTGATTTAACAGGGAGGCTGGGTATTTCACTTTAATTGGATTGCACCCATCCTAAATTCTTGGGTAGAAAGGATGTTTTCATTTTTGACATTCTTAGGAAGTTTGAGTGGACATGACTCTTTAAGGACCAGCATTCTGCCAGTACCTAGTAATTTCCCCAGTTCTTTTCACATCTAGATCACTAATTTGATTTGGCTTGGGTGACCTATGAGCAAAAGTCATGGCCATCTGAAGGCTATGAGGTGAACTATGTGAAATGTGCTGGTGGTTTCAATCCAGTTCTTATTGGACATTCATCCAATAACACAGTAATCCACACAGTCAGCTTAGATACCACAGCAAAGTGGAAAGGGACTGAATTGGAAAGAGAACTATGCTTTCACCTCTAAAAATGGCCCCTCCATAACAATGGTGAGATTCAATGAAGGTTGTTTGTACTGCCACTGCCTGTGCCACATCTGTTCTGTGGATATAATACTTCATTTACTGGGGCTGTCATTCAGCATTCAAGCACTACAATCCCTAGAAAGAAAGTCTTCTTACATATCGCAGAAATGGGATCTGATATGGTTGTTGATTCAAGTACATATAGTAGTTAACTGATTGTTCTACATGCCTATGCCATAAGAACTGAATTTCATTTATAAGCTTTGCTATCTTTATTTTGATGTGCATTGTCTTCACCTTTTCAGGAAGCAAACACATCAACACATGAAGAGTGATTCCTAGTTAAATCCTATATCAGTACCAGATAGCTTTTGATATCAATAACTGCCAACATGATGAGAAACTACCCTTACAATATTGTCTAGTAAGTTATAAAAACCTTCAGCACTGTAACAGCAGGATCAAATCACTAATTATTCTTTACATTACGTGATGATACCAGATTTGCCCATTACTTTGGGGTACGCTCATTTATTAGGGTTACTTTTCTGGGGGAAGGGGTTCTGTAATTCTATCGATGTACTGCTTGTGTCACGTGTGTTTTCATATGGAGCTCTACTTCTCCATTCTGCAAGTCCCCTCCCAATGGAGCTATCCTGCAGGACCTAGGTTCCCAAGGGCTGGGTTTCTCCAGCCCCAGAACTGGATGAACACACACACACACACACACACACACACACACACACACACACACATTAACAGAGCAAGTCTGAGTGGACTGGGTCAAGCAGCACTTTCAAGCTGCCACCCTTATGTGCCAAAGGTACCGCACCGGAATAGAGTAAGCCTGAGCAGGCTGGGTCAAACAGCACTTCCAGGCTGCCACCCTTATGTGCCCCTGGACTCAGCGGACTGGGTCAAGCAGCACTTTCAAGCTGTCACCCTCGTATGTCACAGATTCAGCACATCCCTATCCCCACTTTCACATTACAATTTTACTGGTAGTAACCTACTTGATGAGCAAACCCCACAGTATTTTGGGGCGCTACAGGAATCTTTAGCTTAGGTAAGAGAAGCGTTGCTGCAGAGTAAATGGGGAAGCTAAAAACACAACAGAGTAAAGTTCACGGGCGGGGGGGAAGCAACCAGGTTAACCATAAAAGTTATTTATTGAATAACAGTGATAACTACACAAGGAGAGCCTAAACCAACCTAACAGTTACACTATTAAAGGTTACAAAAATCATATATAGAAAACTATACCTGATCAAACAAGTGAGGGTTAGAAAGTTATACCTGAGGTAGAAAAGAAAATAGAGAGAGAGAGGGATCTCACCACTTCCATGAAGCTTGAGCTGGTCGGGTTTCCCAGGTGATGGTGGTAGCTCAGGGTCCTGAGTGCTGGAGACAGGCAGAGCCCCCAGCAATCAGTCAGGAGAAGATGAAATCCTGGTGGAACTGATGCAGAGTTTGGATCCATGCATCAGAACACTTACTGGAGTGTGGGTAGGGTTTTTCTGTAGGGAAACAATAATGGTTCAAGGGAAAACACTAGATTTGTTTATGGGTAAACTGATGACTCAAGGGTTTTCTTTAGGCTAGACAATAGGAGCTGATCACTCTTGGCTATGGGTAGTGTTCCTTCCAGGGAGCTCACAATGCAATTAGGCAGCTTCAGTATTTTGGATATCAGTCAAAGATTCATTACTAGAATTGGTCTGATAACTGCTGAGCTGGGTGTGTGCAGGCACAGGGCTTCCCTGCTTTTCTGGTCCCAGAGTTCAGTGTGGTTCTTGCCTTGGAATCTCATTTCTCTATTCCGTATGCTAATGGAGATGCCTCCCTGTCCCATCTTTGATGCAGATGAGGCTAGGGGAGTTGCCTTAATCTTGTCACCCTTGTCAGGAGGGGTCTAGGTGCATCTCCCACCGCCCTTCACTGCTCTCTGCAAGTCTTTTCTCTGATCGGTTTTGATTCAAGCAGAGGCTGGGGGTGGGGGTCCTATCATGAGTCAGACAGGCTTGATACGGTGCCCTGGCTCCCCAAGAACACAGAGCTGACTGGTATCAGTGGGTGGCAATTTTTTTCCTCACTGAATGTTATTATGGGAAGAAAGTATAGAGATTTCACTGCCTAAAAATTAAATGCATTCCAGATATAGGAATAGTACAGAGGGACTCAATTTATAGCAGCAAGACTTACTTACTTAAAGATTTTTTTAAGTGTATCAGTCCCAGTCCTACATTTTTTACTCATTCCTCGAAATTCTCATTGACTTTCAGTCTTTTCTCATGGCCTCAAGGGGAGTTTTGCCTGAGTAAGCATTTAGGATTGGGGCCACAGTAATTACATTTATCAAATAGATACATTTCAAGGAAACAAATATTTTTATTTATTATTTGCTAATAATAAGACTTACATTATATAGGAATTAAATTATGGTATCTAGTGTTTGTTGTCAGCATTTTAACACCTTTATGGAAAAGTCCCATGGAATTTATTAGGGATTAAACCAATACATTTCTATAGAAAGTGCTATAGACATAATTCTAACATGCTATAGTATATGTATTTATATGTATATGCTATAGTATATGATATAATTTCCATAGATTTTTTAACCATCTGTGATGTTGTCTGATTAAAATATAATTATGCAAACCGTGGTTGCTACCACTGTTATATAATTCCAATGAATTTTGTACAAAGTGTAACATATGGCCAGAAAGGGTTAAGCAGCTTGTCATCAACTGGATCTCCCAGGCTATCGCGATCTCCGGTGGTGTACCATGGCAGCCGCTAAGGCAGACTCCCTACCCCGGCCCCACACTGCTCCCAGAAGCGGCCAGTGTGGCCCAGGGGCCCTGGGGGTGGGTGGAGAAGAGTCTCCCTCTGCATGCTGCTTCTGCCCGCAAGCACCACCTCCCACAGCTACCATTGGCTGGGAGAGCTTATGGGGCAGTGCTTGCAGAGAGGGGCAGCGCGTGGAGCCACGTGCCCCGCACTCCTCCCCGGGGCTGCAGGGCACGTTGGCCTCTACGGGGAGCACTGTGGGGCCGGGGTAGGCAGGGAGCCTGCCTCAGCCTTGCTGCGCCGCCGACCAGGAGCCCCCAGAGGTAAGTGCTGCCTGGTGGGAGGCCACATTCCAACCCCCAGCCCTGAATCACCTCCATGAGCTAGCATTCCATATCCCCTCCTGCATCCCAACCCTCAGCTCTGAGCCCCCTCTCAGGGCCAGCACCCCATAACCCCTCCTGCACCCCAAAACTCCTCCTTCGCCCCAAGCCCCAGTCCTGACCCCCCTCCCAGAGCCAGCACCCCAAATCAGCCCTGAGCCCCCTCCCGGTGCCAGCACCCCAACCCCCTCTTGCACCTCAAGTCCCAGCCCTGACACTCCTCCCAGATCCAGCACCCTGTATCCCCTCCTGCACTGTCCCAGCCTGGAGCCCCCTCCTGCACCCAAACTCCCTCCCAGAGGCCACACCCTGCACCCCCTCCTGCAGCCCAACACTCTGCCCCAGCCTGGAGCCCCCTCCTGCACCCAAACTCCCTCCTAGAGCTTACACCCCTCACCCCCTACTGCACCCCAACCCCCTGCCCCAGGCTCAGCCCAGAGCCCCGTCCCACACTGCGAACCCCTCAGTCCCAGCCCAGAGCCCACCCCCCTCCCAAACCCCTGTCCCAGCCTAGTGAAAGTGAGAGAGGTAGGGGAGAGAGAGAGACGGAGAGAGGGGGGTATGGAGTGAGCAGGGCAGGGCTTTGGTGAAGGGGTGGGGCCTCAGGGAAGGGGTGGAGTAGATGCTGGGTTGCCCTTAGATTCAAAAAGTGATCTTGGGTGTAAAAAGGTAGGAGACCACTGCTTTAAGGGAACTGTGTTTTGGACTTCTGAGAAACAAGTAAGGTATAACAGAAGCTGTTTAGTGCTGGCTTGGTACATCTAAGTATTGGAATATCCACCAGTTTTGTCTGCCACATTCTTTGCAGTTCACCCTAACTGAGTGACCGCAGCTGGCTCCCCTGGGACTCTGGTCATACCATATTATGACATGCTGTAAAAGACATACAATTTTTGTTTAAATTCTGTATTATAGTCAAAAAAGCCTGTGGAAAACATTATCATTTTTCTCATATTCCATGGGATATTTCCAGGAGGGCAGTGCATATGAACATGTTGAAATATCATTCGTCTTGTTATTGCAGATTACTCTCATTGCAATTTGACTGCACCTTTAAGATAAATCCCTGTTTCCATACAGCCTTCAGTTTATTCACCATTTTAAAGACATCATACATTTTGGACCTGAGAGTCCATCCTCTATATTTAAAGACTGCAGAGGTGTAGGTTTTGCTGCTATTGAATTCTTTCCCCACTGAATATATAATAAAAGAAACTGCAAACTGTTTGTTTTGGAATCAATGCCTTGGGGAAACAAATTAGATGACAAAGATATCATAAAAAGAACAGGAGTACCTGTGGCACCTTAGAGACTAACAAATTTATTTGAGCATAAGCTTTCGTGGGCTACAACCTACTTCATCGGATGCATGTAGTGGAAAATACAGTAGGAAGATATATATATACACACACAGAGAACATGAAACAATGGGTGTTACTATACACACTATAAGGAGAGTGATCAGTTAAGTTGAGCTTTTATCAGCAGAAGAGAAAAAAAACTATTTGTAGTGGTAATAAAAATGGCCCATTTGCAGCAATTGCCAAGGAGATATGAGGAACTGTTGGGGGGGAGGGGGGGAATAAGCATGGGGAAATAGTTTTACTTTGTGTAATGGCCCATCCACTCCCAGTCTTTGTTCAAGCTTAATTTAATGGTGTCCAATTTGCAAATTAATTCCAATTCAGCAGTCTCTCCTTGGAGTCTGTTTTTGAAGTTTTTTTGTTGTAATATTGCGACTTTTAGGTCTGTAATCGAGTGGCCAGGGAGATTGAAGTGTTCTCCAACTGGTTTTTGAATGTTATAATTCTTGACGTCTGATTTGTGTCCATTTATTCTTTTACGTAGAGACTGTCCAGTTTGGGCAATGTACATGGCAGAGTGGCATTGCTAGTGAGACATGTGAAATTCACTTGAAGAGGGAGATACTTTTGCAGTTGTCTGTGAAATAAAAGTGAAGATGAATGCCAGACATTGTCAGTTTACAGACTATACCAATCATATCCAGAGACAAAAGGATCTACATAGTTTTTTTTACACTACGTGGCAAATAGAACATTGTACTAAAAGACTGTCTGCTCAGCACTCACAATCTGAGTGCTCTTTTGCATTATGTTGTTGAAATAGATCCCTTGCTTTTGAGCACATGTACAATTGCTATTTTCGAATTCACAGTACACATTAGCAAAGATCCAGAATGAAGAAAACAAGCCAAAATATCAGATTAAATAGGAAAATCTCACATAGGAAAAGATAGAAATACCTTTGTTTAATAGCTGACGCCTGTACTGATGCTGCAACCCAAATTGCACTTGCAGTATATTATGTAAACAGGAAGAAGAATAGACAGGCAGACATTAGTGAAGAGTTTGAGTGTACAGAAGCTATTTAATAATACAGAGGGAATCTTTTTCCTGCAAAGATTAATATAATAGGTCACAGACAAGTAATTTACAGAGGGACAACTCTGTAACATGTTGAAAGCTCGGAAGAATGTGGCAAATATGTGCAGTTGTTTCAGAAGTCATACTCTTTCTGCAGGAGTCAAACTGACTTTGACATTGTGCATTCATTTGCAGTGCGACACGTGGCAATTATACTGAATGTTGCCTTACATGCTGAAGCATTAAAACCACCAAAAGCCACAATTTTTTGCTTCCTGGGTTGAACAATATTACAACTTTCCCAGTAAATATTTTAAATATATGACAGGAGCTCTTCCAGGCCTATGTATAAAATGACATAAATTACACTCAAGACCAAATATGCCATTTACATCCATTCATTTTAAGAATTACTGCATTTTCACTGAATGCGGAGATTTTATTTTTACTGTCATGAAGTTTGATTTGGGGGGGCAGGTGGGCTAGAGGGGGGGTTGAATTAAGTGTTACTGGTGCAAGCTCTTGCTATCAAAAAGCATCTATATCTATTTATCTTCAGTGTATGGACAATGGATGAGATACTGATACAGATTTCACTCGAGTCATTGTCTATACTCTTGAAAGAGAGAAGGAAGGTGGCACAAAATCAGTCTAATTTAAACCACCGGCAAATTCTGTATTGATGAAAGAATCTGTGGTACAAGCACAGAAAAGAAACAAACTTCAGCATCACTACTCCTGATTCAATTGTGTTCCCTGTGATGATTGTCATCAATCCATTTATACATTATAGATAATGGGTTTGCAGGACCATCTGCTAGTATGATCCCTGGTTTCTTGTTTGAAACCTAATTCTAGATAATTAATGAATTCAGGGAAATTTAGTGAAGTCAGTGGGCCTCTGCATGGGAACAGGGGTCCATGTTAGCAGATCTGATTGCAGGACTGCAGTTAATGTTTACCTCCTGTAGAATGAAAAAACGTGTGTCTCCTATATAATGACTACAAGATCAATAAATGTATTTAATGATCTGTAAGTAATTATTAGACATATTGTCCAACAAAAACCACCAGTCATATTGCACAAAGAGGGGAAGAAAAGTGAGGCTACTTATGATTCCAAATAAAGAACATAGGATTGGATTCACAAAAGTATTTATGCACCAAACTCAATTATTTCAATGGGAATTTGACACGCAAATACCTTTGGCAATGCCCCCCATAGTTATTAAAGAATATTATCTAATATCTGCACAGAAAAAAACGGAGATTCCAACACTTTCTGACAATATCTGTATATGTATGTGTATGTGTTTGTCACAGCCCCAAAATAAGTATCTCAGGGGAAAACTGAGGCTTAGTTAAAACAAAATTCTCATTTCAAGATTGAAAAACAGTTCACTACACAGATAACCAGTACCAAAAGTTAGGATAGAAGAACTTTGAGTAACTTCATATTCTCCCAACAGGCTGTTTCCCAATCAGCAAATACAGACATTTTTTTTACACATAATAATGTTTCAGGGTTGTCAGTGTAATTCACAGAACAAAGTAGCACCTTCAATCTCCAATTTACATAGCCCACAATGACAATTAGCAGCTTAGACATTTCTTTCCAAAAGTACTACTTCACTACCTTAATGTAGAAAATGTATCAAGTTTAACCTTTAATCTCCCCTTTTATTGTATTAATAGCCAAGAAAACCAGGGAGGGAAGTTTCTTGCTAGGGGAGGAGCATAGGTCAGTCACCTCCTCTATTGTAAGGTTTTACCTTACCAGTGAAAATGCTCCACTCCATTCTGCTGAGGATGAAACGACAATGGGCTTTATCTCTCTCTCTCTCGTTCATAACCCATTTCCACCCACACAAGCAAATGCCGATAAAGAAACAAAGATGGGGGGAAACCAAAAATCTGAAAACCAGGATAGTTAAATGTTTCCACCAAACACAGTTTAATTTTTAAGCATTTGACCCATAAATGGTTAAACTGCCAATTCTCTCACCCCTGCTCCTCTGGGCTTGGGTACGATAGTATACATGAATAGAACACAATTCATCACAAAGATTCTAAGCCCTTTACAAACTGTATATATCTCATACACAAATCATTTCAGACACCAATGAATTTTAGGCAACTTTGGGATGAATTGCAGTGGCTGTAGTGACCTTACATAATAGTTTAGGACAGAAAGTGCAGAAGATGACTACATCCAATTGAAACTGTAGTGGAAGTTAAGTAGGGAGAATGTATTTATCCAAATTGGAATTTGGTCATGACAGCAGTGCTAACTCTATTCTTGCAAAACAATGCCAGAGCTTTATCTGATTTTAAATCTCATGTAAAAGACAGACCCTTCTGGATAACGCAGGGCCTACTAACACACTGCTGAGGCATAGGCTCAGTAGTGACTCAAATGGAAGAGTACTAGCTACTAAATTACTGTCACTTACTGAAGGTAGCTGGATTTTCCTTGCAAGTCTTCCATTCAATTTTTGACCAGAAATCACACTTAGATTACAAAAACTGACAAAATCATAACTCAAGATGGAAAGGCTGAAAACAACAAAACAGCTTTTAAATGCACTTCTTCTGCTGAGCCCAGCTTTAATATGGACAGTAAAACTTTCCTCTTTGTCTTTAGCACAATGCCAGTGAGGGGTCATTTTGTCCACAGCAAAGGACCAAGTCATGGCTCAGAAATTTTAAGAGCAAGGTGATAGGTCTGAGTCTCCTGCATACCCTGAATATGATTTAAAAGACTTCAACTCTTTGTTTTCTTTTTTACTTTTAGTGTATAATTAAATATTTGCAAGTTTCATTCTCAGTGGCCAAAATTTGCAAACCTAAGTGTCTAAAATTAGACTCCTAAATATATTTAGTCAGCCAAATAAAAGTGTATTCATTTTCAGAGAGGCTGAGCATTTGTACAGCTATGACAGCTAAGGTTGCTCAGCACTTCTTAAAATCAAAACACTAAAATTTAGCTGCCTAAACATTGATTTCAGAGCCTGAATTCAGGCAGCCAAGTTTGAACACGTTGGTCAGTGTAATTCATTAAAATGTGGAATTTGTAAGAAACATTTTTATAATACTAAGAAATATTTTATAATACACTTCGCACAGTGAGGCCAATAAAAAAAAATCAGAATGTGAACATTTTGGAGATGATTGGCCCAATTATCAAATGCAAACTTCTTACTAGAATGATCAGAACCTATCATTGGATGGTTATATCAGGATTATGTATGCAAATAGCCATTTTAAGGCATTGAGGGTCAAATTTTGGTCCTGTGAGTAAAGCCCAAGTAAAAGGACTTTGCCTGCAAGAAATAAGCACTGGTTTTAGGAGTACCCAGAAGCTGTACATTAGGTGCTCAGGCAAATTAGGACAGGGTTTGTGCAGGCAAAGTGGATTTCACAAAGTGGGAAAACGCATAAGTTACAGCAATTCTTAATTTTTACCAAGTTTTGCAGTTCCAGTGCAACACAATGCAATTTTATTACGCAATTTGGAAAGTCATAATTGTGGTGCATCTTGAAAGGAACAAGAAAATTAAACATTACAAGTAATTATGTAGAACAAAATCCGTTACTATAGTAACAAAAATCAGCCATACGTTTTCTAATTCCCCTCTGGTGGAGTTTTTTTTCTGCCTTTCGATTTGGAAACATCCTTTGTAATTGTCATGTAGATTATGAGAAATACAGAAATGAGGCCACAGACAGAACACATAGTGGACTCATGGCCCAGAAACAGGGCTTCTCATAAACGTCCATCAAATATCCAGAGTTTCTACATAATGCTTCAATTGGAGTTCTGCTTCAGAAATGAGAGCAGAACACTGAGCCCAGAATCTATTTATAAGACGGGAACTGGTAGAATGTCTATGCGGCAACACTGGACATTTTAGATGACTTGTGATTAATTACAAAGCAAGTCAAAAGATGGAGGAAGAAAAGTTGCTGGCATATATACACTAACCTTACAACTGTATATTAGCAGGAAACTTAGTGAGTTTCAACTGCTGGAGTTTTCAGTTCATTCTCCCATCAGAAGATGGGGTTTTCCTCACCTTAAAAGAAGCTGGGGATTCTGCTCACTAACCCGTGGATCCAGGGAGTGCCTGAAGACATGCGGCATACTCAATGGATACCCTTTGCCTCTTCTTTGCAGCTTGGTCACAGCCTCCTAGTGGCTGCTAGAGACATAGTTCCTATGAAGTAGTGCTTTTGGAAGTTCCCCTGACTGTGGCTGCTCTCTAGAATCCCTCTAAAGGGGCATGGTTATACAGCCTGATCCTATGCCCATTGCAGTCAATGGCAAAGCTGCCATTGACTTCATTCGGGCAGGATCAGGCCTTTACACAGCACAGAGGTGGTCGCTTTATAAGTATGGTAGTTGCGTCTGCTGCTGGCTTTAGTAAAGTACAACACAAGGGTTAATCTTATGGCAGTTCAAACAGTTTATCAACATTTACCTTTGTTTACCTTTAACATTCTTACAGCTTCCCCAGTCACTGCACTGGTTAACTCCATCATCATTCTTGTTACAGCAATATAATTTTCTCTCTGGACTTTGTCCATCTCATTGAGGGTCTTCTCAATGTACTGGGCAAAAGTAGTTTTAAGCGTAATCTAAAAAACCCATTACTGAAATTTGGAACACATTATTTTGACATGTAATCCATGACCTTATGAGGGTAATTTTCAGAAGTGTTCAGCTTTGGCCTAATTCTGCTCCCACTGAAGTCAAAAGTAAAACTCCCATTGTGAAGTTTAATGTAAATTACTTCTGAAAATCCTACCATATCTGTGTGTTCTAGCCCCTAGTCTTTCCCCAAACACTCATTCTACTCATCTGCTTTCATTCCTGATGTGTGTTCTTCAAATTACTGTACATCCTTTTAAGATTAATTCTCTTCCATTATTCTTGACCTAACCCATAAACATCACAACATTATCCTTGTCTAGGTTGACACTGACATGCCAAATGTCTGCTCATGCATCCAATCTGTCTAGATCATCACTGTGCTCAGTAATTGGATCATTTCAGCATTAAGTAATGTCTTTTGATTGTAGTAGCATCACCTCAGTAACCCATATATGAAACAAATGGCGTGATTAGCAAGCAACACCCATATGGAAATTATTTGTGAATGTCACAGGTGAATAGTTCAGGCTGATGATGGGTGATGGGATACAAAACAGATAGAAGACTCCCTCAATCTTATTCCTTTGGAATAATTCATAAGTGAATACTTCATCTCTGATAGGCACAACTAAATCCTAATTCTAATTACTCTCTGGAGATTAAAAAGGATTAGTCCTGGTATCGATTCCTGCAATACACTTCACATTCATCTTACTGACCTATAAACTTTTATTGTTGAAATCTGTCTCCACACTTTCAAATTCTGCCTTATTCATTAAAGGGATTGATCTATTTCCGTAGGCTTGTGAGAAACCATTGAAACCTTCCCTCCCCGCCCGCCACCCCCAACCCTCTTGTTCTTAATTCGAGACAGGTAACCCTATCCAGGTCCAGATGTAGCGCCTATCGTAATATACACAATATACACAAGCCAATCACAGTGTCATTGTAGATCCACACTTATGAACATTAACTTCAGTGGTAGACCAACATTTTCAATTAAGTCAATGCGAGCACCTTTCAAAAATCTGGTTACTTCTGGCTTTAACTAGCTAAATTTAGGTACCTATGTTAGAAAATGTTGGCCTTACTGCAGTTGAATGTAAGGGAAAATAATTTTTCTTTATAACTACAAGCCTCATATGTGTTGTGTACTAATCTTCACTTCATTACACAACTGCAGTTATATAAACTACTTTGCACTCAGAATAACAATAATGTGAATGTGATTTTGTAAATAGAATAACTCCATTTACAAGACATTTTCTGTTCAGAATAAATGTACTTAAAATGAGTTTAATTTTGAAACTACAATTAAACTATAGTTAAAAGACATTTTCTATTAGAAGAGCTGCTGTTTAAATATGATTTCTTAGATGAAAAGCTGCAGTCACAAACCCCATTTAATTCAAGCTGCAGTATGCTGGATAAAGATTTTATGCAGAATTTTTGCTATTTACAATCATGTCCTGTTCACAATAATTATAGCCAAAGTATGAAGTGAGATGGTGTACCCATGCTTACAGATCTATCAATAAACTAATAAATGACAGTGAAAGCTCTATGGCTGGAGTGAGGAGCCTCAGCTGGAAAAATCTAGTTTTAGCCATATTGGAACTACTAAACAACTTTTTTTGAAGTTCCCTATAAACATAACTAATGTCTGCCCATTTTTTTCTAAATTTCCCCAGCATATACAAAGCCCAAGAGATTGAACTGAATCAGTTTATGATTTCCAGGCTAAATTTACAGAGAAAAGGGACCGAGACTGACCTTTTTAAAACACTGAAAACTAAAAATTTCCTTTATATTTCTACTTCCCTCAGATCAGGGCACCTATAGCCATGGGCCTTGTGGAGCTTCAAGACCAGGTCTGTTCACGGACAAGAAGATCCTACAGTGGCAGCAATTACAATCAACAGATGATTTTAAGTGACATGGCCTAATCTGAAGTACCTATCTTCTGTTAAACTGGAAACTCTGACTCTGCCACTCCCAGGGTAGTTTTTTTAAGTTTCCACCTTACAATAGATGATGCCTCTAGCAAAAGCACTAGCACAAGATGAGAACACA
The DNA here is from genome assembly GCF_002925995.2 of Terrapene triunguis. NCBI lineage: Eukaryota > Metazoa > Chordata > Testudines > Emydidae > Terrapene > Terrapene triunguis. The sequence continues at coordinate 27,809,785 of NW_020664417.1, read as the reverse complement.
TGTGCTGAGGATGGGGTTTGTGTTCATCCAGCGTTTTGTAGAGAGCCAATAGGCAACCATGGCACCTGTTCTGCCTGCAGTCCTTTCCCACCAGCACCTATTTGAGTGCTGTGGAGGGCCTTTCACTTTCCCCTCCCAACCCTTGGGTGAGTTCCACTCTATGTAAATTTATTTCTACCTAATTAATTAAACTTTGGTCTAATCTATTCACCTATCTACATACAATTGTTCTAAGACCTTGCTAGCTATGCACCAAACTGTAGCACAAACGGTGTGTGTGCAAACAAAATGGCACACCGTGTACTATGTGAAAATGAAATATAAAGCTTGACAACAGGCAGGCCTGCAAAGCATACAGTAGTATTTAATCCTGACCTGAAAAGCAGATGGGCTTGGGGATGAAATACTAATATTCCCATGTTTGTATGGATTAATTTTAAAAGATAACATATTCCCTTTGTTAGTCAAATCAGGAGCATTCTGAGGCAGGCGGAATTAGGCTCAGTCAGTGGTGCAAAAGCAGTGGAAAGCAAAATTCTACATTCTCCACACTTTTTAACTCAGGGTATGTCTACACAAGGGGGACCATAATGGCGTAAGTATGTTGCCATAGCTACACTGGCATAATCCCAGAGTATGGACACAGACTACGCTGATGGAAGGGATTTTTCTGTCAGTGTAGGAACACCATCTCCTGAATGACAATAGCTAGGTCAATAGAACTATTCCTCCATCGATTAGTTTAATCTACATTGAGGATTATATCAACATTGGTACGTCGGACAAAAGGTATTGATTTTTCACATTCTCACCAATGTAGCTATGTCAACCTAATAGACCAGGTTTCAGAAATGCTAATGGCCAAAGCAAGACTTCACACCCTAGGCTGGCAGAGTGCAGAACCATGGTCTGGAGCCATCTGTATTTGTAAAAGGATTTGTAAGAGGGGCAAAGGGAGAAAAATATTTCTACTGACTTTAGTCTTTGAGTTGTTTCTCAATGTGGACGTAATATCTTGTTTTCATATTTCTTCTTGGTTTTAGTAACTAAACTCTAGAGAAGAGCTGTATTTTGTGGATAATTATATGAGCAGGGAATTCTTCGCACAAAAAGTAAATATGGTTTTAGAAGCCCTGTGGCATCAACTCTACAGGACTAAATAAATGGTTTAGGAAAGAAATGAAACCTACTGAACACTGTTTTCACACTGTTATGGGCAATTATTCAGCAGTATAGAATTCGATTTGTTATCTATCCCTGTTTCCAAGATGTTCGCATTTTCTCCTTTCAGGGACTAGGCATGCAGGGAATTGATTTAAGGTAATTGATTAACTACGCACCACTTAAATCCTATTTTGACAGCTTCAGTGGATCTAAGTGCTGCACAGACCCTGTACTAACCCTTTGCACAGGGCTGCATTTTCACCATAGGTGCATGTTCTTCTCTGTTAATGAAGAGTTAATGGTATCTTTCAAAACAGAGGGCATCCATGGCTACCATGCCACTACAATTGATGGAGGGGGAAGATGGCACAGTGGATGATGGCAAGTCCAGCCATTTGTCAGAATAGCCAGGTAGATAATATCACCCCAGAAGCAAACCAAGAGGAGTAGGCATAATACCAAGTATGTGATGGGTGCACAAGGAACTTCTGGTTTTGGAAGGGCACAGCATATCCTGCATGAATCGCTCACAACCCATGAAAGATTGGTGTGTTCTGATTCCAGCAGAGTGACTTAATTATGCCCTTATTCCACACAGTCCAGGCTGGGAGGTTCATAAATTCTATACTGAGTGAGTTGCTACCCAATGATGCCAGATGATATCAGGAATGAATGAGACAGAACAAGAGATCACGCTGCCCTTAGCGACTAGCCTACCAATAATACCAATGATCTAAGTCTCTATACTACTAGAGCTTACAGAGATTCTCCATAAGCTCAAATCCTAAGGGTCTGCATTTTGAGAGCAGAAGTTCTCTGGGCAGTAGGAGACAAGAATATGAGGAACACACAGAGGGAGAAAGAGTTTCCTAGCAGCAGTACCTGGCTATTCAGGAGATTATTATTTGTAGCACACACACAGTGCTGTGCTAGGTGTCTCAAGACAATGTCTTTGCTCTAAAGTATTTACGATCTAATTTAAACATGACATTATGAAAATGGGAGAAGATAAAGGAGGGACAGAGAGAGACAAGGACAGACCCAGATCCTAAAGGGTATTGGAAGTTAGGTGTCTAAATGCCTTTGAGGATCTGAGCCAAGGTTACCTAACTGAAATCATGCAACAGCTCTTAAATATTGGGCCTGTAGTTTGTAAAGAGATTTTGAAATATTTATCATTAAAGAAGTTATATAAATAGAAGATATAAATAATTATTATTATAAAATTGGCCAATATTCAGGCTGCCAGTTTTGTAGCATGAAACAAGTCCAGAACTATGTGAAAATCTATATTGCTGAAACTCTATTTTTGCTAATGAGCAGAACATTGAGCAATAAATACATACTGTATTTTTATATTGTTGCATATATTTTAAATGTATTTTATAAACCACAACAAATGGATCTAATTAAGGGCCTGATCCTACAAACACTAATGGATATACTTCTTGAATAGTCCCAATGTCTTCACTACAGATAGTCCCAAAGACAAGCAGCAAGCCTGGTAATAATTGTTTGCAGGATTGGGTCCTTAAACATGTACTAAATAACCTTTCCATCTTTAGATTACACTTAAAGTAAATTTTATTGTATCATATCCGATTAATTAATCCCACCCTTCACATTACTGTTGTACCCATGCACTTTCAACGTGCATTTTTGAACTATAAAAGTCATTTTACCTCCTTGTGCTCTCTAGATTTCCAGCTTGTTAATTAAAAAGTAATATAGCTGCTATTCATTCCATTCTAAAGAAATTAAAATTAGAGCATTATGATTACAATTATTAATGAATCCATTTTCGAAAATTACTTTTTTATGATGTACATGAAGAAAAGTGAATAACAGCATAACAAATAGGTAAAACAAATGGTGAATGGAGTGTTGCCAGCTTTTGATTATGATAATTAGGAATATTGAAGAGGAGTTATTTAGCAGTCTGGGGAAAAACATGGCATTAGAAGCCAAGCTATCTTGATGTTCAGAAGAGAAGCATAATATTAATTTTATTGCTGTGTTACAAGCTTCCTGCATAATTTGAGTATTGATGGGTTAAGTCCCCAGAAACAAAGGGGAAAAAACTTTATTGTATTATGTCCTACCATAATGGCATTCTCCGAGACATTGAATTATGCACTGATAGGTAGGTAGTTAATCATTGTTGATGTTTTGCTCTCAACATTTTCTACACATCCGTGCACTATTTCACAAGACATTATAATAATCCCCAGCCCCTTTTTTTCTCATGTCATTGGCCTGTTATTGTCACCAGTTTGACTTGAATATATAGTGATTTTTTTCCTGAATCCTTCAGACTAAATTTCAACTATTAGTGACATATTCTGTTGTCATACTTTCAGTTAATTAGCACTATGGTTATTCTTATACAACCTGCTAAAGATGAAGGGTATCACACACCAGGAAATAACATGAAGGGCATGAAACCAAAGAACTTCAGATGATAGTGAAAATACTTTGGGTTGAATTTAAGCCTGGTATTAGTCACTGTGATTTCATTGAAGTCAATGGAGTTCCACCAATTATATCAGATGTGAATTTGGCTCCTTTATAGTAAAATGATCTACTCTTGAAAGTGAAAGTATCCATGGAAATAACGTCTCTTTTTTTACAGAAGAGCTTTGCTTTCTGGGTAAATTTCACCCCTTACAAAGGACCAATTTAAGGCCTATACACCAATTAAGTCCCACATAAACCCTATTTTGAGGAATATATGAAAATTAAATGGTGCATAGGTCTTATGCTGGCTCTCTACACAGAAGTGAATTTCTCCTTTTTTGCATATTCTGAGTCTACAAGTGCTTTTTCTGGAAACAAAAATATGCTGTTATTAGAGCTGTGCAAATAACTGATATTTTGGTTTGCTAGAAATTCTGAAAAATAAAAAAAAAAGTTTCAAGTTGACCCAAAACACTTAGTTTTGGGGCCATTATTAACGGTGTTATTTATTTTTTTTTAATAAAAGCAAAGGAACTTTGGAAATGAAGGGCTAGAGTCACAAGGGGATTTAGGCTCCATTCACAAAAATGAGGAGAAAGAAGGAGTGGTGGTAGCCCAGAGAATAGGCTATCTCAGAGAACCTGAGTTATGGCAGACTCAAGTTTGAATCCCAACAGAGGCTCAAACACGGGTCTTCCCTTCCTCCCAAGAGCATGCCTTCACCACCAGGCTATAGGGCATTCTGATCCCTCTCATGGAGCCCTACACTGTGATAAAAAAACATGTGGTACAGAGTCTCAGAACTTATGTCACCTGACTCGTGCTCACAGGGCTATAAAATTGCAAGTTAGATGTTCAGTTAGTATGCAATGAGGGGAGAGGAAGGTCTCAAAGCCTGATCTCCAGCCTAAGCCCGAATGTCCACACTGCAATTTTACAGCCCTGTGAATCAAAGTCAGCAGACTCCAACCATGTATTTGGCCATGCAGCAGATCTTTTATTACAGACATACCCTCAGTCTCTCCTGTTGCAGCTATTCCACCACTCTATCGAAATAACTAAACACTACTAGGTGTAAGTCTGTGTGGTAAGAACTGCATCAATTGGGCCAAGTAAATCATCATCTATGCAGTCTCCCTCATGCAGCTAGTGAAATTGTTGCATCCCACCACCTCTCTCTTCTGTCTTATGAATGATGCATAAGTTCCCTTGTAAATCTAGCACAAAAAAATTGTTATTGTTTTTTATCCCTCTTAATCTTCTCCAGGCAACTAAAACAGAGTGAGAGTGGTGCTGTTTCTTCACCTATGTCATTAAGAGCAGTGTTTACTACACATTCCAATCAAGCAATGGGTTTGCATATGTGTAACAAGAACATAATTTGGAGGAAATGGACTGTGATAGGTATAATAAAGGGCCTAACCCTGCCCTGTATGATGTACAAAAAGGAAAGAACCCAGCTTGACTCCTGGGAAGAAAGTTAAGTTTGAGGTGCTGGCATTAGGGCTGAACAGATTTGACATGAAAGTAATTGAAAACTGTGAAACATAGAACCCACTCTAGAAATATAGTACAGGCTCTAGGGTTTTTCCATTAATGTTTAGCCTATTGCTGTCACCACTCAAGTTTCTAATCTCCTCCCAGATCCACCCCAACCACAGCAGCAATCAAAACAAAACCTAGGAGACTGATTTAGGAATAATAATGACATGTAGACAGATTATTTCACTAAGCAATGGCCTAAGAGTACAAATAGCAGTAAACAAATGAAACAGTCATAGTAAAAAGTTCAGCAGCTGAGAGGAATAAAGGAAGGTGTTAACAAGGACTTTAATAAAATTCCTGTTAGTAGCAATAGGTGCCTACATCAGCAGTTATGATTGATGAACATTTTAAAACAGAAAATAACTTATCTCCACCCCCACTTCCATTAATATTACTGACATCAATAAGCTAGTGATTTCACTGTGAGCAAGATCAGGGCTTTAGCTGAGTGTTTGTGTTTTATCTGTGAGACCCACCATATCATTTTCTGCAACAGTTGATATAGCTACACTGTGTTTTTGTTACTTTTCCTTTTAGCTATGTGTATGAATAGAATGTTGCCTTCTATTTCTATGTTACAGGTTTTTTTTAAATTGGCAAGAAAAATAAGTATAATATGAATTCAACATACTGTCAACTAATTCCAAGCTTCTCCTTCTACTTCTGCTCTGTCTTGCTCTGGCTAGCTAGATAAAGGCAGAGCATTATACTCTCAGAAATATAGTCTCTATTGGCCACACCTCTGCACTTAAGATACCAAATGGCCAAAGGCCACATTATATAAATCCACAGGCTACATCTGGCCTGTAGGACACACTTTGGCCAATTCGCTTAATAGTGTCTGGAGTTATTCCACTACTATGCTACTAGTCTCTTTAGAGACGACATGTTTATTAAAATAAGTGTATATTTTTTCTTTATAGTGACTTCACTCCTATCAAAAATCACAATACTTAATAAGAGCTCAGTAACTGAAAACTAGATATGTCGATCACACACACACACCCATTTACTATGACAGTATTTCCAAACATCCTTCTTTAAGAGCAAAGTATTAAAAAAATGAGTTAAATGCAACAGCAGCTGTATTTGTATGGAACATTTATGATATCTGGGTGCCAGTTAGATAAATTCTTGGTCTGTATTCCCAAAATTATGTAATGCTAGCCTCTAAAATAACATACTTCTTGTGTTATAGTACGCTGATCTATTATGGTCAGCATCATGCATTTGGTGTCATTTTGTTCTACTTAGGAGAGCACCAAATGAGTAATTATTTTGTATTGGATTATTCCTTATGGAAAGAAAAAAAATTAGAATAGGGATTGTGAAGGGAGTGGTTTTTTACAACAAAATGGAAGAAAGGGGATAAGCGGTAACATGGTTACCAACAAGGAATGCACAGAATGTTGCCCTTGGTCTTTCTAATAACAATCCTCATTCTATTTAAATCAATGGTAACACTACCATTGATGCAGGATCAGGCCCAAAATCTTCTCTCTTTCCCTCCTGCCCTCCCCCTTCTCTCACACACACATTGTATACGTACACAAACACACACTTAAACAGTCTATTTTAATGTAAAAGAGGTAGCAACAGAGCAATAAGAGGAGGTGGTGCTAAAACAGTAGCAGAGGATGGGACAAGGACAGCAGTGGTAGCAGAGAAAACAAACACAATACCTTCTCCCTTCCCTAACTAAAGCCAGAAAGCCGCAACAACTTACCTGTCTCTTGGGTAAAAAACATTTTTCTCTGTCCAATAATCGATGAGCATCCAATGCACCTCCTTTTTCTCTTACCTCCATGGTACACGCAGCTATGTTACAAGAAACTCACAACTCTGCGCTCAGGTCAATGAAACTGGTAACTTATGTTTACTAAAGGGATGAATTGCCAAAACTGGCTCACAAAAACAGAAGCAGCATTGTTCTTGAGGTCAGAGTGACCAATAGTATATTCCTAATTTAGGAAAACAAAGAGGGAAAGCCATGAATGAGCAGTGGTGCATGTGATTCTCCTGAATCAGAGGAAAGGGCAAACTTAAAAAAACGGGACTTTTACAATGGAAAGTTCGCAGTCTTTCACTCACAGCTGTTTTGCTTTATTTGGCGATTATCCAAAATATTGGTGTGATTCAATTCAGCACTGACACATTTTCTCTGCCTATGGATCTTGCAGTGAAGTCAAAATGCTGAATTTCTGACATTTTAATTCCAATAACAGAGCATGTCACAAATAGAGAGGGTGAAATTTTTGGTGAATGCTAAATTTGCCAAAAAATGTACTTTTGGGATACTGAAACTATTCACAAATTCAGGTCAATTTGACAAACAGATTCAGTCCCCTCCCCCCAAAACTGTTTGTCAAAAAAAAAACCTGCTGAAATGTCAAAAAGATTCATTTGACCTTAACAAAAAAAATCAGTTTTTTGTTTTGGTTCAGTTTCAGTTTGAAACTAAACTTTTTTTTTCCAGATTTTTCTGGTTCTGCCTCTGAACTGAAAAATCAGTTATTTAGCTCTGATGTAAAAATTTCTCTTCAAGAAAGTATGAAGAATCTTGAACAATGTCTTGAACAGGATCTAGTGGGACTTTTTGTTAGAGATAAACCAATAAAGAATAAAGCTATGAACAACTAGAAGAAACCCAGTGGGGTTTTTGACTATATTAATTCAACATTATTAAGATGCTTGCTTCAAATTGTTCCCTTCAGGTGTTAATAACACCACTTTGGTTTAAGGGTAATAACAAATAAGATTTGTTTTCCCACAGAGCTTGTGTGATTGGATGTGATGAACCACACGCAGGCTATGGCAAGGATGAAAATAAACTCCTGCCACAAATAGCAAAAGCTTCAGTGAAGGATGCAAACATGCAGCTTTCTCTAAAAAAGAATAAAAACCTGAGTGGGGTAAGGGTGCACTGAGACATTGACTGGGGTAGAACAAACAGGTCGGGTTCGTGCTAGGCAGAAGAAAGCATTTATACCACAACCATATTTCCTTTTCTCTTGAAGTTAGACGGAAGAAATCCTTTTTGCATAAGTGGTTTGGACTCAGGGGCCTACTGCTTCTCCCTGCTGCTTAAACTCCACACTACTCATGTATATTCCTTTACCTATCTCCACTGAGTTGATTTCTTACTGCTGTGATTTATTAAAGTTGCATATACCACAAAGGTAGGTGTAAGGAGCTAGATTGCTTTAAATGGCTGTTAAAAATAATAGACCTTTACAGATCTGTTCAAATATGTCCCATCTCTCCTAACTTCTTGCCTTGGCCTTCTAGAATGAGATTTTCAAAAGCACACGGACTTTCACATGCATATATGCCGTTTGCAAGTGGATTTACTTCTATTTCTCTGGTGCATCAGAGTTTGCACACATACAAGTTGGGCATGCACAAAAATGCACATGCATTTTTGGAAATCTGGCTTTGAGATGTTTTCTGTTAGAGAGGAGCCCACACGAAAAGCCCAGATCTGAATATCCCTGAATCTTGGGATGTTCAAACCTCAGAAACAAGTTTTCTAACTTAAGCCCATCTTTACTTAATACAAATAAACAAACAAATAAATAAATATTGTGCCACTACCACTTCTCTCATATCTTTCTCTCTCAGTCATTGATGGTGTTTTCATTAAACATGTGGCTTGGTTTATGGTACTACTACACTCAGTGTTTGTGACTAGGGTGTCCAGATGTCCCATTTTTAAAGGGACACTCCCGTTTTTGGGGACTTTTTCTTATATAGGCGCCTATTACCCCCGTAGTAAGTTGAGTCCCTGAAACAAACCCTTGGTATCAGAGGCCCGGTATGAGGCCTGAACTGAAGTAATGGTCAAGACTTTGTTAACATAAAGCAAAGTTAAGCTGTGAGCAGAGGCAGGCCCTGCTCACAGAAGTTGGCAAGAAGGTGGCTGCTAAAAGCACGTATACACATATAAGCACTAATAGGATGAACATGTGCCAGGATGGCACCAGAACATCCCAGTACGAAAACATTCCACAGAGATAACAAGGAACAGGCTGACCCATCCTAAAGACAGGGTCAAAAGGACAATATGATGGATAGACTTGTTTGTTTGAACCAACCTGTACCAGGGGAGAGGGAGCACCCTAATGCGTAGAGGGGTTGTACCTCAGTGCATCAGGAGTGATGTGTAACTTGTTTGTACCTGTGTATAGGAATGCATCCCTGAGTGGATGTCTTTGTCTGGCCTAGGGGGCAATGGAGAGTCCAACCACTGACTGAGCAGGTTCATTGTCAGGGGGGCACATATTCGTAGTATGTCCTGTAGAGTTTGCAGGAACTATTACTGTACTTTGTTTGACAATAAACCGGGCCGGGTGCCTTTGTACCTTATCAGAATCTGTGGTCATTGGGGGTTCTCTCAGGTCTGCTGTGTCAGCTATCTGCGCAGAGCTGGGGCAGCACACAGAGGGAACATGCACACAGCTGACTGTTATCAACATTGAACAGAGCAGAGCACCACACTGGTGACATCTGACAACACCTCCCACCCCCATCCCGTTTTTTCACAGTTGCTATCTGGTCACCCTACTTATGACAGTCATTTGTCTGGTCCAAAAAAGGACAGACATTCCTCCAACACAAAAAAACAAATCACATTGAGAATGACCACATGATAAAAGAGATCTGTCCCTGAATATTATCATGGAATTTAACAACTCCTATATTTGTAAATGGTTAGAGTTTGTGCTGGTTCTATATCTTGACTTTTTGTTGGTTTTGTTTTGAGACACAGTGTATTTTTCTTTACGTTATCCCCAGTGAGACCCTGTAGCTACAGGCTCTCAAACAAAAGTGAACCTAATGGTTACAAGGCAGCAGGAGATGGGGTTTATAATCCAGAGACATTTGCAGCTTTGGAAAACAGTCCCTTGAAACTCTTGTCATTAATGTTTTTGAAAGAATAACCCAATAAATAGATTTCCTACATGTTTCTGTACTGCCAGCTGATAGAGAAGATGCTGCCACTAGATCTGAAATAAAAAGGAATAGTAAAAAATACAATTTGGCACTATCCTCAGAGCATTGTGGGGGTTTTAGACATTGATATTAGATTGCAGTCAGCGAGGATCTGCCCACACATCCCCTGGGACTGTTGTCAGGGTCAGTCTGGCATATAAATTAAAGTGACTCCTGGAGGAGATTGAACAATATTCAAAATGACTGTTTAGATTACATGGGAAGGCAATTTATTTTCTGCATTTGTTTTTACTTAGCTTCTTACTACCAAAGGCATTGACGTTTATGTGATATTTCAACCTTTGGGAATGCTGTTATTTGTTGTAAAAGCAGGAAGGATGTTACCTTTGGGATTACAAAAAGCCAAACTGCTTGACCTGAAAGGATCATGTGACCTCTGATCCTACTTGTCTTCCCCTTGCCCCAGAAAATTGTATGAATAATATATAACAACTTCATAACTGGAGGTCTTTCCAGGTGCTTTACAAGGCAAAGAATGTAACAGCACAACAGAGTTTGAGTCTGAAAGCTAACAAATCAAGCAACAGTCTATGCAGTAAAACTGCTGCAGTAGCATGACTGGTAGATTGTTATGACAGTAACACTGAATTAAAGCAAGAAGAAATAATTGAGTCCCCTTTGTTTTATTCCCTTTATGCCTTATACTAGCTGAAATACAAGTGCTTACTATCCATTTAGCAAAATAGTGTTTTATAAAGATAGATGTTTATACCTGCATTACGCATCACATGTACATCATGTCATCATGCACTAGATTTCTCTGATGGCAAGAGGTTATGTGATTTAGAATGTATTACATAATTCAACAATTTTCAAAGAAAGACATCTAACTGCAGAGAAACAGAGTTCTGTACATTGAATTTTTATGTATTTTATTTTGAAAGCCCAGGATACATCACTAATCTAAGAATCCATATGAATCTCAACCAATTTGCAAGCTATAATGTTAATCTCAGAGGGGAATTAAGTATAATAACCTAAAGCCTGACCATTGGCTCTTGTGGAACATAATCAGGTTTGTAGTATTTAATACAATGCCATCAGCAAATGAAGGTCTTATGTTAAATGCTATTGCTCTTGAGATTGGAGTACATTGATTATGGTCCTAACTGTTCTGATTGGCAATTTCAAATCTGATGCTTCACTGCTTCAAACTGCTAATACCTGACTAGACATTTTTGAAGAACTGTAAAGTTTTTCCCAAAAAATATATATATAAAAAAACAGAATACTGAAACCCTAGAATTGTAGGAATACATCTCTGAGTGCATCTTTAGTTAAATTCAGTAGAGTCCTCTACATTTGGAGCATATTAAAAATGTTATTTTTATTGTCATATTTACTGCTGCTTGGTGGTCTCCCAGGATTTAGACCCCAGTTCAGCAAGGTCATTAGGCATGTGCCTAACTTTAAGTATGTAAGTAGTCCCACTGATTTCATTTAAAGATCTAATTGCATTCTGAGAAAGCTATTCCTACGATTCTGTTTTTCAGTAGTTTATATATTTTATTTCAATGAGATTACTCACACTCTTAAAGGTCAACAGTGGTCATTTACCTGGATACCACGGGGGGGGAGGCCTTGATTATCCCAGCCAGGTTATTATCCCTTCAGTTTTTCCTAATCTTTGGCCCTTTCTTGTCTGTGTGAATGTGCTGTAATGTGGAACTGGAATTCTAGGTTCGACAATTTCTGTGCAGTTGCTAGAATCCTATATAGGCCAACCAATGTGGCACAGTGATAAAAACGAAAGGTATCCAAAGAAGTGAATTTATCATCGGATTCAGGTAATAATAAGATCTGCCAATTCTTTGTGGTTTAGTTTAGATTAAATCCCTCTAACCCAAAATGTCTCACCCCCAACCTTTGCTCTCCATTCCTCTCCACACATATGTATGGAGGGGAGGGCACCCCAATCACTATCCCCCATACTCTTCTTCCCCCTAAAATTAAAGCAACTGCAAATGTGTATATTTTCTCTCCTAGCAGTGGGAGATCCTAGCATAGACATGTCAAAATCAGTAGCATCTAACCTGCTCATACTGAAGCAGCAATCAAAAGGTAGTCTTCCTTAGGAAGTTTCTTATCCAGCCTCACTGATAGTATCACAGCCAGTGTTTCTTTATATCCAGGGCTCCAGTGAGATCACTAACAAAAGCTCATTGTTGTAATTCTCATTTTGTCATTGATATTTACATGGCAATGGTTTGTAAACCTGCTAAAATGTCCTCAATAAATAAATAGATACAAAAAAAATTTTGGTCTGATGGAAGAGCCCATGGTTGTGGTCACTTCCATTTCAGTTAAATGCTGTTTTGTTAGAGCTGTGGCAATTGCTTGGGCTTGTGGATCTGCCAATTAAATTCATAACGTGAACAACTTGGTCATCATATGGCACTAGTAGTTTATTCTGTCCACAGCAGAAGTTGTAACATTTGGCCACAATGTATTAAAAGAGACACTGTGAATTAGTGGCTAATTATGTTTTTGCCATATCGTACAGGACATTGCTTCCTAGATTTCATCCACTGTCTAGAATGTCTCCCTCTCTGTAAAATGAAAGCAGAGAAGATTTACACATGGGATAAATGACTTACTGATAATTCCCTTTGTTGCAATCCTCTGTCATCCTACAGCCATCCCTCATGAACTTTGGAAGTTGAAAAGTGAGAGGGTACAGTTGGGATGTTATTTATATACTGTTGCCTTTATCAACAGTACTTTGTGTTCTTAGTTCCTAATAGGTGGCCTCACACCCTGGGTTGGTTAAGGTTGTCCGCATGTAGAATGCCAGAAAAGGAGGACAACAATACAAGGAATTACCAATAACACTTCATCGTCAAACGTGTTTGAAAATAACAGCTAAAATAATTTGCAACATGCTAGATCTAAGCTTAAACAGCCCAGTGCAGATGATGATTAATTACATATACTGAGATATGTCCAGCTCTAAACTAGAAGTTTCGAAAGGTAAAGTAAATCCTATGGTGAATGCTGAAAATCCCTTTTTGATTGTTTGCATAAAGACACAGAAATTTAAATTAATTACAGAAAGAGCAGTAAATTGCAGTTGGCAAGCAGTCAGATACTAGCAACCACTAAAATATACAAAATGGAAACAAAATATAATGGTCCCAATTCCATGTTACTTGTTATCTAGTTATTGCTGTTAAGCAATAACCCAAATTGAATGAATTAAAAGTGAAAGATGAGCACATAAGGCTTAACAAGATTATAAAAAGAGAATGAAGGACTTAAATTATGAGCATGCCAAAATTATAAATATTCAGGTTCCAGCAGTATCAGAGTGAACAAGACAATGCTTATTTAATGGAATTTTTCTTCCGTATAATTACTGCAGTGTGTAGGTCTACAGAGAACGCACTTCTATGGCGTACTTTTGTTATTTCCCATTGCTTCTTTACTATACAGTTTACAGTCCCTGTACTTTTTTTTATTTTAATGTTTACATCAATCAGTGCTGCCTTAACCAACAGAATTAACAAGGTCAATTCCTCTATGAGAAAATAAAAATATTTGACCAGAATAACAGGTGAGGTGCCTTTGGCTTTGTTAATTCTCTTTCCTTTTTTAAGTATGGAAGAATCCTGTTACAAGAATGCTATAGTATTCTTCTTCAATTCCTGCTCTAGCTGTTCTGCAGTACTGCTTACACGATTAAACAACCACTATATTTCAGCAGTGTGTGAAGTGATCCTGATATATCATTTGCATACCAGTTTAATTGAGATATGGCAAGGTACAAAATGTCTTCCTGTGACATGCTCAGTGGAGGTGACTGGGAATTTTTCATTAAAATCATTTTGATGAAAAATGTAGATTTCCACAGGAAAATTTTGATTTGGCAAAAAAATTGATTTCCCATCATGAATATGTAATGAAATATTACGTTTTAGTTAATTCAACATTACTGCATCTGCCTATGGTGCTGCAGTGCCTCATGGAAGTTGTAGTTCAAGTGCCATAGAGGCCAAGCTTCTTCACTGGACTATGTCTCCCTCAGGGCACCACAGTCTCAACCTCTGACTGGGGCACATGTTGCATTGTGGGAGTCACATGACTGTAGGCGATTAAGTGGAACCAATGGAGCCCAGCCCATAAGAGAATATGAGGGCAAGAGGTCATGAACTAAAACTCCCATGAGGCATCACACAACCTTAGGCAGATACAGTTTAATGTCAAACTGACTGGAAACAGAATGTTTTGATTCAGTTCAATAAACCAAAATGAAACATTTTGATTCTAGAATGTCAAAACATTCAGTTTCAGAACATTCTGACATTTCCAAATTGAATTTTTTATTTTTTTTTAAGTTTTAAGTCTGTGGAAAATTTCAATATTTCAAATTTTATCTCTGCTTTAGGAAAATACGAATGTTGAAATATCAGAATTTCCTCTGGGATGGAAATTCTGAATTTTTCTCAGCACTAATGTTCAGTCCTCCCCACTTTCACTTTTTTTAAAAATAAAACGGAATTGAGAAAACACCACTTTTCTCAGGAAGCACTCACCTTCTCACTGGATCAGGACCTTAGTTTGTAAAGCACATTAGGATACTTGGGCATGACAGACACTTTAAAAATAAATTATTACTTGAATTAACTTACACTTTTGTTAAATGTATTAAAGATTGGTTTATTACACTAGTGTAAATTCAGAGTAACTCCTCTGAAGTCAATTTAGTTAGTCTGGATTTACACCAGTATAACTGAGAGCACTGACTCTGAGATTTGTACTTATAAATAATAAAAGGTAAAAGGCACAGTGTACAACTTCATCAACCCACACAATTTGCCTTGAGGAAAATAAAGTCACACAGTACACATTTAAGGTAGATCGTGGTTTTAAGGCCAGCGCTGAATCAGGAGTAGTCAGAACAACATTGCCCAAAAGGGATGCTTATAGGCTGCAGCTTGCTCCCCTGGCATGTGCGTCCAGTTGTGAGAGCTGATGTCTAGGCCATGGCTCCATCTCCACCTTGTCTCCTGCCACTACCATTCAAATTCTCTGGTCATAACTCTCCCTCCCAGCAGCACAACACAAATGACTCACTACTCTCCAGGTTCACTGGGGGATTCTCTTTTATGCCCCTGTAGTGCATTTACTGTCACAGAATGGTAATCTGTAACAACAAGATAGGGAGAGTAGGTTGGATTTAATTGGAGCTGGGGGCTTTGAAATAACTGGAGGATTGGAGTCTCCCATATGAAGCCACACTCTGGTCACAACATTCCGTCACTATTCTTAGCTTTCAAATATGTCTCCTTTAAGTTAGCTCTATGTTCATTACAAAGACGACCCTAGATTCTTAAGTAAACTATTTAAAATTCTAGCTAGATACCTTCAACCTAAAAAAATGACCGACGAGAAAGAAGATGAAAAATGGTGAAGACTGTACATAAAAAAGGACTAATTTTGACAGATGGCTTCAACTTTCTTTTCATAACATGCTTCCAGGGAGAATACTTGTTTATGCAAAATTACAGTTTCTGAATGCTCTCACAGTTACTGGGCAAACTGCACCTCTGACCCTTCCCCTGGTCCCATAGAGCGCAACCCCTCTCAGGTTTCCAGCTGTCATCTATTTTGGAGTGTAATCATGCAATTCTCCCACTCTCAGACCAGGCCCTGAGTTATAGACCCCTGTGTATCAGTCATGATTGCCTGAGCAGGTCTGACAGGCTCACAACCTGCAGTTCTGTTGCCTCTGGGGCAAAGACAGACTCTTTAAAGCAACTTACTGTTTATTTAGAACAAAAGCATTCCAGAGAAAACATATCTTTAAAACAAACTATACTCATAGTTTTACCAGTGTCACTGTCTCACCTTAATGCACAGACCCCACTGAATTCACACATTATAGGCATATAATAAACAATCCATTGCCCCAATATAAGGAAGCTCAATACAGCCATAAAGGAACTTCTAATAACCCAATATACAATAACATCCCCTCACTGATCTGGTCACAATACAGTGTTCATACAGTTGTTATATTTCAGTACTCAGAACGCTACTACATAGCAGCTCCATGTCTGGCACATATGCTAATATTCCAGCTATGGGAAACATTTTTTTTCTTGTTTGCACCAAAACAGTCTAATCAAGTTATTAAAGCCAATATGTTTGGGTGATTTATATTTTATTCATACTGCTACCTGAAACTATACGACACACTATTCGAAGAATAATTTTGAGCAATACTACAGTAGTTGTTGTATAAATGAAGGGTGATTATACTGATGCAGATAAACCATAACAAAAGCCATCCCTAAAAGAACTGAACATTTTCATATGCACATTTTAGAGGAAGGTCATCCATGTGCTTTTATTGCTCTGTTAAACATTATTTGTAGAATCATATAATAAATTACCCTTAATATAACCCATAAATAAAATTGATAATTCTCTGAACTATAAAACCAAAATGTTCTGAAAATTATATGATTTATTTTTCCATCTTACCACTGGTTGTGTAGAATCTAAATGAAGATGTGTGTCTCTAATAAATGTTCAATTTATTTTCAGTTAGCTTTCACTTTCTACACTTAATCTTTTTAACATTACATTTTAAAACCTGGATTATTAGAGAAAAACATGGAACAAAATATTCTTGTTTTATATTTATCTGCTGATGAGTGCTGTGCTGGCAAAAAAACCTGAAAATATTCATAATAATAATATTAATTACAACTACTAGTGGCAAGGACATATTTATGAGATAATGCAAATGCAGTTATTGGGAATATCTTTGGGCTAAGGAGGAACTCTAATATGGCTGCTATGAATATTTTTAAGCTTGCTTACAATTCCTAAATGTAATGGCATTTTATGGGAATTAAAATTAATGGAAGTTTAAAACGGTTAAAACATATGATGCATCTTTTTAATTACATTAAATGTTAATATCTCTTTAAAATAGTTATTGTAATCAGAAGAAAAGTTCTGTAATGATAGGAACATTGCATATGCATTATTTGCGATAATTGTCACAGGGTAAGTAGTATTTTCCAAATGTTCAGATAGCTTGAATAAGCATCCAGTCACTGATACTTTTGATGTTCCCCCATCATCACATTTAAATATAGTTTTGCTATGGTGAGGTGGGTTTACAGGGTGTGCTGACATACAGTTTGCCTCTTTTGAGCACTCTGTGCTTTTACATTCAGTTTTATGTTAATGTTGGGATTGGCAAATTTTGGGGTATTTTATTCTCTATGAGTCAGTGTACAGATCACATAAACTCTGGCCATATTTTGGGTTCCTGTGGGACACAGGCTCATCTATTAGCTCCATAGCTTAGCCACAGGTAACAACGATAACCAGTATGTCTTGCTTATACTCAAACTTGCTTACCTTGATCCAGTGAGCCATACTTCTGCCTCAAAAGTCAAACTCCTCCTCAACTAACTGCCTTCATAGCAGCCTGCTGCATCTCTGTGGGCTGTAGGAGGAGAAAAACTGCAGTGGCAGGACCCAGGGGTAGGGCCATCAGAGCTATTACTGGGGATGTAGCTGAGTGACATGCCTATTCCAGGAGCTTCCACTGCCTCCACCAGGTAGGCAACACAGCCACCAGCATCACCATCTGTAGGACACTGACCTCTGGCAG
Organism: Terrapene triunguis; assembly: GCF_002925995.2. Lineage (NCBI taxonomy): Eukaryota > Metazoa > Chordata > Testudines > Emydidae > Terrapene > Terrapene triunguis. The sequence continues at coordinate 27,791,973 of NW_020664417.1, read as the reverse complement.
CACAGTGGTAAGATGAAGCTTATGTCTTTTGCTGAGCAACCACCACTTCCAGTCCTCCAGGGCCCACTCCTGGTACTCTGCTGCCTGGTCATGCTGAGAGAAGGTAGACCCAAAGCTATAGGAAATTGCTTTTAGAGTTACCAAAGTAAGAAGATAGGGGTTGTCAGGGTCAAAAACTACTGGATCTGACTTCCAGCTGCCAATCTGTTGCTGTCTCAACTTCTCCCTCTGCCATGACTCTACTATTAAATGGGAAGATTTTAGAGGTGTAGGACCCAATATTAATCCTGGTTTCATTTCTGAAAATGGAAATAGATGGTATATTGAATGGCTGCTTTCATCCCCACCTGTCTGGTGTGCATCTGTGCTTGCATAGCTGTATATATTACAGATGTCTGTGTGATGCTCCATTCCTCCCACTGCTCTGTTCACAAGCCAAAATTACCAAAGAGGGCAACTTGGGCACTTACATGTCAGATTTCAAATGTGAGACACTCGAAAGCTAGAAATTGATTTTACAACAGGATCTGCAGAGAAAACAAAAAACACAACCTGTGGGATCTCAGCATTCTGCGAAAAGCTGCATTTTTAGGACTCAACTATATGCAAAGTGAATTGGAACAATTGGAAATTAGCAAAAACTATTTATCAACTTTATTCACCCCATATATAACATTAACATATATTTCTGAACTACTGAAGTTCTGGATTTCCAAATGTATTTTGAACAACTATGTAGTTCAGATACTTTGTGTTGGTATGTTTAGTTTAAGTAACTCATAAAAGACGGCCTGTAAGACATATGAACAAGTTAAAGAATATTCAGATAAGTTAGATGTATTCAAGTCAGCAGAACCTCATGAAACTCATCATAGGGTACTTAAGGAACTATCTGAAGCAATTTTGGAGCCATTAGCAATTATCTTTGAGAACTCCTGGAGGACAGGAGCAGGCCCAGAAGACTGGAGAAGGACAAACACAGTACCTATCTTTAAAATGGGGAACAAGGAGGACCCAGGGAATTATAGACCAGTCAGCCTAACTTCAATACCTGGAAAGATACTGGAATAAATTATTACACAATCAATTTGTAAGCACCTGGAAGATAATAGGGTTACAAGGCATAGTCAGCATGGATTTGTCAAGAACAAATCATACCAAACCAATTTAATTTCCTTCTTTAATAAGGTTGCTGACCTGGTGAATGGGGAGAAGCAGTAGATGTGATATACCTTGATTTTAGTAAGGCTTTTGACATAGTTCCTCACGACATTGTCATAAACCATCTAGGGAAATGTAGTCTAGATGAAATTACTCCAAGGTGGATGCACAACTGTCTGAAAGACCATACTCAAAGAGTAGTTATCAATGGTTTGCTGTCAAATTGGGAGGATTCATCTAGTGGGGTTATGCAGGGTCAGTCCTGGGTCCAGTACTATTTTATCCAAGTCATTAATTAAAATATTATGAGTAGAGAGTATGTGTATAAAATTTGCAGATGACACCAAGCTGGGAGGGGTTGGTTGCAAGCATTTTGTAGGACAGGTTTAAAATTCAAAATGACCTTGACAAATTAGTGAATTGGTCTGAATTCAACAAAATGAAATTCAATAAAGACAAGTGCAAAGTACGTCACTTAGGAAAAATCAAATGCACAACTACAAAATGAGGGATAATTGTCTAGGTGGTAATACTGCTGAAAGGGATCTAAGGATTATAGTAGACCACAAACTGAATGAGAGTCATCAATGTGATGCAGTTGCAAAAAAAGGCTAATATGATTCTGGGGGGTATTAACCGGACTGTTGTATGTAAGACACAAGAGATAATTGTCCCGCTGTACTCAACATTGGTGAGGCCTCAGCTGGAGTACTGTGCCCATTTCAGGACATCACAATTTAGGAAAGATGTGGACAAATTGGAAAGAGTCCAGTGGAAAGCAACACAAATGATAAAAGGTTTAGAATACCTGATCTATAAGGAAAGGTTAAAAAAAACTGGGCACGTTAGTCTTGAGAAAAAAAGACTGAGGGGCAACCTGATACACTCTTCAAAGATGTTAAGGGCTGTTATAAAGAGGATGGTGATTAATTGTTCTCCATGTCCACTGAAGGTAGGACAAGAGGTAATGGGCTTAATCTGCTGCAAGAGAAATCTAGGTTAGATATTAGGAAAAACTTTCTAATTACAAGGGTAGTTAAGCTCTGGAATATGCTTCCAAGGGAGGCTATAAAGTCCCCATCATTGTAAGTTTTGTAACAAGTTTGACAAACACCTGTCAGTGTAGGAGCTGGATTTTATAATGTACTATGAGAATTAATGTATGATTTGATTTCATCTTGTCAGCCACCCTTTTTGAATAGCAGAAAGGAATGACAGACCAGAACAATCCTTATGACAAATTATGGTCATCCTTTTGTTTTAGAATAAGTTATAAAGCTACTATGGTTTCCTATATGTATTACAAATTAGGAAGTAAGAGACAGGAGTCTCTATTGTGTCTATGTTAAGTAGATTAGAGGAACATTGAAGGCCTGGGTCTCAGTGTAAATTGTCTTGGTTATTGATTGTAAAACTTAGCAAGGTTTAATTTGCAATGCCCTTTTGCTCAATATAGAATACTACTGTTTGTATTCTCAATCTGTTTGTGTGAATGAGGAATGTATGCATTAGAAAAAGATAAGGTGTGAAGGCCATTGTTATAGCCAGAGTCAAGGAAGAAGGAGTGAAGAAACTTAAAGGACATCAAAGAATCATCAACACGTATCCATAATGAAGGGCAGATTGACGACCCTGAGGTAAAGGCTGGCACCCCTAAAGACAATTGATTAAATCGGAACAAAGGACAGGATGACCCTCTCGGAGGTGTATTGGAATGTTTACACCAATTAAGAAGTAACCGGTCACAAAGTGACACAGCAAAATCCATAGGCTTCAACAGAGAAGAAAACCTATAAGAACAGGGTGCTTTGCCATAGGACTTTGGGTTCATCTTGCCACACTCCAGGAGCATCGGATCGCGACCAATAGAACCCCGCTCCCCTCTGCGACCAATCTGGCTGGCCACTAGATTGATCCAGACTCTGGACTGGTAACTATAAATATCACTGCAGGACTGTGTGTGTGTGTGTGTGTGTGTGTGTGTAAAAAGTATATGCTAACTGTGGTATTCTCAATAAACGCTGTGTGTATTTACCTTCCTCTATAAAGATCCCGTGTGCTTTGTATGAGCATAACATCAGGGATGGTCTAGGTTTACTTGGTCCTGCCTCAGCACAGAGGGCTGGACTTGATGACTTCCTGAGGTTCCATCTAGGCCTTCATTTCTTATAGCTCTATAGCTATAGCTCTATTGTAGTGAGGATGAACCAGAACCTCAACTGTAGATCTGGATGAAAGCATTCTGCTTGCTTTGTGGACCAGTGTGGAAGATGGAAGGAGCCATGGCTGTTCTCACTCCCCATTCTTTTCCCTTTCCTACTGGGGAGGCTGATGCTGTGCCTGTGCTTCTCAGGCTGGCTACGCTGTGGCTGTCCTCTGCACAGTTCAATCCAGTTCTGCACAAAAATAGAAGAGGATGAATCATTGTGCTCTTTTCACTTCTTTTGTGGGTATGCCAAAGGCCAGGCATAATACTGTGATCTTGTCCTGACTGGAGTCAAAATGATCCAAAAGGCATGTTAATGGTTGTACACAAAGTAGAACAGGGATTCGGTGACCATATCAGATGTGGTTTGAGGTACACTGGCTGAGCTGAGCAACCTAATTTCATTCCTATCTGAAAGATAAAGTCGCAAAGTGGATAAACTGCTGTTTGACAAATATGTAAGCTAGAATTGCACCAAAATGGCAACTACCTTTTAGCCTCTGATGGCACATCATTACCAGTAATACTGTGCAGATTTTGTTTTGAAATCATTACCTTATGACAGCCAGGCAGCACCTCTAACCTTGTTTTGCACCTTTTTAACAGAATTTTCAGACAGATTGACTGTCATAATTTATAGTGCATGTAATTGCAACCTTCATCTGTGGGCAAAATAGCTGAAGTTTGACATGAGATGAAAAATGTGACAGCAAATAATAAAGGTAAAATGGCTTCTTTCTGAGAAAACATATTGAAGGCAAGAAAACCTTGGGACCCAAGTTATTATGTTTATAGTCAATTTTCAGTATTTTCTCATCTTTTATACCCAAATGGAAGGAAGCTAAGTTGCTTGTGGCAAATAGTCATCACTTTTCAGTCATGTTGTCCACTTAAAATATAGCTTCATATCAAGGTACAGCAGAAAGATTCCAACTTTTTTTAATTTGTGAAGATTGCATTTATTTGAAGGCATCATCGATTTTTAATGATTTCTCTAAATTTTAGACCATACAAAATTATAAACCTCTTTTTAAGTCTCCCTGGCAAAGCAGTATAGCACAGGGAATTCAAATGTGCTACACAATTTGCCAGTTTATTAACAATAAAGTTGAAATTTGTCAAAAAAAATACAGAATGGTTACAAACAGCTTTTATTGATGTGCAAGACAGAGTCCCTCTGTTAGCATAAGAACTCATACTGGTAGCATTGCGTCTAAAGCCAATATTATTGTATTTCAAAGGATTATCAACAGAGCCTAATGGCCCTAGGTCCACCCGAAATACACCAAGGGGAGAACTGGTTGGGAGTTTTTCAATTAAACATTTTTTCCAACAGAAAATGCTCATTTGTCATACCTGAAACTTTTCATTTGAAATGTTGTTGGGAAGGTTTCTCAGGTCCAGGATGGAATTTCTGGTCAAAACCAGAGAGATAGCCACCCCAAGTCAATTGCCTGTAGTCAATTGCCTGTAGCTAGATTGTTCACTTAGAGAGACTCAGGTCAGGGGGAGGGATAGCTCAGTGGTTTGAGCATTGGCCTGCTAAACCCAGGGTTGTGAGTTCAATCCTTGAGGGGGCCACTTGGGGATCTGGGGCAAAATCAGTACTTGGTCCTGCTAGTGAAGGCAGGGGGCTGGACTCAATGACCTTTCAAGGTCCCTTCCAGTTCTAGGAGATGGGATATCTCCATTAACTACAAGTCCCTGCTCCAAATCAGGCAGAGCAGAGACTTGAACCTGGATTACCCACAATGCAGATGAGTGCCCTAGCTACAGGCTGTTCTAGATGGGCTGCACTATCTATTGTTTTTCATGAAAATTTTCTAAAGTGCTTGGTTTTGTCCCAATGGAGAACAAAACCAAATGTCAACATGGAATTTGTGTTTTCCCGCCAGCCCTAAATGTGAATCAGTATCCAGGTCAATAAATGATGTACAGTATGTTTTTTTGGGGGGGAGGCCAAAGGGTGTAGATTACTAGAGTGGGATTGCACAATAATGATGCTTTCTGCTCTTGTACAAATGGTCTGTCTTTCAAAGAGCTGGTCAGTAAAAGGAGAGGGAGTCCATGTAGAAAAAGGCCACAGTTTCTTCAAATGGAGTGAAAATTCACATACAAAGGATAAAATACATTTATAGCTTTATGAAAAGGACAAAATGCTTACCACATATATGCTATTATAACAGTGCTTTCTTTTTATTTTTGAATGCAGTGAAAACTTCTCTTTGTTACTACAGTAAGTACACTGATAAACACTCAGCTATGATTCATTTTACTTTGTCACATTGGTCCTAAAAATTTAATGCCAGGAAGACTAGATATTCTCTGGGACTTAGTAATAGGCTATGATGACCTTGATTTCTAGGTCACTTGTCCTCATCAAGATCGGGTTCATGGTGACCAAAAACCATTACTACAGCTTACAGCTGTTTGGTGGTTTACATGAAATGAGATGATGGTCTTACTCTGCTTCTTAGTGAACTGCTGCCAGCATAATAAAAGTCAAATTACTAAGGAAAAAATAGGGACTGCACTCAAAAAATGGTCTCTAATTCCTTTTCAAATTTTAAGACATTAAGAGTATGTTGTATTTCTTTCAGGATACAAAGAAATCCTGAGCTCAGTGCTTTCCCTTTATTTATCATCTCCTCTCTCTGACTAGATAATGAATTTGATAATTGAAGGTTCACAGGAGGTTAAACAATATTGTTTTAGCATGTAAATATTAAGTTATTTTGTGCATTTGGGGCTGATCATATGAGGAGATGACTGCCTTCAGTTTAATGAGGACTGATGGTGATTGGGCCCAGATATCATCTGGTAATAAAGTAAGAAAGAGCTTTTAAAGCTTTCTTTTTTTTTTTTAAGAACTTATTTTCCTCAACAATAGTATAAGCATCAGGCTCTTTGTCAAGATGCTCAGTGATTCTACTGAGAACTTTACACAGAAATCAGTACTAACTTGTTGGTAATTTCAGTGGAGACACTAAGGAACAAATGGATATGGAGACTTTCACCTCTAGGTTAGGTGTCCCTTGGTCAGGATTGGGGCACTGTGAGTAGGGTGATCAGATAGCAAGTATGAAAAATCGGGACAGAGGGTGGGAGGTAATAGGCCTCTATATAAGAAAAAGCCCCAAATATCGGGACTGTCCCTATAAAATCGGGACATCTGGTCACCCTAACTGTGAGAAAGCTTTCACTGCTACTATCTTTACTGCACCTATATTTGGCTGATATAGGAATTCAGTTACCAGTCTGCTCCATCTATCACCTTTCACAAGCACCAAATTTACTTTAACAAAAACACTTACATCCCAATGAAATCCTGGGCCCATTGAAGTCAATAGGAATTTGTATATTGCTTCAATGGGGCCAGCATGTCATCCTCCACATACATTGATCTATACATAGCTATCTATATAGAAAAAATGGTCAAAACATTAATTGCAAATAATTATCCAAAGAATTCAGCACTTTCTCAAAATTGCTCATGACCCAATCCTAATTTCTATTAAAGTATTTGTTATTTACTGGATGGTTTGCACACAAAAATTTCAACCTATGGGTTGTTCACAAAGTATTCAATTTGTTCATTATTTGTGATATTATCTCAGTCACCCAGGTCACAAGATATTTCTACTTCCTAGCTGCAGACAAACGCTGTAGACAACAGAGTAAGGAAAATGAACAACACACACAGTGGCTTGTGCACAAATACCCTTCTCCACATGCGAGTGCAGGCATTCGTACAAACAATCCCATAACCATTCATCAAAAGAAATACCCATTCATACAAGCATTTGTGAATAGCAAACAATAAGGATTACCAACACAGTTGAAACTGAACAGCTATTCAGAATTCAAATGGACATTCACAAACAATGGAGATTTTTTTCCTCCACATTTATAAAAAAATATCCTGGATATTAGTTCACTCCCTGCCAATCTGTAAGCTTTTTGCACTGAATTTTGATCTCACTAATACTTTAGCGGTTGTGGGGGAGAAGAATAATTTGTAAAGAGATTATTTGTAACTTTTTTTAAAAAAGGTTGAATATACTAAGGAAAAATATGTTCAAAAAGAAGGAGACTGAAAAAAAGATTAATATTAGCAATTTAAGTGGCCAGTTGTAGGCTCACAATATGACAACATAACTTCCTATCCTTTTAATTCATAAAGCCATATTTGGAGCGTTCTAGAGCTGAGACACACATATGAGCCAAAAACATCTTCATCAGATCAAACATAAAATATATATGGCTATTGGGATATATTGAATATGGCTAAGAATTGGGAACTATTTCTACCACCATCTCCTTGTAGCAACATCAGTAACAGTAAACATAAAGCTTTGCAATAGACTTTCTAGCAATGTCAGCTAGAGCTTAAGCAACGTTAAGGCCGGTGAAGTGCCCTTCACGTAGAACAGTAGCTTCCCCATTAATCTGTTATGTTTCCTGGTAGTATCATTAGTCCTATTTTATGGCTAATATCAACATTATTAAAGAACAAAATCTTATGCATTGTGAATTATAATAATTTAATGATAGCCTGTTTCCAAAAGTTCATGTATTTTCGCTCCAAGGGGGTCATTATTTAACACCTCTGTTAGGGTATTTCTGAGATGCAGACTAGAATTTTTTTTATTTTTAGTGGCTCTTTTATAGACATTTGCATCATAAATTGACTTAACTGTTCTGTTTAGTCCTACTCTTTGTTAAGAATTATTATTGTGACTCTTTCTTTGGGGTTTTATTGCTTATTCTCTAGTATTCTTACATCCCTTTAGGATGCCATGGTTCCATTTTTTGGAAGACTGTGTTGATTCCAACCTTTTATGGGGTGTCTGCTCTGATGCATTATCCTTTAGCTGACGTTTACAATTATTTTCTGCTTAGTTTAATACCTAGGGAGTGCAAAATATACTTCGCTCACAATGAGCTAATGAGATTACTTAGCTGAGTAAAGTGATTCACAGATATTAAAGATAGCTTGTTTTTTACTCAGCACTTCTATAAAACTTTCCATTTTCAAACCCCACAGAGGAAGTCAGTGTCAGCACTGGGTTGGAATGAGGTTTCCTGGCACTTGTTATTGAACTCAGACCACTAGACTTGCCTCTCTTCCATTTCCTTATACAGTGGTGCAAGGTCTTTTAATGTATTTAACACAATACAAAACTTATGATTAATTAATTTTAAAAGCACCAGCTATGAAACGCTATTGGCAGGATGATTTGGAAAGAATTACAGTACTTCTTTGCTTAGCTTAAAAACGATATTTTACATGCAATGGAAAGGCCTGATTGTGCTGGATGCACATTCAGAGGCCTTCAGCACTGGTTGGGGCAAAAAGGAATCAGGGTAAATAGCAACCAAAGCTGGCCAGTGTGAATGGAAAGGATTAGTGGAGTCTAGGCAGCACATTATTTCACTGCCCCCTAAAGATGGCAGAAGCCTCTATGTGTCAACACCACACTAATGGGGCTTCCTATAATTTCAGGGAGTTGGCAAGGGGAAGGCTGGGGTTGGAGGGCTGAAGCCAGGGAGCAGTCATTCTACACAGTATGTTCCCCAGTTAAACCATCAGATATTTCAGTGGAAAATCCATTTCAAACTAATGCTACTGGGAAAAACATTAGCTTCTGGCTCCTTGGCTTCTGTCCCATTGGTTGTGTGTATGTATGTAAAGAGGAGACGTGTAGAGCTATTGCTTTGCAACCAATGGTAGCCAAGTTCACGAGTGAGACTGCTGTGCCAGAAGGAGTAGTGTGGAATAGATGGCATTCCACATGAGTGCTCCATGATGTATAAGGCTGGATTTTCCTAATGACTTCAGTAGTCTCTGGCAACTTAGGGCCTGATTCTGAACCATTAAAGTCAATAGGAGTTTTGCTACTGACTTCAACTAGAAGCAAGGTCGGGGCTCTTGTATGGAATAACTAAAAAGTGTACCTAGTAATGATCTACCAGCCTCGCCCTTCCAGCTCAAACCTGCACCATCTTAATAATCTATTGTGTGGCTCCCAAAATTCCACACTCCCTTCCTCTCTCATGGCAGAACTGCACTGGTTCTTCTGCCAGGTTTCCTTCAGCACCCACAAAGACAGGGGTAGGATTTTCTCCCTTTTTTGTATGATCAAATGGAGAATGAATTAGAAATCATGTAATTTATGTATCACACATTTTATGTATTCATGTTCAATGGATGCAGTTGAATGGATTCCAATATGTGCACTGCTGTGCATCACCATTTTATAAAGCAGCAATGTTTAACTTAATCAGAAGTAAATGTACACTGCTGTGAACATTAAAATACTGCTGGCTAGGTTTGTTGGGGGTGAACTATGCTGCTTTATAGCTCAATATATATGCTGAATCTTTTACCTTAAGAATTATTAAATTGAACTTGCTGTAGAGGATTTTTATTTTAATAGCTCAAGGCCTGATTCTGATCTCATTTCCACAAGTCATGAGTAACTCCACCAAAGTCAATTGCATTACATCATTGTGAAAATTCTGTAAGATCAGAATCAGGCTCCTTTCCTTTACACTATCATTTTAAATGAATATTTTGCTATGATTTTACCTTTTTTAATATACTGCGCAAACCACAGTTATTTCTAATTTCTAAAGCAACATGTTGATTTTTACTGCAAAGACTTATCAGGAGCACAAGGTTGCACATTAAGTTTTATTTTTAAATATAATATTCCAAGAGAAAAAAGGGAGAACATAATATAGTTTTGTTTTCTTACAGGTTGCTCAATATCATTCTGAATGAAGTTCTAAACAAACAACAGGTACAACTTTTTTCCTTATATACTTAATATCAGCATGTGGTCTATTCCCTTGTGAATGCATAACCACATTGTTTTTGTTGATGTTACTTTCATTTTTATAACACATTTTATAAAACAACACTTTAAACTGTGTCCAAAGATGGAGCACCACCCTTAAGTACTTATGCATGTCACTTTACTCACCTAAGTAGTCCCCCATTGGGTATTTGCATAGTCAAGTCCGTTTGAGTGTCCTTAAATATATCAACTCATTGGCAGAGGTGGTGGGCAGAGAGAGAATTCTAGCAGTTGAGTCAATTATACTTTTATCTCACATGAATTATCTGATTAGTCCAATAGTTAAGATTTGTGATTTGGGGAGGGTACTGAATGGTTTGGAACAACTATTCTACCCTCCCAAACTGCTTATATTCTGGATTTTGCAAAGCCATTGCAACATTTGGTTACCATTTTCCTCAACCCAACATTAACAGACAGTGATGAAATCGGTTCCAATGATGTGATGATCCTGTTATCTTGGGTAATAAATTTGCAAGAAAACTTTAATGGGGAAATAGAACATATGTCTTTGTTATGTGACAAGTTTGACAACTAAGCCTGCTTGTAGATAGGTAACATTAAATGTAATATCCTTCAATAACTAGAGCTTTTTTCATATTTCCTTTTAAACTCTTTTACTTGCTTCAGGCTGAACCAATTGTTTTGCCCTGACCTCCATTTCTAGGTTATAACAAGAAAAGCTAAATCATAAATAGAATCACTGCTGATTACTGGGAAGGTTTGATAGTGGATTTACTTTTAAGATTTTTCCCCCTAGGATAAGCCAGGAAATTGAATAGCTATTGTGTCAAAAAAGAGCAATACATGGAGCTCTCTGCATTTAAGAACTTTGAAAGTATAGTGACAAGAATTCTTCTTGCCCTGAGCATGGATGGCACTGAATTAATATATCCCGTTTCATTAAGACATAGGTGTTGCCTGCAATTTAATCTCCATCTCTGTGTTTAACATTTACAGTAATGTGAGGGGACAGGAACATCATGTACCTGTAAATGAAAACAATATGAAGAAAACAATGATGTCGTTGATATCAAACACTATCAATGTTGATAAATGCAAAGTAATATACACTGGAAAACATAATCCCAACTATACATATAAATGATGGGGTCTAAATTAGCTGTTCTCACTCAAGAAAGAGATCTTAGAGTCATTGTGGATAGTTTTCTGAACATCCACTCAATGTGCAGCGACAGTCAAAAAAAGCAAACAGAATGTTGGGAATAATTAAGAAAGGGATAGATAATAAGACAGAAAATATCATATTGCCTTTGTATAAATCCATGGTACACCCATATCTTGAATACTGCATGCAGATGTGGTCGCCCCATCTCAAAAAAGATATATTGGAATTGGAAAAGGTTCAGAAAAGGGCAACAAAAATTATTAGGGGTATGGAACGGCTGCCATATGAGGAGAGATTAATAAGACTGGGACTTTTCAGCTTGGAAGAGAGATGATTAAGGGAGGATATGATAGAGGTCTATAAAATCATGACTGAACTGGAGAAAGTAAATGAGGAAGTGTTATTTACTCCTTCTCATAACATAAGAACTAGGGGTCACCAAATGAAATTAATAGGCCACAGGTTTAAAACAAACAAAAGAAAGCATTTTTTCACAGAATGCACAGTCAACCTTTGGAGCTCCTTGCCAGACAATGTTGTGAAGGCCAAGACTATAACAGGGTTCAAAAAAGAACTAGATAAGTTCATGGAGGATAGGTCCATCAATGGCTATTAGCCAGGATGGGCAGGGATGGTGTCCCTAGCCTCTGTTTGCCAGAGGTGGGGAATGGCCGACAAGGGCTGGATCACTTAATGATGACCTGTTCTGTCATTCCCTCTGGGGCACCTGGCATTGGCCACTGTCGGAAGACAAGATACTGGGCTAGATGAACCTTTGGTCTGACCCAGTATGGCCATTCTTATGTACGAGTACCTTGGAACACAAGTTCATATACCACCGCTCCCAGAGGTAAGACTGCAGGTCAAGAATTTTGGCTGTTCAGCTCATCCAAAAACCAGTGGCCATTGCCATCTTTGATGATGATGTTGTTCCAGAATTGTCACCCTTTTGAGAAGTACTACTTGGAAATTTGACTTGCATTGTTGAAAATTTTTCACATCAATTTTCTCAGGTACAATATAAAAGCATTGCGTCTTCCCACTAATTTGGACAGACTGCCAAGAAGAAAGGTATCTGGAGATATTTGCTGATCACTTGTATCCTCATTTCTGTCTATGCCTAGATAATCCTGTAAAACTGATGGAGAATTTTTTTAAGGTCAAATCCACAAAGTGTTCTTTGTCCCAGCAGACTGTACCCCATTTTTGTTCTAAAGTATTATAGTACATATAAGAAATACTCTAGTTAACTATGACCCTTATGCAAGCATTTTGACACTATCATTTCAGGTAGTGTTGAGACAGGATATTGATCAACTCAGAAAATGGAAACTGACCTTGAGTCACACTTTTTTAAGATTAGTCACTGCAGATATAATATTTAACGCTTAGGATGCTGGCATTTGCCAGGCTAGCATCCAGAAGAATGCTTAGGAGAATGCTGAGAGCACCCAGAGTGTTAATTATTCAGTTCCAAAGAACTTTCAGTATTGCTGTATTCATGTATACCAGCAGAAATAAACTCTAACAACAAGTACTTGTAACTAGCTAATCATCTATCATTCATAGTGTATACTGTGCATATATATTACTGGATATAAAAGATACATAAGATTGCTTCCGTTGTTTTGATTTGCCTTCTGGCAAGCAACAGAAAGAATGTGAAAAAATAGTCAGACAAAGAAGCTTTCCCCATCCATGTTTTCAATAATTTAATGATCCACCTTCTTGCACAAATCAGCGAGTCCTATGAGGAAGTCTCATCTAATCAATAAATTATTGCTGAGTAAAAAGTCTAACCACCTTTAGGAAAGCTGTAAAATCTTCCTGTTTGACAAAGTTTTTCCAGAGTAATCAGAGTAACATTCACAGCAGTGACTGTTCCCCCCTCCCCACCCAAATAAACACCCCAAAAGTAAAACTTTCCCTGAGAAGAGCTTCTATAACCCAACAACGAAGAAGAGGCAGAGACTCCATGGAGTCCCCTATGGGGTTTAAGTATTGCCAGTCTATTCTACAATGGAAGGCACTCAAATACTATGGTGATGGGTATCCATATAAAACCCTAAGATAGAGAAAGAGCAATCCAAGTGGATGGAGCAGTTTGTTCATGTACCAAGTCCCAGGAGCAGCCACAGAGACTGAGTCTGACCGAGACAGTCTCTCCAGAGTGCCTTCTGGAATTGTGTGACTCCATGCCACCTCTTAGTTAGGGCTGCAACTTAAAAGAAATCATCTAACCCCAGGTAAGTATCTCAATATTTGACCTATTGTTATCATTAACTTGCAAAACCTTGCACTTGCAGATTAAAAAAACGTGTTTTGTGCACAAATCAATAACTGCACAGCAAATAGCTGTGTATATAAGTGCATTTTGCAGTTACAATGTGTGTACATTTTGTGTAGGCCTTTGGAAATCTGATTCGGAATGTCAAATTACATTAAAATAAGTCACATTATGCCACTGGATTTCTTTGGGTATATGCTGTATGTTGCACCAAATTTTAAAACATTGTACATAAATTCTTCCTCATCGTTATTTCCATGGATAGACAGTAAACAAAGGGTTTTTAACACAGTGCATCAATGCGACTTCAGGTACATTTTCAGAACAAATACACACACACACGCCTCAAAAGAACTATTAGGACTCAGTCAGTGTGGTTTTAGTGATTACAGCAAAGGATTGGGAGCCAGGAAACTTCTGAATGCTAATCCTTGTTGAACCACTGACTTCCTTCTATTACCCTGGGCAAACAATTATTTACTAGAGGGGAAACCATGTTGCATCTGAGTGGCACTTTACTGAATAAATAAGTTACAAATAGTATCCAAATAACTAGAGTTGGATTGGTGCTGAAATCCTCAACTTCCCCCGACACTGCACCCAAAATATCTGTGGCTAATTAGGAAAGTTACCCCACTTAGTTCCTAGAAAAAATGCAGATCAGCTTTCAGTGCCTAGAGAAGTGATCTCAAAATGACTAAGTGGGTTTACTTTGCATATTGCCTTGGTTTCAGTCAGTATCATAGTCATAGCAAGGATTGGAGAAGTGAAGGAACTGATAAATGAGAGGACATGACAGAAAACAAAATCAGCCTTGAGAAAAGAAATAACAAAGGGCACATTTTCAAGAGCAGTAACTTGAACTGGGTCTGCAAAGGGAAAAAATGCATTTGCGCCTATTGCACGCTGAAACATGAATTTCCAGTAGAAAAATCAAGGTAATTGAGAGTGTAAAGGAGTAAATTAATCAGGCAATTGCTTGTTCTATACTTAGAGACCCATCTTTACACATACATTTTTGTAGAGTGGCTCCACAAGTGTGTATTGCAACATTTAATGGTGTAAATAAGGGAAGAAATAGTGGGGAAGATACATATTTTGGCAACTCTCTGTAGACTTCCTGGAGCCAGGCTGAGTGACTCTCCTAGATGGGCTAGAATCCTCCAGAATGTGGGTATGGCAGGAACTAGGCATGTTGATTAGCTGTTTGAAGCTATTTAAGTGATATCCATGGTGGGCAAGTAACCTGGCAGGACACATCCGCAGTCACTCTCTGAGAGTGGAACCAATGGGAACTCAAGGGGATGGGGAGTTTATAAATAGGAGAAGTGGGAGCTAGACTGGAGGACTCAGCAGTGGAGCAGTCCAGGGACCAGAAGGGTCTGCCGTTAAGATTGTGTTCCAGGGACTTTGGCAGTTTTGTTGGATTAGATTTCAGCTCACTCATCCTACTGGAGAAGAGGAGGAGGACTGGAATTTTCTGGTGGCTGTGAAAATTGAGTACTGGTGTTTCAAAGACTCAAGGCGAGTTTAAAGGAGACTAGGGACCTGTCTCTTCTTTCCCAATTTTTAGGAATTGGCATGCCCTGCAGCAGGGTTGGACACCAGTCTACAGAGATTGAGGAGAGTAAATCCACCAGAGAAGAGCCTTAGAAGAGAGTATGTGTGAGTGTGTACATAATTATATGTTTAATTTAAACCTGTGATAGTAACAAGTAGTAAAACTTGGGGAACATCCTTCTGAAAATGTAAACAAGTGTTGTTTTTGACAATTGTTTCAAGAGTTATAAGTAAACTTATACATTTCTTTATGGATAGCTATTTAGTAATTGTTTTCCTTTAGAGATTTTATGTGACTATCCTTCTACCAGAGATGTAACTCTTTATATTATATATACTCAAAGTCCTGAAAAAACTGAACTCTCATCTGTGCCATGGCATAGAGGTTAGCTGAGGTATAGAAAAGGGGAAAGAAACATTATACTTAACATTAGAATAGTGCTTTCCCCAAGCCTGTTACAGGTGCACCATAGGCATATCTCAAAATGTAGCCCATTCCGATTGGTTCAGAAAGGGAGCAGGTTCTGGTCAGGCCTGGGATGCTCTGATGCTCTGCTACCGGTGAGTGTGGTCCCTTGTGGGAATATTTCCTTGAGGGGCATAAGCAGGGTCTTAGCTGCCAGGGTGAATTAGCAGTCGCCCTAGAAACAACTGATCTATGGCAGTGGGAGAGAATTATACCAGCATTCCTTCATCAATATTACTTGGAAATATGGCTCCTTCATCAATACTACCTGCAAATATTGCTCTTCTGGCCTCATAGGAGTGTACATCTTCCTAAAAGATGGCAGAAAATGATCAACTAGTCCCATGTTGGCATTGTGAATACGTTGTGACACCTTTCCCTGCACTGAACCATACCTTACATCACAGGTAGACCTATTGAAAACAAAAGTCTACTTACTTGTGATTTAAGGTACAATTCTGGATCGTATACACTGCCAGTTTATGTATTGTTTTATGAAGGACTGGCCTTTATTGTCCTGAGAGCAAGGGAGTAAAGTATCCATATAGATTGTTCATTTAAGTAGTTTACAAATCCTGCTGTGTGTTTTTACTGCATGTTCAATATTGGCAATGATGTCTGATGAAATATGTCCTATCTGTGCAGTGGACTTTCTCCCCTCCAATGGATACTTCTTTTCCAACCAAGCTACCCATTTGTGCCATGAATACCAAGATTTGGGCACGATTGCCATAGTTTTTTACAGAAAGAGTATGATGTACATCCTCCACTGGAGCTAACATAATCCTCATAACATAAAAGCCTCAGTGCTTAAACTAGAGCCACTGCTCTCATCCATCCCTGCCCCGCACTGTTCACATTCAAAGACATGCTGGTGGAATTCTGCAGTGTCTAAAAAGAGAACATACATAGGCATAAAAGGAAGAAACTGGGACACGGACACTGCTAAATACTGTTCCAAGCATTTGGTGATTACTAGGATAGAGCAAGGCAATGGCAAGGCTATGCTGCAGAGGGAGGAGTGAGCAGGGGAGGAAGACAGACTGTAAGGATTATCTCCCTGCACAGATGACCCAAAGTCCATGGTGAAAGAGCTAGGTGATGGACTCAGTTTTCAAGGCATCCACGCATTTACGGCACATACCTCCAGCCTGTCTATGCAGGTCACAAACCCTTCTCCCCAGAGAGTTGATATATCAGAAACTCTACACAGTTCTCTGAATGGAGTTTTCCAGATAACTTTTGCTCTTTCACATAAATTTCTGCAGCAGGGGTGATGGGATTCAGGTTCTGGATGATATATAAGCATTTGCTGCATAGGATTAGGCTATATCTTGAATGTACATAGCATAAAGTGCGCTGCATATTACTAATTCTGCTACCTATGCAATTGAAGTTCTTGGTCATATAACTGGATGGGGAAGGTTGCCAGATCCATCAGAGAGAGCATTTGAGAGTGTTACTATTTCTATTTCCTTCATTCCATCAGCCAGCACCAGTAATATGCCATTTTTCAGAAGGGATTCCTTTATTTTAAGTAACATTTTCCTAGTAATTCTTGATAGCTGGGTTGGAGCCCCTTTAAAAATGGGGCCTACACTGTATAACGTTAAGAAAACTAAATATACAGAAAAGGGTCTCCTGAGATTCTTTCAAAAGTGTGTGTGCTTCATTTACAATATATTGATATACAAATGTATGATATTGTTTCTCTACCTAACAATGCCATTTCATTGGCAATTTTTTCAAGGCAAAATTATGCATAATTCACTGCACAGTCATGGTAAAAAGTAGATAATTTCACTTTATGGTCATGACAACCTGTGGACCCCTGCTGCCAACCATTAACAGTTCATTAGTTAGCTTTGATCTAATCCTGTTTCAAAGAAGATTAGATCAAAGTGAATTAACGAACAGTTAACACATGGCAGCTGATCATAGAAAACTAACAAAGTATTAATGTGCGGCAGCAGGGATCCATATAAATAGCAAAATTCATGCTTCTGTAGCACCATAATAAAATCATACCCTTAGCAATAATACACACCCCAAAATACTAGTTCAGTGTGGTACTGAATCTGAATTAAAAATATACATAATCCTAAATTAATTTTAAAATTAAATAATGTTATCATTAGTTCATAAAGGTTCAATATTATTTAAGAAGATTTGTAAACAAATGTAACTGTCAAATTGTATTACATTGCTTGAGTAACTATCAAATATTTCATTTTAACATGCAATTTGTTTTATTATTGCAGGTATGAAAATCCAGTGATATGAATGAATGGAATATGAACCAGTGTGCACCAGCAACATATAGCAATATTTTTGCTATTGTATGTAAGAGCTTGCTAAAAGCAAAAATATAGGGAAGTTGAAGAATTTTTCTCAGTCATTGTTTTTAGATAGCAATTGCCAAACATTTATTTATTTCTGAGGTTAGACATATTACTCAAAAAA
>NW_020664417.1:27723581-27773828 GCF_002925995.2 Terrapene triunguis | reverse complement strand
ATAAGAAATTAGCTGGAATTTAGCAGTACAGAGCAGGCAAAATAAGACATATCCTAAGCACATTAGGAGGGCAGACCAGAATACTGTAATTGACAGAATAAGTATGTTATACAACCTGGCTTGCATGGCTAAAAGGAAAACAGATCACTCACACGTCAGATCTTACAGACATGCTAGTAAACCCACAAGAACAAAGGCATGGATAAAAATATCCCCTCTCATGGAGGATCTTCATGTCACCTCACTAAAGAAACCCATAGAAATTGCACAGATGGTCCAATTTCACCTTGGACATGAAAGAAGAACCAATGGGAGGGAACTTGTGTATGAGGGGTTTGTGTGTGCTTCTGGAAATGTTGGTGTTGTCTACAGTGATGCAGGAAGTTTTTAAAGTAAGGAGTGATGGGATTTTATCTTGCAACTTCCTGTCAGTCACTTTTGGGCCACTGGAAACATTCCCACTTTTGGATCACCCTTTCCTACTACCCCAGACACCCTAGAGCAGTGCTTCTCAAAGCCGGTCTGCCGATTGTTCAGGGAAAGCCCCTGGCAGGCCGGGCCGGTTTGTTTACCTGCCGCATCTGCAGGTTTGGCTGATCGTGGCTCCCACTGGCCGTGGTTCGCTGGGGGCTGTGGGAAGCGGCGGCCAGCACATCCCTTGGCCCGCGCCGCTTCCAGCGCCCCAAGCCAGAGGGTCTTGGGCTTTCCTGGGGCACCGGCCCAGCCAGAGGCAGTGGGGGAAGGAGCCTGCTGGCCAGACTGTTGGTGAGCTCAGCACTCCAACCAGGGGTTGGTTTTCTGCACAGAGTTGGGAGCAGGACATGCCCTGCTGGGGGTAGAGGGAGGATATGGAGGAGCAGCAGGGATGTGGGGGTGAAGGGGCAAAGCAGGGAGAGGACAGCAAGAGGGGGAGCACATAAAGAGATGATGGGCAGCAGAGGCGACACTTAACCGGCCGCTGCCTGATGCCCGCCTGTACTCACCAGCCACTGCAGCTTGCAGCACACTGCCAGTGCCTGCCAGAAATCGGACGAGAGACAAGGCCCTGCTGGCCAAGATCCGGCATGCAGCGGGGGCTGTGCAGGGGGAGCACCTGACACCGCACCTTTGCCCTGCTACAAGCCTTGCACACCCACCCCCATCATCAGCCACTGGACCCCCCCCACTTGCCACTGGTGGGCAGGCAGCTGGCAAGCAGGGATCCAGCCAGCAGCAGGACCTGCCAGAACTGATGTGGGGAGGGAGACAGAAAATATGGGACAATTTGCCCATTTTTAAGAAAAAGTCAGGATACCTGCAGGATGGCTTAAATACAGGACTGTCCCTTTAAAAATGGGACATCTGGTCATCCTATTAATCAATGTGCATATAAAAGTACAAATAATCTACAGTAAATTATCACAATCCTGATTCTCCTTTCACTTGTATTACTGTAAATCAGAAGTAGCACCATTCTAATCAATGGAGCTACACAGTTGTAAAACTGGTACAAGAAGAGGAGCGAGGAGTATCAGGCAAAGCAAGTTCTTTCTTTTTTTCTGATAAACTGTCTGTAAGTGCCATGCTTTACCACGGAAATTCTGCTTCTCCTTTTCTAGACAGCATTCCTTTTTCTCTCAGCAGTGGCAATCTAGCAACTGTAAAGGTGATAACTCCTAACAAGGGAACAGAGATTAAAAAAAAGAAAAAAAACACCAAGCCCACTGCTAGAGCTCAACAAAGAACATCAGTGAGACACAATCCAAGTTACAGAAGGGCCATTTAAAATACATTTATTTAAAAATATTAAGAACATATCTCATTCTGAAAAATGTGTGTGCTTTTTTAAAAAACAACAACCCGTCCTTAGAATAAACTGTAGTAGTAGTGTTCAGGGTTATTACTACAGCATTTGGAGAGCAGTCACACCTTACGAGCATCAATGTCCTAAAGCAGAGTAGTAACATCATGGTACTTTTTGCATCCTGTTAGTTCTGGTAATAAGGGGGCTCCCCTCCATCTGAACAATGCGGGAGGATTAAAAATAGCACTGTATCACTGACATAAATTGAGCAATTCATATAGGCCCCAGTCCAGCAATGTATGTGCTTAACTTTAATCACATGAATACTGGTGGTTCGGGGACACTGAAAGCTGAGTTTCTTCTACATTTCAAACAATTTGGACTCAAATTTGGAAGGTGACTAGAGGTCTGGGGTGTCTTAATTTTGGGGAATCCAACTCAAGGCACCTTGAAGAGGCCTCATCAAAACATGCAGAATACCCATGTTCTGAAATTAAGTGCCCTTCTAGGACGGTCACAAAAATGGAGACACCCCAGACCACTAGTAACTTTTGAAAATGTAATCCTTTGGGGTTCATTCATTTATTTTTCATGTTTAAGTTAAATGGTTTTACATTATTGTTGTACAATTTTGTATGTAAATGTGAATTTCAGTGTTATTTTTCATCTTTTCTCCTAGAAACCTACCAATAAAAACAAAAGCAAACAACCCTTTGTAAAAATGTATAAATTATGAAAATATTCACTGAGAAAAAGAAATGTAAATTGTACCTAAGTGAGCACTGAACACCACCCCTCTATACAAATAACCTGTACTGTGGCACTACTCTGCTAGTTAAGCCAGCCCTTCCAAGATAGCTAGCAGGGAGGGGAAGGAGCAGCCACTTGATGCCTGTGTGGAGTGCTAGTACAATATACTTCAGGGGAACAAGGCACTTCCATTGTGAAAGTCCTGAGACTATGTCTAGACTGGTGTACATCTCCTAGGACTCATCTTCATCCTGGGGCATGACAGCCCATCCCATGCAGCGAGTCCACATCTGTTGTGCTGGACATGTATAGAACACTGTGTACATGCATATACCTGTCTCCACACTGCTTCTCTAAGTACACAAGGTTAGTGCTACCATTTCAGGGGTTGTATCCCATGGTTCTTTGTATCACAGGGAGATACTCTAACAACCACTTTGTGGTTTGTTGTTGGCACTGTACCCTGCCTTCACACATTTGTCTATGGCACTTTCTGATCACATCACTCTCCACTTTTATCCCTGCAAAACTGGATGAAAGACATGGAGCAATTGGATAATGTGGTCCTGCTCGCAGAGTCCTAGAACATCAGAGATCATAACAAAAATAAAATAATGATTTCGTATCCTTTAAATAAGGACATGCTATATTTGTATAAATCCTCAAATATGTTTGTCTTTTGAGATGTGCAAAGAATCACAAAGTGCATACACTTTAAAATTCCAAGTCATTTCCTAAAAGCAAAACCCAGCAGCATCAAGATCCAGATAACATGGAAGCAATACAAATTAAAAATAACCCACAAAGAAATCAATGGAATAATGACCTCATTTGAACTATTTGGTGAACAAATCAATAAGTCAGTGGATTTTAATGACTTTGTTTTAATTATAAATCAAGTCAGGGCTAAAGAGAATGGAAAGTGACATGAGAATGAAGACCAATGTCAGAGCTGACATGGTCAGTAAGGCAGAAGGACAGATCAAAACAAGCTATGCTGAACTTTCAAAAACAAATATAATAAATTATATTCTATTAACAGCATTATCAACCCTTTTGTCAATCATCAGTAAGACATCTACCATCTACTCAACAGAGTTTAAGAATCCTTATGTGACATGATCAGGTAACAATGAATAAAGACACCAACAGATTTTACTATTATTCTGCTACCCATATCAATCTGTGTTTGTTAACTTTTGGGTTGCAAACTACAAGGAAATCTGTCTTTATCCAGTTAGTGTCAGATAAAGCATAAACTTTCAGTAGACCTGAAGAAGGAAGAAAGGATGGTCAGATGACTACGGCAATGACCTGGGCCTCAAAAGATTTAGGTTCAGTTCCTGGCTTCCTCTGTGACTTTGTATATGGTCAGTTCCCTCATCAGTAAAATAAGGATAATGTTACGGCCATGCCTCATGGAGGTTGTCAGGGCTGATTCCCCACTGAAATTAATACTTGTCACTCCAGGCTTGTATTAAACTCCCAAGGTTACAGCTTTTCTCTGACCTTGGCTTGGTAAACGCTGCCACCACCCAAATGCAAAACCCCTTTTGGAACCCAGGAAGACATACTTGGGAATTCCTTCCTGTGGGGTACCCTCAAGCCCTTTCACCACCACCCTCCAGGGAAGAGCTGAGAAAGAAAACAAAGGAAATTAACTGTTGCCACCAGCTAATTAAACAACATGCACAAACCTCTTAGGACACCAAAAAATCTAATCCTGTTCTTAAAAAAAGGTAAATTTTATTAAGTACAAAAAGAAAGTAAATACATCTGGAACTTAGGCCTTTCCTAGATTTTAAAAGAGCAATTCCAAAAAGTAAGCACCCAAAATAGCTTTCTTGGGGGTTCAGCTTAAAGGTTACAAGCAAACAAAAGCATCTGGGGTTAGCACAGAGGAGTCCACTTAGCCATAAGAAATAAACAGAAATAAATTCATGTCTTTCTAAACATTCCTGATCTATTTACACATATGGGAGTTCCAAATAAGTAGTTTTGGATAAGATCTGATGATTCATGATCATACCTGGCATAAAGCTTCTCATAGCATAACTGCTCCCTGTTTCCCCTCTTTCCCGGAGAGAACACAACAGAACAAAGGGGACTTTTTTTCCCATTTTAAAAAGTTCTAACCTTCCCACTGGCTCTTTTGGTCAGGTGCCCACACCCTTTCCTTCACCTGGAGGACTTTTTAACCCTTTACAGGTAAAACAAGCAGAGAACAGCCACCAAGAGAGACTTTATAGCTAACTGGCTGGCAGGGTGTTCATAAAAGGGAGCTATTCCTCCACCCCCTTCATTTATCACAGAGATGTTGGTAGATTAATGTTTGTGGGGTAGTCAGATATGGGTCTCACATAAGTACCTAAATGTATCTTAATAATACTATCAAATTCCCTGTTGTCACAAGTGATTATGTGGGAAAGTGAAATATTGAATCAGGGAAACCTCAAATAAGATATCAGGAAACTAATTCCAAATAAAATGTTTTAATACACTGTAACTATTAGAAGAGAACTAAAACCAGATTACCTTTGATTTTTAATATTAGTCAATCTTGTTTGTCTGAGAGAAATAAAGACACCTTATTTTCACAGGTGAGTTATTACTTTGATCTTGCAATCTGGCAGCTTTAAATACTCAGAGCTGCTGTTGGTGAGAAAGAGCTTGGACACATACTCCTTTAAATAAGACTTACCTTTCATTTCTTTCTGCTTTCAAACTAGGGACAATGAACTTAGAATTTAAGAGAAATTAGAAATACCCGCACTCAATATGGGGGAAAAGTTAAGTATTTGTACACAATACATAGAAGATACTTCCCTTCTGTTAAATACTGTGAAAGTCCATCTAAGAGGATGGTAACTATTTCTGGGAACAGGGAAAGTGCAACAAGAAACAGTGAAAACAAACAAGTAAAACTATTAATCAAATTCCAGTGCAATTTGAAGAACTAACTTAATATCTACAGAGAAGGTGAGAATTTGGGACTCAGTCCAACTCTTCTATGCCTGACCCATATATGGAGAAAAGATTTGATCGTTTTGATCAAAGATGAAGTAGTTACTGAGAAATGGATCCACTTCTATGCACTCAATATATCCTGGTAGTTTGAACTCACCAGCTGGAGCTACCTTCTTAATTTCTTTCTATCATCTGAATGCATGGAGATCAAAAAATATGGATCAATAAAACCGCCAACAAACATGCCATAAAGAAGAAAATCTGATATCAAGAATATACACTATAACTTAATGTATAAAATATGAAGAATAAAAAAGAATGTCAGTAATCCATGATCACACAGAAGTAAACACGGAGAACATGCCAAATGAACTGTCTCTTTTGAACAATCATGCCCCGCCTTTCCACTCTCTATAGGGAAGGGAGTAAGGTCGTCTTGCTTCTAAATGGCCCATCTAATGTCCCGCCATAATTGAAGCCACGACGCTCAGGAGGGCACAAGGTCTGCTAATGTGCTCCTTTTCCCCCACACTCTAGAAGTGGGCCAAAAAGTGGATGGGGAGTGGTGGAAAATATGGAAAGAGCCATAACTCTACCTCCACCCCCATCTCCCTCCAAGTGGTCACGCCTGCAAATGGCGAAAAACAGATAATATCACCCCAGCTGTTCAGAGAGACGGACGATACACTCCATAAAGGGAAAAAGTGAGGTCCACTCCAAGTGCAAGTAGGGGTCTCTAGGAAGCATGCACCACCTGAGGTGCAAACTGCCTCCTTGTGCTTCCCCTGTACATCTTACTTTGGTTTTGGCATGAGCCAGCCCATGATAATGAGGAGGAGGCAGATTGACCTGGCTTAAAAAAGAGGAGGCCAAAACCTCAAAGCTTGTCACTTTACTTGACCTTATCTCTCTCTCGCTCTCTCATTCTCTCACACAAACACACACACAAATTAAAAGAATATTTTTAAGCACTCAGAGCACTCAAAAGTTATGCCAGATTTAAGGTTTGTCCTTAAAGCCAGATGGGATCATTATGATGACCTTGTCTGTTATATTTAATATTTTCTTCTAGGAAGTTTTTGGATAATTAACAGTGAGCGAACTTCTTTTTGTATCAGTAATGCAAACTTGACACAATTAACTTTCCAGTTCTAAGGTTTAAAGTGTTTACAATTATTAATTATTATAATAATCCTTCATAATGTTATGTATTCTGAAGAATCAAGTCCTAGGCATCTCAAATTGAGCTTCCAAAATTAATCTCTTTGTGTCTCTGCTCCCTGGCTAGAAAATGGAGATAATACAACCCCCTCACCTCACAAGGATGGTATAAAGATTAATTAATTAATTTGTGATGCTCTCAGGCACTATAGTGAGGAGTACCATAGAATAGCCTATGCAGAAATTACTAATTCTGTCTTCAGAGAAGGGTTTGAATGGTGTGCCATGAAGGGGAAAACTAGCTATTGAATAGCCATGTGTTAAGTGAGCACTGTCCATCATGTACAATGAACGTATCGAGGGTTCTGTGAACAAAGTAGAATATGACCATGTAGTTAAAAACTATCATAACC
Organism: Terrapene triunguis; assembly: GCF_002925995.2. Classification (NCBI taxonomy): domain Eukaryota; kingdom Metazoa; phylum Chordata; order Testudines; family Emydidae; genus Terrapene; species Terrapene triunguis. The sequence goes on along the minus strand of NW_020664417.1, from coordinate 27,766,754 downwards.
CATATCTACAAGGGGTCAACCTTAATTCTGGCAGTTTTGTAATATCTGAAGGTTTGGCTTTGCAACCTTAATGTTCTTTTAACATAGGGTTGGGTTTTTTTCTGTGTAATATACATATATGGCAAGACTAGCCCTGTATTGGCTATTTTGATGGACAAAACCTTAACTTTCTATATTCCCAGCTGTGAGAGACTGGACACTAGAGAATCCAATCATCCCAAAAGAAAACAGTAAAAAAATTCCTATCAGAATTGTTGTATATTGAACAAGACCATGATCATGATCTTAAATTATCAAGACTAGAGGAAAAGTTTTGCATGTGGCAAGGTCAGAGAAAAGTCACCTAAGTCCTGCAAATAAAATACTCCCTGTTGCTGATTTATGTCAAACTACTCAGAAGACAAACAAATTTATAGTGTTCAAGAACGGAGGAATGGCATTGAGAGCACTCAGCCTCCCAAACTGCTAGCTACCCACATGTTTGTGCATGTTGGGACTTATTATATTAGTTAATCATTTACTGGAACAAGGTAAAGCTAAGAAAATATATAGCCCTGCATCTGAAAATGAAGACTCCTTTTGCTGATTTGTAAGCTAATGAATAAATGTTCAACTATATATAAAGTGACACCAAAAATTTCAAATTTGGCAGCCTAAGTTTAGCATCTAGATAAATTTTCAAGTAGCTACACAGATGTGACCTGATTTTTTAGAGGTGGTTAACAAAGATGACTCTCACAAGGTTATTTACAATAATTTTCTTGCATTACATTTATTGAGATTCATAGATTTTAAGGCCAGAAGAGACCACTATGATTATCTAAGCTGTTATACTTTGTATTGTCTTCAAGACAATTTTCGAGTAATCACCATTAAGCAAAGTTCTTCATGTATTAGAATTCTGAGGCTGACCCAATCAGCTTTCTAATCCTGAGATTTAAAGTGTTTAAAATTATTATTTATTATTATTATTTCTATTCTGGTAGAACCTAAATGCCCCTAGTTGGGGCCCTACGTTGCTATCCATTGTATACACACAGAACAGAAGACAGTACCGCTCCTCAATGCTTGCACTCTAAAAGACAAGACAGAAAATCACACAGAGAAAAACAAAGTAGCAATTCCCCAGAAATATACATCTTGTAATTGACAGTGCACTTATTGATTGCTGAGACAAATTATATCACCAAAATACAATGGGATTTAATTTCATGATTGTGTATTATATTCGTATCTCTAAAAGTTTCTAATGCTGTTTGTGCTTTGCCCTGAATTTATAAAGATACTTTCAGGACTACACATCAGTTGATCAGGGTACTAGATGATATCCTGGCCCCATTGAAATTAATGGGAGGTTTGATATTGTTTTCAATAAGCTAAGATTTCATCCCAAGTTTTAAGTATATTTTGACACTCATGTGCAGGGAGCACATAACTGTGCCTTTTGTTTTCTGTTTGTCATTAATTTTTTATGAATATTTGCAGTTCCTATGTCTATTCTGTATCACATCTGCTAAAATGCTTAGGTCCTGCAAAACGTCAGTTAGCAAAACATTACAAAAATAAAGTGGAGCATGAGGAACTAAAGTATTTTCTCCTCATTCCCACTGCTCTTTCTTCGTGCTGATTTTGATAGGTGTAAATTGGATCATATGCTGTAAGTGGCAGCAATTATTCTACACAATGCATCTACTCCATGGATATGTAGGCCAGGTTAGCAATTACTTCTTATTTCCAGGGAATCAAATTATATTCTACCCATTCTGCTGTCTCTAATTTTCATTGCAGTTGGAGACCTTCCTTTTCCATAAAACTACTACTCCTTTGACTCGCACACAAACATGGTTTGAAGCACCAGAACTCACAAGCTACAAGATCTGATACTTCTTCACTTTTTTTAAACTTTCATTTCTTTTTCTTAATTTATTTCTTAATATTTTTCATTTGCATGCATGGACGTCAAAAATAAGGATCAATAAAACCTGCAACAAACAAGCTATAAAGAAGCTATGTGCCCTATTTACTGGCCCAGTCTTATAGTAATTCAATATACGAACTGAATGTTAAAAATGTTAAATTGTCTGTAACAGAACAAATTGAATTATTAATGGTCTCATTTATTCTGTCTAGAAAATTGAAAACTATACATGTAGGCATATGAATGAATGAATATATATATATATATATATATATATATATATATATATAAACAGTTTCTACTTTAGAGAAGGTTTTCTGGGTTTCTTTTCTTTAAAATGTTCTTTAGAATATTATGTACAGTTCTTGCCACCCCCTCTCAAAAAAGTACAGAGAAGAGCAACAAAAATGATTAGGGGTGAGGAACAGCTTTCATTTGAAGTGAGATTAAAAAGACTGGGACTGTTCATTTTGGAAAAGAAACAACTGAGGGGAGATATTGTAGAGGTCTATAAAATCAGGAATGACATGGAAAAAACTAAATAAAGAAGTATTATTTATTCTTTACATAACACACGAATCAAGGGGTCACCCAGTGAAATTAATACGAAGCAGGTTCAAAACAAACAAGAGGAAGCACTTCGTACAATGCAGAGTCAACCTGTGCAACTCATTGCCAGGAGATGTTGTGAAGGCCAAAAGTATGACTGGGTTCAAAAAAGAATTAAGTGAGTTCATAGAGGCTATCAGTGGCTATTAGCCAAGATGGGCAGGGATGCAACTCCATGCTCTGGATGTCCCCTAAACCAGTGCCTGCTAAAAGCTAGGACAGGATGACAGGGGATGGATCACTCGATAAATTGCCCACTTCTACTTATTCCTTTTGAAGCATCTGGCACTGGCCACTGTTAGAAGACAGGACACTGGGTTTAGATGAACCATTGGTCTGACACAATATGGCCATTCTTATGTTTTTAAGGATTAACGTTTTTTAATTAAAAATTGGAAAAGAAAAAGTCAGTGTTGCATTCTTTCTCTCTTATTTTTTATATGTTGTCTACTTAGGCCCTCATCCTGCAGAGATTTCTTCATGTGTTTAACTTTAGGGACTGTGTGTATTTCCATTTAAGTCAATGGGACTGCTCGCAGTGGACAGAGTTAAACATATGCATAAATCTTTGCAGGATTGGAGTCTTAGATTATAGTCTCTTTGAGACAAGGACCTATCTTCTTATATATCTGTTAAACAACTAGAACACTTGAGTATTCTGGAAATAATAAGAAGAAATAGAAAGTCTTTCTATTGGTTCTATATAGGAAACTTCCATTGTGTTTGTCAGTAAAGGTTAATCCGTATTCAGGATGTCTACCATTAATCTGTTTTGATTAATTTGTTAAGAACTAACACTTTTGTCTCACCCGTGAGTTACCTCCTCCTTCACACACCAACATCAGAGGTGCCAGTTATTGCAAAAATTAACAATTAGTCTTCTGTTTGCCTGAACTAAACATAGTCAGGGAGAAGTATTACTGCTCTGGGACCTTGTGGATAGGAAATAGACTTTGGTGTAGGATTTAAAGTACTTTGTTATTGACTTCCTCTATTTTCTAATAAAACAAACTGAAGAGAGGGAGAACTCATAGGATTAATGCAAGGGGACCCTGATACATCATACAATAAACCAAGCTGCTAAAACCAGATGTGTAACAGGCTGACAGCCAGCAAGTTATGTACTACAATAGAGTCCTAACCAGGACTGTGTTACCAAATCCTTTCTTCTTAGCAAGTACAGCTACCCACTAAAGAGAAAAGGAAAGAAATTAGACATCACATAGAGCAAAGACAGAGAGGACAAAACCAATTAACTAATGACAGAGAATACATATATTCTCTGTCATTTGATGTATTAGTCATGATGTCCTCCAGTTGTTACTCAGTGGGGGATTCCTGAGGACAATTGCCAGCCCCCACATCTCATCCCCTCACTACCCCTCAAGCAGAAAGCCTATGGAGGAGCTTCTATGAGAATGGTGTAGTGAAGAGAATGGGGCATGCTGAAGAGGCATTTATGATAAGGTTTAATTATCATATAACTGAACATTTTCCATACCTGACGTACCTTCACTACACTTATATGCTACTTACCAAAGCAGTGACTGGAGTTCTCTAGTGACTCAAGTATCAAGTAACCCACTTTAAAAATTGAAAGTCAGCAGCTGAAATACAGTAACAGTTAGTATGAACTAAGACTCTTTACCATCAGGTGGTGACCTCTATAAAATCTGTAAGGGGGTTTTAATACAGTTTTCCCCCACATCATGAAGCCTGTTATTACAATGCCCATCTTTGTTTATACTCCTAGCATATTAAGCTAAGGACTGATTGGCCAAAGCGAATGAATACTCCTTTCATCCCTATGGGTAGCCCATGTCAGGATTGAAGCATATTGATGGGCCTCCAGGAAAAGCTTGCAGTTCAGTTGCCAGTGTTGTATCTGTTCTGTGAATAAATAGGATCCAACAGACCCAAAGGCTGTCAAATGCAACACGTCGCACTAGCATTTAATTTATATATTGCCTCACTGTGTCCTTGTGCTCCTCTGCCTCTCTGTATTAACTTATGTCTTGTTTTATACTTTCATTGTAGGCTCTTGTGGCAAGGACCATCTCTTCGTATTGTGTTTGTAGAGCACCTAGCACAATGGGGTCCTGGTCTACGACTAGGGCTGCTGGGCATTACCACAATACAAAAAATGATAGCAGTAGAGAGGTTATTTTACCTCAATATTTGGCACTGGAGCGACCACCGCTGGAATACTGTGTCTAGTCCTGGTGTCCACATTTCAAGAAGGATGCTGATAAATTGGAGAGGGTTCCAAGAAGAGCCACAAAAAGGATTAAAGGATTAGAAAATCTATTTTACAATGATAAACTAAATAGATTGAGTGCCCGGAGTCTATCAAAGAAAAGGTTAAGGGGTTACTTACTAACTGTCTGTAAGTGCCTTCATGGGAAACAAATATTGATGATAGGCTCTTGAATCTACCAGAGAAAGATATAACAGGATCCAATGGCTGGAGGGTGAATCTAGACAAATTCAGACTAGAAATAAGGCACAGCTGTTTAACAATGAAGGTAATTAACCATTGAAATAACTTACCAAGTGTTGTAGTGGATTCTCAATCACTAGAAATTTTAAAATCAAGGTTGGATTTTTTCTTGACTATATGCTCTAGTTCAACCACAGCAGTTGGACAGCATGCAACAGGAATTAACTCATAGAAATCCGATGGCCTCTGTTATGTAGAAGATCACACAAGATGATCACAATTGTTCTGTCTGGCCTTAAAATCTACTAATATAAATAATAACAACACATAAACATAAACTCACCATAATTTTATTTTAGGAGAATATTTTTGTAACTTCTGGTCTTCAAAAGAGTTCCACATAGAGTCCAATGTGGAGGTGACAAAGGCATGGATGACTGTAGATCCATTTCACAGTTCTCTCTAGAGCATCCAAGTCCTCTGTACACAAAAAAATAAAATACAATTCCACCAAGGAGCTGATGGTTCTGTGTCCTGCGGCTGTGCTCTACACATTCTGGTATTTTTCTCATGGTGCATTGTTAGATACGTACCAGAAGCCACTGGAATTCTGGGACTTGGAGTCATAATAGCAAATTCCCATCCCTTCTCTCCTCATACTGCATGCATGAGTCATCTGTCTTTTGCAAGCCCACACCATTTTCAAACTGTTCTCTGCTAGCATGGAGAGAACATTGCTGCACACCAGAGTTTTCATTAATACACAGATGCAGCCTCACATATATTTCCAATCATACATCTGGATTGCTTTGGTAGCCAGCTGCCATGCTGCTGATTTTTGGTAGAGCAGGGGGAGCAGAAAAATGAGCAACTACTGGTGCACCTTTCCTGGAGCACCTTCATGACACTGAACACTGTATATGGGCTCTGGAAACCAGCAGTGACTGGCAAGAAAGGATAGTGATGTGGATGGTCCTGGGATGACCAGCCACAGAGGCAGAATCTCAGGATGACAAAGGATGTTTTCCTAGAGATCTGTGTGGAGCTCACCCTAGAGCTGCACCAGCATTACATCACATAAGAATGCTCCTCAGCATGAAGAACTCTGTCGCCATTGCTATCTGGAAGTTTACCACCCGCAATTGCTACCATTCAGTAGCTAACAAATTTGGTGTTGGTAGATCACCTGTTAGGGCTGTTGTCATGGAGGATGTGCACTGCTACAAAAAAAGATGCTGATGGCATGGGTCAGAAAGTTTGGCAATGCACAGGCGGTTATTGATGGATTTTCACAGTTGGGGTCCCTGAATGGTGTGGGGACCATCGATGGGACCCAGGTGCCTATTCTTTTCCAACCCCCCTCCCTCCCCACCCCACACACACACACACACACACACACACCAGGCATCAGAATTCATAAACAGAAAGAGGTACTTCTCCATGGTGCTCCATGGCCTGGCTGATCACATTGATAGGTTCACCAATATTGTAAATATGGTAAATAACTCAGAAAACAGGTCACAGATACAGAGCAATCTAGATTGCTTAGTAAACTGGGAACAAGCAAACAATACGCATTTCAGTATGGTTAAATGTAAATGTATACATCTATGAACAAAGAATGTAGGCCATACTTACATGATGGGGAACTCTATCATGGGAAGCATTGACTCTGAAAAAAGACTTGGGGGTCATGGTGGATATTCAGCTGAACATGTGCTTCCAGCTTGACACTGTGGCCAAAAGGGCTAATGCAGTCCTTGGTTGCATAAATAGGGAGATCTCAAGTAGGAATACAGAAGTTCTTTTACCTCTGAATTTGGCACTGATGTGACAGCTGCTGGAATACTGTGTCCAGTTATGGTGTGCACAATTCAAGAAGGATGTTGATAAATTGGAAATGATTCAGAGAAGAGTCACAAGAAGTATTAAAGGATTAAAATAACATGACATTGTGATAGACTTAAGGAGCTCAATTGATTTAGCTTAACAAACAGAAGGCTAAGGAGTAACTTGATTATAGTGTACAAATACCTATATGGGGAACAAATAATTAATAAGGGGCTTTTCAATCTAGCAAAGAAAGGTCTAAAGCAATTTAATGGCTGGAAGTTGAAGATAGACAAAATTTAGACTGGAAAGATCTAAATGTTTAACAGTGAGAGTAATTAACCATTGGAATAACTTACCACATGACATGGTGGATTCTCCCTCATGGACTATTGTTAAATCAAGATTGGATGTTTTTCTAAAAGATCTGCTCTATAAATTATTTTGAGGAAATTCTATGGCCTGTATTATACAGGAGGTCAGACTAGATGATCACAATTCTCCCTTCTATGAATCTGTTAATGTTGGTAGTCTGGAAAGGTCCATAATGCTAGTATCTTTCAAAATTCTTGCCTGTTTTCTTGCTCCCAGGAGCAGTATGGACATGAATGGTGTTTGCAGTGTTCTAGCTCTGTTGGTCCTAGAATCTGAGAGAAACAAGGTTGGTGAAGTAATATATTTTATTGTTGGTGGAAGGGACAAGCTTTCAAGCTTCACAGAGCCCTTCCTCGGGTCTGGGCAAAGTGGTATGATTCCCCTGTCATTTTGGAAGGCCCAGGAAGAAAGAGCTACAAGGCATGGAGTTTGAAGAATTGTATCATGTGTCCACAGACCATTTTAATTTGAAAAAATGACAGTGCAAATAAACCCCTGGCTAGAGAAGCCCTTAGTTGTATATGCAGACAAGAGAGCCAGTGCAAAAATGATTTGAATGTGGCTAGACAGATACATTTTTATTATGCTTATTATTTTTTCAAGAGTTGACATTGCCAAAAAAACTCATTTGGGGCATTCTCAAAGTACTTTCTCAAGTAATGACATTTAAATGGCCTCTGACATTTTTGAGGATAAATTATTGTGGGGTTTTTTTCATGAAAAGTAGCAAAAACCCTTTTTTCATATGCAGCAACAATCAAGAATTTTCACTCACCATCAAACATATCAAAATAATGGATAGCATTTCCAGTAAAGAAAATTAATTTAAACAAATCAGGCTGAAATGCATACCTTTCTGCAGAGAAACTTTTGTAGACATTCAGCTTATTTATTACCTGCAAGGACAACCATAGTATGCATTGTTTGGGGATGGGTTTTTTCCCCGGCATTTATTCCTTTGAAAGAAAACAAACTTCTAATGCTAGATCTGAGAAGTTCTGCTTTTCTATATCTGCATTCAAAATAATTCTCATTTGATTTTCAGCTGGCCTACTAGTAGCAGTCAATTATTGTTAATCAGTACAACTTTCTTTATACGTCTGTTAATATGTCATCTCTGGCGCATTCTGTATTTGGGAACATGAATATATAGGACTATCCATTTATTTATTAAATTTATTTATTGCCAAAATTCTTCAGTAAGTAATACATTGTGGCGGCATGAATTCTTTCTATCTTGCATCTACAGAGCACAAATAAAGATGGAATGAGGAAATGCTAGTACCTTTCTGTTTCTATAAATTTGGTTTATTTTTCAGAACCTTCCTTACTGCATGAAGCACCAGTAAAACACAGTATTAAAAATCTAATCCTATTCTGAGATTCTGAACTACATCTCCCTATAGTAATAGAAATACAAACAACAAAACTCATCCATGCTAACTCATTTAGTCCCTGACAGTAGCAATTTTATGTATTAAAGCTGAAGATTTTATTGACCTCAAAACCATCAGACAGATCTTCACCTTAGGTGTTATAAAACTGAAACATTTCAATTTTTCAATGGCTGATTTTTTTTCTCTAATCAAATACAATTATTATTAATACCCTATAGCCATTGAGTAATCTCATCCTCAAACTAATGATCTCTTGGCCATCACACCTGTATTCTAGTTTTTCAAAAGCCTCCAACTAACATCACAGGATTAGAAGCAACATTTAATTCTATTATTTAAATTTAGCTCAGATTTAGATAGTATAAGCTTCAGTGCATAGACCTGGATATTCATTTGTCTTTTAAAGTCTCATGCGCTGTCATGGTGGCAAATACATAATAATGGTAACTTGTTATTTTAAGTATTAAGTATTATATTTGATTAATTGTGGATGCGCTCCAACATCAGCAAATACTGCCCTGGGCATCTAAAAGAGGCTCCACATTGAATCTGTACTTATGTGCCTCTGACTAATTCTTTTATCTATGCTTGACCCATTACTTGTCACAATGCTTTATAGGGCTACTTTAAATGAAGCACATACAGTACCTCTGTTCTAAAGGGACACCTCTGTCGAAGTCATGATTTCATTAATTTTGGCTCCATCTATGCGGTACTTTTTGCAGCTCTAGAGTAGCTTCTATAACCTTGATATGAATTTTACTGAGACAATGAGAGAGAGGAAACATCACAATGTCATAGAATTGTTCCTTCTAGCTTTCTGCAGCATGTAATAAATGTCTATATGAGTCAAAATAAGTTACTACTCAACATTACAAATTTAGTTGACTGTTTCCCAAAAGACATTTGGAAATAATGGGTTCAATTCTGCAGTTATGAGAAAGGGTATGCAAGGACTTACAAGAGGCAAAGAAGGGTAGAAGTACAATAATAAAATCCTTTGCACCAGTTACTTGACAGCTAGTAATTCTGTAATAGTGTATAGAGTATCTAAATGCAGCTGACCACTGATAGCCAAATTATGGGGTCCTATTCCCTTTCTGCAGGATGTCAGTAACTCCCAGTGAGGCTGATGGAAGTTACTTTCATCCCTGATTTAAGTTATGCTAATTTAAATCCGGAGTCTATTTAGATTCACTTTGCAGCATTGTCTACAAATCATTCCCTCATGAGGGAAAGGTTTTGGAGTTTGTAGAGCAAGGATGAGGGGAGAGATCTAGTTATCTCAATCCCACAGAGCTTGGGAATTTATGAGCTAGAGACTCTCAGATCCACAGAGAAAGAAGACACTTTCTCCTGGTCTTCCTCTGCCATGATGGTATGGCTCCTGAAGATGTCATTCTGCTATTGGTTGGGTCAACCAGTGACTACTTAGTGGCAGCTGTGGAAAGGACCTACAGAGATTTGATACAGTGAGTTCAGACTTTGGCTGGTGAATATGAGGTTGAGGGAGCAAGAGTAAAAATGGGTGAGACAAAGCCAGAGGGATGCCTGTTCTGTTCAGAATTGAGCCCAGAATGATATGTTGTGGCTGGGTATACTAAGAGAAAGTAGCCCTTTCTAAGATAAGTCAGCCTCTAAACTAGTCTGAAATGGGTGCAGCAGTGCTCTGAACAAGTTACTATTTCAGGATTGTTGTGAGTTTGTTTTATGTGCTACAGTTTGCTGATATACCTGTATTCTGCCTTCCCTATTTGTTTTCATCTTGGAATCCCCACTTTGTTTTTCTTGGAGACAAAGTAACTAACTTCCTGCATTTTCTGTGATACTGGCTTCCTTCCATTCAGTGATCAATATTGCCTGTGGATGGCTCATATACATTAGGACAATTGAGATCACATATGATTTTATGGTTGACTGGAGTCATGGCAGCTTACGTGGTATATGCTTCCCTTAGTAGCCTAAAGCCTATGCGAGTGTTTGAGTATTTGGTTGCCCAGCTCAGCCACATAAGCTGACATGTGAGTGACATACGTACAGTGGTCCTGTGTGTGTTTCTTTCATTCCCCGCAATGGTGGCTAATGTTCGACAGTTCAGATACAAAAGCATGCATCTCTTGCTACAGCAGCAAAAAGTATGCCTCCGGCACCTTTCATTTCAGCGACCTGTCAGTCGCTGATCTGTATGCCATGCAGGTCACTGCACATCTTACCTACATTCCCCACTTGTAGTAAGTACCAAATTCTGGTACTGATTTACGTTCATCTGACTGGACTGAGTTTGCACTGAAGTAGCAACACTGGCTCCAATGTTTTGATATGAATTTTGAAATCACTCAATCTCCTTTCATTACATCCTCTCTGAAATCTCTTGAAAGAACACACACAATAGCCATAAAATTCTTTGACTTCAGAGCGCAGTTCTAACTCCACAAACAGGAAGCAGATTATTTTTCGTCATTTATATAAGTAAATATAACTGATTATGGTAAAACAAGGAAATGGGGGGTGAGGGGGTAGATTAGCTTCTCCCAAGAAAAATCCAGTGAGAGAGAGCTGCCTGGGGAGAAAAATTCTGCAAGATGAAACTGGTGGAGACAGTCCTTTACAAATCATTTCCTCGAAAGTGTGTATGTGAAGGGACATCATGTGAGAGAAGAAGGGGAAAGGACTTCCAGAGCCACATCCTCTTCTGCTTCCTCTCTCACTTTGATCATACTCTGATAAACTCTCATTGAATCCAATGGGAGCAGGATCAAACCTTATTTTTTTGCTGACTGAAAAGCAGGCTGGCCTAGAGGAGAACAAATCTAAACCATCAATTAAAATAAGGTTCAAGTCCCCTTAGTAACAACTTCAGAGGAAGGACTACCAACATAGGAGAAATTATTGTTGGCAAAATAAGGGGCATGACAATGTGAAGTGTAAGCATTTAAGCAGAGGAATAGTACAGCACTTGAAATCATTTATCTGTGCAGCACTACATGTTGTAATGAGACATGCATTATTTATTTTTCTAACTCCAGCAAGGTAACCATGTTTTCTGTGCCAGGTTATGATTCAGAACTCGGATGCTATTGTTTCCATTGAAAGCAAGAATAGCAGCTGGAGAGAGTTATATTTTCTAGTGTTCCAAGAACACAGCTACAGTAAGTTTTATGGGCGTTTAATGAATGTCACAATTGTTTCTGCTTGTTTTCTCCTTGTTGCTGAAAGCTACATGGGGAGACAAGTGCTTTTTCCTCCATTGGGTTGTGAAGAGGAGGAAAATTTTGATTCATCTGGGTCTCTCAGTTAAGTACATTTTTGGGTATTCAGGTGTATTTTCTGAAAAAAATATAGTAGCATAGTTTTAAAATCTCTTTATATTGTACAGGCACTAAGGTAATAGAGCAATATAATACAGCCCAAACCTTTATTGAGCACCTTTTGTATCAAAGACGTTTTGAATTATTTTTCATAGTGTCAGATCTTCTCTTTCATGTCCTGTAAAGCATGGATGGGAAGACAGATCTACCAGTATGGCTCCTGACCCACTGCATCATTTTCTCTTGTAAGTGAATCCAGACACAAAGGGAATTTAGGAGGCCAAAGACGTGCCAAAACCAAGAACAGCCCAGTCTTCTCCATGGATTTAACCCTGGCTCGAAGGCATTGCTGTAAGTTGTGCTCCATCACCTATAAGCATACACCATTCACAGTACAGAAAAGCCATAGTGGTGCAGTTACTGCAATTTTTGGCACCAGTAACTTACAATGCTATAATCATGGTAAATCCTGTTGGAGTTCAAAAGAAACGTGCAGCATAGAAGAACTGACTAGTAGCTCTGGCCATGCACTCCTAATTCATGCAGTGCAGGGCTCCCTTTCCACAGATCTCGTTCTATGGCTATTTGCCTTTTATAGCATGGGAAAATATTGCATAGCTGTCTCTCTCTTTTATGCAGTCATCTGCTGACACGTCTATTAAATTTTGGCCCTTTCAGTTCCCTTCTGCTCGGAATGTATGGGAGCCTATGGAGCACAGTGAAAATCCCTAAGAGCTATTTTTTCCAGTTAAAATGTGTAGTTAAAAATAAAACTTTCAGAAATGCTGGCAATAAAACCTTCCACCTCTTCAGTTTTTATAACCCTCAACCCACCTCCCTGCCCGTCCCCCTCCCACAGTACTTTCTATGCTGGTGCCAACTCCTACAACATTCTCCAAATTACAAGCTCTTGATTTTATTCATTTAGGGCCACATTTTGGAAATTAATTGAAGTCAATGAGATTGCAGATGCTCAGAATTGTGAATGTCAGGCCACTTTCAGTTAGGAAACTAAATACGGAATTTGGAGCCTAACTTTAGCCATCCAGGTTTGAAAATTTTGGCCTTTGGTGCTACTGTAAATTACACCCAGAAAAACCTAGAGCCACTGATGCAGATTGGGTAAACACATGCACAATTATCCAATTTGACCATAAAATTCAAGAGATAATTTTTAAAAATGGAGCTTTTAGATTCCTTCTGTACAACTATAATGCAAGAGCTGTGTTATAAACTAGCTCAAAGATGCTGAATCATAAACTTGTTTCTTTCTATAATCCCAGACTTCTTCTACATTGGGCTATAGTTCTGTTTTTACATACCGACTGTTCAATCAACACATCATACAATACAGTGACTGTTGAATTTTACTTAATTAAAATGTGTACAGTGCTCTCACAATGTAAAATATTCTATTATTATTATGGATTATATTATTTTTATCACATTGTTATTTTTAGTGAGACCTACACAAGTAGACTAACAAAATTCGGCATTTTCTAGCAAATATAGCATATCCTGCTTTGAGCAGGGGGTAGCACTAGATGACCTCCTCAGATCTCTTCCAACCATAATCTTCTATGATTCAGAACAATGGAGTCCAGAGAATCTAAAATTTAAAGATTGGGAGTCAAAAAGTAGCTGATTCCAGTACTAGGAAACTCTTTAAAGCTACATGGTCACCTAGAAATAAACTACCTTACTGTTTAATTAATCTTTGGAAGTGAAATGATATTGTTGTCCTCAGTTATGAAACTCATTTTATTTGGATAGAGACCATTAGAATTCTGAGATAAAATCTCTCTGTAGAGTACGTAGTAAACTATGCATTTCAAAGTAGCATCCTAATGTGTTTTTACTCTTGGGGGAATAAATAATCAAACACATGTCAATAGTTTTGATCTATGTAGTTCAGGTAAAATGACACATTTTGGAAATACTATACTTTTTAGAAAAGTGTCTAAATCTGGGTTTAGTTCCTTCAGTACTTCCTATTTTGTCTTTCAATTTGTCACACAAATCTGATGGCACAATAGGTTGTATCAAGTACCCATCCCTCAAAGTCTTTGAAAAATTATCTGTTGTCTGCAGCATTTGCAAGGGTGTTGAATTTTGTTTGCTCTGTAACTTTTATCTTCATACATACCATATATGCACTTACAATATGACCTCATGTTGGCATCTAATCCTGGAAGATCAACAGTCATCTAATTCTAATGCAGATCTGCAGAATGTTTCATCTTTCAGCATGTATTCATATACAATTTTCCCCTCTGTATCTCACTAATTTTTTCACTTCTGTGGATTACAGTTTTGAGTCTATTTGTTACTGGTTGGAATTCCTTAAATACAGGCTGCCAGACTGCAAACCTCAAGGATTTTATTTTGCACAAAATCACAGTAATATCAAAAATATTCTTGACTTAAAGATTTCATTTAAGCAGATGTAGAATTGTAATAGTTCACCATGCAGGTCAGTATAGCACTGCAGGGTATAAGAATGGAGCCCCAAAAGATCCCTACCTAGACAAAAAACATGGCACCAAATGATTAAGTTAATATTTTATTGTCATAATAGGTCAAATTCTCATCTAAGGCCATGTCTACACTACACAGTTGCGTTGACTTCACGTAAGTCGACATCGAGCCTCCGATTTAAGCAAGTCAATCTTGCGTGTCCACACTACACTCACTGTGTTAGCAGAGTGCATCCTCACTACCAGAGCTTGCATTGATGCACAGAGTATGTACTGTGGGTAGCTATCCCACAATGCATATAGCCGAGTGGAATTTTGGGTTGGGCTTGCAATGCCTTATGGGACCATGGCATTAGCCTCCCATGACACACTTACCTCCTTCCCTGAAATCAACGGCAAACAAACCAAGCCTTTTTCGTGCCTTTTTTCATAAGCCTGGGTTACCCGTGTGGTCGCCATAGCATGATAAGCATGGACCACGCTCAGCTGTACACTGTTGTTGTGAGCATTACAAACACCTTGCGCCTTATCCTGAAGTATTTATACAGCCAATACAGGAGTTGCCACATGGAACAATGCGATGCCACGCAAGCAGCCCTGCTGGAAGACAAAGCAGAGCAATTTGCAGTTGCTGGTAGAGTCACATATCACCTTGACACGGTTGAGTGCCATTTCTGGGCCCGGGAAACAAGCACTGACTGGTGGGACTGCATCGTTATGCAGCTATGGGATGACGAGCAGTGGCTGCAGAACTTTCAAATGCATAAGACCACTTTCCAGGAATTGTGTGAAGAGGCTTACATGCAACCTTACTAAAATGAGAGCTTCTCTGACAGTGGAGAAGCAGGCGGAAGCTTGCAATGCCAGACTGCTATCGGTCAGTGGGGCATCAATTTGGAGTGAATAAATTTACCGTGGGATCTGTAGTGATCCAAGTTTACAGGGCCATCAACAGACTTTTGCTAACAAAGGTAGTGACTCTGGACAACGTGCAGGACATAGTGGATGGTTTTGCCACGAAGGGGTTTCCTAACTGCGGTGGGGCAATAGACGGAAAGCATATCCCTATCTTGGCACCAGACCCCACTGCCAAAGAGTACATAAACCAAAAGGAGTACTTCTCAATGGTGTTGCAAGCGCTGGTGGATCACAGGGGTCATTTCACTGACATCAACGTGGAATGGTTGGGAAAGGTGCATGACGCGCACATCTTTAGGAACACAGATCTGTTCAGAAAGCTACAAGAAGAGACTTTCTTTCTAGACTGCAAAATAACCATTGGTGATATTGAAATGCCAATCATGATCCTGGGAGACCCAGCCTAACCCTTGCTCCCATGGCTCATGAAGCTGTACACAGGCAGCCTGGACAGCAGAAAGGACCAGTTCAACCATAGGCTAAGCAAGTGCAGAATGGTGGTGGAATGTGCCTTTGGATGTTAAAAGGTCACTGGCGTTGTTTGCTTACTAGGTTAGATCACAGTGAAAGCAATATCCCCAATTGTTATTGCTGCCTGCTATGTGCTCCCTAATATAGAATCATAGAATCATAGAATATCAGGGTTGGAAGAGACCTCAGGAAGTCCTCTAATCCAACCCCCTGCTCAAAGCAGGACTAATCCCCAACTAAATCATCCCAGCCAGGGCTTTGTCAATACTGAGCTTGAAAACCTCCCTTGGTAACCCATTCCAGTGCTTCATCATCCTCCTAGTGAAAAAGTTTTTCCTAATATCCAACCTAAACCTCCCCCACTGCAACTTGAGACCATTACTCTTTGTTCTGTCATCTGCTACCACTGAGAACAGTCTAGATCCATCCTCTTTGGAACCCCCTTTCTGGTAGTTGAAAGCAGCTATCAAATCCCCCCTCATTCTTCTCTTCTGCAGACTAAATAATCCCAGTTCCCTCAGCCTCTCTTCATAAGTCATGTGCTCCAGACCCTTAATCATTTTTGTTACCCTCCGCTGGACTCTTTCCAATTTTCCCCACATCCTTCTTGTAGAGTGGGGCCCAAAACTCGACACAGTACTCCAGATGAGGCCTCACCAATGTCGAATAGAGGGGAATGATCACATCCCTCGATCTGCTGGAAATGCTCCTACTTATACAGCCCAAAATGTCGTTAACTTTCCTGACAACAAGGGCACACTGTTGACTCATATCCAGCTTCTCATTCACTGTAATTCCTAGGTCCTTTTCTGCAGAACTGCTACCCAGCCATTCGGTCCCTAGTCAGTAGCAGTACATGGGATTATTCCATCCTAAGTGCAGGACTCTGCACTTGTCCTTGTTGAACCTCATCAGATTTCTTTTGGCCCAATCCTCTAATTTGTCTAGGTCCCTCTGTATCCTATCCCTACCCTCCAGCGTATCTACCCCTCCTCCCAGTTTAGTGTTAACTGCAAACTTGCTGAGGGCGCAATCCATGTCATCCTCCAGATCATTAATGAAGATATTGAACAAAACCGGCCCCAGGACCGACCCTTGGGGCACTCCACTTGATACCGGCTGCCAACTAGACATGGAGCCTTTGATCACTACCCGTTGAGCCCGATGTTCTAGCCAGGTTTCTATGCACCATATAGTCCATTCATCCAGCCCATACTTCTTTAACTTGCTGGCAAGAATACTGTGGGAGACTGTATCAAAAGCTTTGCTAAAGTCAAGGAATCCACTGCTTTCCCCTCATCCACAGAGCCAGTTATCTCATCATAGAAGGCAATTAGGTTAGTCAGGCATGACTTGCCCTTGGTGAATCCATGCTGATTGTTCCTGATCACTTTCCCCTCCTCTAAGTGCTTCAAAATTGATTCCTTGTGTACCTGCTCCATGATTTTTCCAGGGACTGAGGTGAGGCTGACTGGCCTGTAGTTCCCCGGATCCTCCTGCTTCCCTTTTTAAAGATGGGCACTACATTAGCCTTTTTCCAGTCATCCAGGACCTCCCCTGATCACTATGAATTTTCAAAGATAATGGCCAATGGCTCTGCAATCACATCCGCCAACTCCTTTAACACCCTTGGATAGAGTGCATCCGGCCACATGGACTTGTGCTCGTCCAGCTTTTCTAAATAGTCCTGAACCACTTCTTTCTCCACAGAGGGCTGGTCTCCTGCCCATACTGTGCTGATCAGTGCAGTAGTCTGGGAGCTGACCTTGTTTGTGAAGACAGAGGCAAAAAAAAGCATTGAGTACATTAGCTTTTTCCACATCCTCTGTCACTAGATTGTCTCCCCCATTCAGTAAGGGGCCCTCAATTTCCCTGACCACCTTCTTGTTGCTAACACACCTGTAGAAATCTCTCTTATTATTCTTAACATCCCTTGGAGCTGCAACTCCAAGTGTGATTTGGCCTTCCTGATTTCACTCCTGCATGCCTGAGCAATATTTTTATACTCCTCCCTGGTCATTTGTCCAATCTATCACTTCTTGTAAACTTCTTTTTTGTGTTTAAGTTCAGCAAGGATTTCACTGTTAAGCCAAGCTGGTCGCCTGCCATATTTACTATTCTTTCTACACATCGGGATGGTTTGTTCCTGAAACCTCAATAAGGATTCTTTAAAATACAGTCAGCTCTCCTGGACTCCTTTCCCCCTCATCAGAGCTGGCTCCAGGGTTTTTGCCGCCCCAAGGGGCGAAAAAAAAAAAAGCCACGATCGCGATCGGCAGCAGCTCCACCGTGCCGCTTTCTTCTTCGGCGGCAGGTCCTTCCCCTCCGAGAGGGACCCAGGGACCTGCCGCCGAATTGCCGCTGAAGAGCCCGACATGCCGCCCCTTCCCCTTGGCCGCCCCAAGCACCTGCTTGCTAAGCTGGTGCCTAGAGCCAGCCCTGCCCCTCATATTATTCTCTCAGGAGATTCTGCCCATCAGATCCCTGTGGGAGTCAAAGTCTGCTTTTCTGAAGTCCAGGGTCCTTATTCTGCTGCTCTCCTTTCTTCCGTGTGTCAGGATCCTGAACTCGACCATCTCATGGTCACTGCCTCCCAGGGTCCCATCTGTGAGGAACAAAGGGAGAAAAGTTTTCTCCCTATCCATGAAACAAAGGGACAAAAGTTTTCGCTGGGGTGTGGGGTTTAGGCAGAATGCCTGGCAGCCAATTTTGAGCAGCCAAACACCACGTCAGTAAGAAGAGCACATTGAAGGGCTGTGCATCTCCGTGAGGCTTTGAAAACCAGTTTCAGCAATGAGCCAGAGTAATGTGACACTTATCTATGTTATTCCTTACCAAGCTTTCCCCTCCATTGTATATTCTCCCCTGTAAACTCCACCCCCACCAACCACCCTGTGTTGAAAGAATAAAGAACCTTTTCTTCTCAATCTGTTAAGTTTTATCATACACACAAACACACAGAGATGTCAAACAAAAGTAAGATAACCTGGGGCAAAAGGGCTTATAACACTGTGGGGAGAGAAACAATGAAAGCTTTCTTACAGATGCACTGCAATAACAATCAAAGGTGTGGGAATGGGCGCCTTCTGGTCCTTGTACCCTCCCCTGGTGTTGAATGTAAGGAACACCAAATTTACCCCCGCCCCCCACCGCCTCATAGGACATTTGGGGGTGGAGGATGTAGACCTGGACGATGATGGCAGCAGGTTCAGCATAGACTGCAGAGGGATTCTAGCATCCAGCTGCCTTTCTTTAATCTCAACCAGATGCCTCAACATATCTGATTGCTTCTTCATAATCCACAGCATCTCTTCCTGCATGGCATGCTCTCCTGTCCTCCCTGTCCATGTCCAGGTTCTCGGATAGTGTAATCCTCCATGCTCGGAGTTCCATCTTGTCACTCTCGGAGGTGCATTAGCTCACTGAACACGTCCTCCCAAGTCTTCATTTTCCACCTTCTAATCTGGGAAAGTCTCTATCCCGATGTGGAGGATATGGTGACAGACAAGGTTTCAGCTGCAAGGAATTCAAAGCACAAGGATAAATTGACAGTGTATACATTGTTTCTGGTGAAAGGTTAATTTTTTTTAATAAAAAAAATCCCTCAATACATTTCACTGCAAGCCACAATGTAATCACAACCACTGGCTATTGCAAGAGTCGGTCTGCTGCTCCAGCCATGGAGTAAGGCCACGAGGCATGGGCAAGAGGTCTTCTGCTGCTGCTTTTGTGAAGACATCCTTGGGATCACAGGTTGGAACTTGAGAAAAGTCCCTTTTCCCCTAGCAACCTGGATGGTGCTTGAGGAGAGGCACCAGTGTAAAGCCCCCTAAATAGTTTGTTTTTTACAAAAGTGGCACCAGGTTGGGGAAGAAAGGACACAAACAGGAAGCCGCCATTCCTCTCCCCCCCCCCCTTTTTTTTTTTTTTTTACAATGCTGCTTGCAATACACAGTGATCCCTTCCAACCATATCCCTGGTACGTTTGGGAGGGCGTGGTTGTGAGACCCAGATTTCACCAAACAGGGAGAATTACTTGTTGAATTGTTTGAGGTTTAAGGGCCAGTATTGAAAACTCCCCCCATTTCCCCGAGGTGATCCGATGGGATATCACTCTCCTGAGGGTATCAGAGGCAGCAAGGGAGCAGATGCTGCAAGCGTCTGGGTACTTATGCTGCAATGCTGTGTGCTGCAATGATGCCAGCAGAGTTAATAATGTAGTGGCCCAGGAAAGTGTCCTACTGTGATGGACGAAATAAGGCAGCCCTTCCCAGAAACCTCCTTCAAAGGATTGCAGAGTAGCTCCATCAATAGAGCCCTGCATGGATACAAATTTATATCCATGGATGCGGATATAAATTGGTATCCATGGAACCGCAGGACTCTCTCGCGAACCGCAGCAGCGAAAGGAGGAGAACGCGGGACTGCCATTCCCAGGAGCCAGCGCCCTACACCGGCAACTCCTCTGGTATGGCTGTACCATTCCAGCCCTGCCGCCCCTCCCCGTTCCATGCAGCCCTCTGCATCTCCTGTTTGGGGTGTGTACAACGGTGCCGGAGGACAGGGCTGGGGGTAGAGCTGGGGCTGTACAGCTGCACCGGAGGAGCTGCCAGAATGAGGCACTGGCTCCTGGGAGCGGTGGCCCCACGTTCTGCTTCTTCCACTGCTGCAGTTCCCAGGAGAGCCCTGTGGTTCAGCAGATACCGATTTATATCCATGGATATAAATTTCTATCTGTGCACGGCTCTATACATGAAAGCTTCCTAGAGATCTCACTGGAGGATTCCTAGGCCATCCCCGTGCACATAAACAGTCTTTTTCGGAGAGCACCTCTGTGTATCTGGAGTGGCCACTGATACCCACTACACCTACTTTTTTGTTCAGATTAAACATAAAAAATAATAGTTTGTAACCCCTACAATTTGATTGGAAATGTATACTTGCCAGGTGTGCCTTCTCCAGCATCTTGCTCCACTGCCAACTGGCCCTGTGAAGGGATGGGCTCCAGGGTTAAAAACAGTTCTTGGCTGTCAGGGAGAATGGATCCTCCTCTTGCCTTCCTCACATCCTCCTCCTCCTCTTCAACCATGTCCTCTTCAATGTTGCTCAAGGTTGCCCATGGCTCTTGGGAGGTATCCACAGAGTGTTTTGTGGTAGTGGTGGCATCACCGCCAAAAATCGCATGCAGTTCGTAATAAAGATCGCATGTCTATGGGGCAAATGACTGTTCACCTCCCTTGTCTTCTGGTACGCTTGCCAAAACTCCTTTATTTTCACACAGCACTGCTGCGTGTCCTGGGTGTAGCCCTTCTCCCCTATGTGCCACACAATCTTGACCTAGATGTCAGCATTTCTTCTGCTGGATTGGAGCTGTGCCTGCACAGACTTTTCTCCGTACACTGCAATAAGATCCACTACTTCCTGTGTACTCCATGCTGGAGCGCATTTGTGGCCCTGAGTCTCCATGATCAGCTATGCTGTCGAGCTCTCCACGATGATCAAACAGGAAATGAAAATTCAAAAGTCCCTGGGGCTTTAACAGGGGAGCAACTTTTTTCCTGTGTACCTGGCTGACATGCAGTGCAGTTGAAAATGCTCTCCAGAGCGGTCACAGCAGAGCACTGTGGGACATCTCCTGGAGGCCAATTCATTCGAATTACACAACGCAGTGTCTAAACTATCCCCATGTCGACCCATGGATGTCGATCAAGCACTATGTCTGTTGCAGAGGTGGAGTACAGAAGTCCACTTAGGATGGAAGGGACTCCGTAGTGTAGACACATACATTAGATCGACTTAACGTGGCTTACGTCAACCTAAGTTTGTAGTGTAGACCATGCCTAAGTTGTATCAAAACACTCAGTGGAGACTGCCTCAGGTTATGTAGGAAGAAAATTTGTCTTAATTATTCCAAAGCAGGCCTTTTAGATGACTGGTCATGTTTAAATGATGTCCATACATCTTTAAACCATGATCTTTGTGAATCCATGGATCCTAAAGGGAACTGCAATGTCATAACTTTTTAGAGGGGAATCAAAACTAAAGCTTACTTTAACTTGTGCTTGCTATTTGACCGAGAGTTTCCTTTTAGTTTGGTTACTGTTTCAATATTGTAGCTAGAAAGCTAGAATTTTTTCTCCATTTGCGATACATAACTACTACAACCACACTCTTAAACTTTCTATCCTCTCTTTTTAACTTTGTCCCTCCTTTTGAAGTGCTGTCTAAAGGTATTAATGACATCCCCAAAATCTATGGCCTTTTGTTTATCCATGGTGCAAATACACTATGGATTGTAGCAATGTAAATTTCCCTACAATGTTCTGCCAAAGTACCTCAAAACTGCCCAGGAGAGTCCAATTTTCCATAAGCAGGGAATGAATTCTCCTTACCTATTCAGTTCCCTGCTAGCACTGTAAACAAGACTGTAATGTTTTAGACTGACACGTTATCATATTTCACCCACATTAACTAAGAAAGACTAAAACTAAGATTCGAGGTGTCACCACGAGAATTGAATTGCTGAACTTTAACTGCTGCTCCTTTCAAAGAGGTTGCTTCACTTCAGTCATAAGTGATGTAATACCTACATGCCTACTGCATGGAGTCAGAAAGTTTTTCAAGCTGTTTGGGATCCTTCAGGATTAAGGATGCTGTATAAACATTAATAAGGGCTGCCATTGTGCCCAGACATTGCATAGGCATCAGGTGAGTGGGATGTAGCCATTATTTTAAATTGAATGAATTGGCAAATTACAGTGAGTCCGGCTCCTGTTTAAAGGATGGAGATTTGGAGGCTCTAGGATCACACAAAGAATGAGGACAGTAACCACAAACACAATTACAAGTAAAAAATCTTGTTTGTATTATAAGCTAGAAGTTTACACTCACATACCCATTTACACAACCTGAGATAATAGATGCACTAGCCAATGCCATATCCATACTCACATACCCAAAGACTTCATAGAGTCGGGTGGATCTCTCAACAGGGGGCCATCAAGAGAGGGGTGGTTCATGCTGGAGTGGTCCCAATGAGGTCTTCCATGGGCATTCCTCCCTTGGGATCTTCCCACTTTTACCCAACCACGGAACCTCTTTTATATTGATGCTCTGCCCACACCTAACACCCTTATGCATCTGCATGAAGATTTCAACCCTCTTTTCCTTATCTGTACTTCCATACCCCATGAACATCGAGGTTCCGCATTTTTATAGGTTGTTTCTTACTTCCCCTTATTCTCATTAGCAGCTATGCACAACATGTGTCCATGGTAACCTGTGCTCAAAGCAGGACATTCCATGATGTTACAATCAGGTGTTTTGTGGTTTTGGACAGTACTTTGAGGTCTATTACAGTCTATTTTTCCATAACATCATCTATTGGCACATCTTTTACAGTAATCTGCTAACCTTATTGGTATGGGGTTATTCCTAGGTCACCCACTCATGTCAAGTGTTCTAAAGCCCATAGCCTAGTATGGCTAAGATAAAACCTTACAGGCCTCAGCCTGTAGTCCTTGCATTACAGCCAGACTTTACATATATATCTAATTCACAGTCATCACTCCTAAACACCTGTCAGTCTTATACGTCTATAATCCTACAACTTAAATCTATTTAGCATACATATGCTATTTGATATATAATCAATGAGTTGACCATAACACTAAATAACACAACAATAGATGATGATGGGGCCAAATACAATCAAGCACTTAGTAAGTTATCATCTTTGGAGCCATTATATGCTCTTTGGTTTCTATTTTAAAAGCATAAGGATTTAAATGCAGAATTATACTACCAAAATTACTTTTTCTCTTGAGACTCATTCAGCAAAAATTCATTTAAATAGGAAATGCTACCACATCAAACCTTTTTAAAATCAATGTTATATATAACTCCCCTATTAATTGAGATACCACTGCCCAGATTTCTCCATGTTTTTAAGGAGTGAAGACGTGCACATACTTGCTAAATCTTGAGTTAAGAAAACAGCTTTGAATCTCCAAGAAGTCTCTGAAATTGCTATTTTTCACTATACTGCCAAGCCAAGCCATTAAACATTGACTGCTGTTATGGCTATTTGAGAGTGAAAGTTGAATGAATTCATAATAAAAGTAATTTTATCTGGATGTGGAGAAAATGGAAATTATTAAGTGAAGAGTAATGAACACTTTGCCATCTGAAGATGGATGATAAGCAACCGTAGTCAATACCCCATTAGCAAGTCCATTATAACCTGGGAATAGAAACATACTTTATTTTAGAAACCTAAAATAATTGTAAGTGAATGTTAACAGCTGAATAAATGTATACGCTAATCTATGGTTACAGAAGTTAAATAAATTAGTCATACCACCATTCCTATTGGGAAAAAAAAAAGTTAGTGAGTCATTATCAGAACCATTATCAAACCTGTCATTACAACTCTATACACTGTTATGGTTAACGTTGTGTCAGCATTTCCTTTATAAATCCCTGTTTTAAGAGGTTTCAAATTCAGTCATAAGGCTGAAACTTTGCACTGGAAGCTGCAGATCTGCAGCACATTTTTAATAGCAGTTTTAATAAAATGTTAAATAGCTCTTGTAAAAAATTATAGTAGTGCAAAAATAATAGTAATTAATCAATAATGTCTTCTAGGTTGGGCATTTCCTGGCAGTTAAGGGCACTCAGGGCCTTAACCTGGTCACTCATTAACTTCCAGGAAATGCCCAACCCATACATCATTCTATTGCTATTGCAGACTGTGAAATTATAAGAATATAAAGAGATTGTGAAAAACTGGCCTTTTTTGTATAGAAAATTTAAATGTTTTCAATGCAATTGCCATGGATATAGTGTTCTATACAGAATACTGATATGTATCTTGCAGTTAAAGTTAAATGTATTAACCAACAAGAGAGCTGGACTACATTCTTGTCAGTCTACTAGATTTACAGCGCCTGATTTAGATCTCACATACACCACCCTAATTCTACTGACTTAGACTGAGTTACTTCCAATTTACAATGGTGTTACTGATCTGAAGCACGTCTGCGGTAATCTTTATCATTATCTAGGCTCAAAGTCCCCTGTGCATATTAATAAAATTTAAATAAAACACTTCACAGAAGTAGAACAAAATATTTTAGTTTATCCCAAGAACAGGACAGAGAAAATGTAATGATCAACAGCACCATCCTGCCATCCATCACCATCCCCGGTTATTATCGAATAATTTGCACTAAGCGCTATATCCATCCCATCCACCCACAGTTTATATATTCTGGCAGGAGGAATATGAAGCTATTGGGGAGATAAAATCTACTTTCTAGCCTGGGGTAAAGATGGTGCAGGTGTGGCCCTTCTTCCTGCTACTCTTGCCTCTGGGCTGGATTAGCGGCTGCAGGGCCTCTGTACCAGTTGCATTTAGGATCACTGGGTTCACATAAATGTGGATCCCATAACCCTTCCTTTTCCATGGCCTAACCCAATCACAGCCTTCTGCACTATTCTATATGGGCCCAGTGCAGAGACACTTTAACAGTATGCTAGGAGTAATCAGACACCCTTCCACAGCCTTTTTGCTTGTAGCCCCCCTACACAGCCCTTATCTGGGACGTAAATCGTGCAATGGGGGTTATGCTAATTTGGAAGCAAATTCTATTGCTCATTGCACAAGGGGAAAACAATACACCCCCAATAGGATGATCAAGAAAGACCCCTGTGATAGGATCCTCATGAAGAGGTCTTCTTTGTAGCTTCCTCCTGAGGGTTTTACCTTGTGATGGGGGATCTGGCCGCTCGTTTCATGAGCCAAAATATATAGCCAAATTCTGCATCCTCCCACATACTCACAAAAGTGAGCTGGGAAGTGGATAACCTATGCAGAGCGATTTCATGAGTGCCCTTGCCTTATTCAGGAAGATACATAGTAAGTGAGGCAGAGCATACATACACATGTAATGCGTGCACACAAGAGGATGGAGTTAAAACTATGCATTCAGCTTTAACTTTGGCTTTTCCTAATTTAGCTTAACTGTGCAAACTAATATTCTTAACAAAATGTTTCAGTGAAATACTGAATGTTATATGGGAGCACCAACTCCAGTACAGTTCAAGTTGAGCCGCACTTTCTATTTAAAGGACAATTTATCTAAGCGTTATAAAATTCTCATGCTTGTTGAGATTGTCTTGAAATTTGCTGTGCCCCATGAGGTTGCTGGATAGTTTTAGTGGTCCAAATCTGGAGTCATTTCAGCAAGATACAGGCCCCTGGGGGGAAAAAGACAGCATTTTACAAAATCACTAGGTCTTTATATCTTGATTTGTAGACAGCTGGGGCTCAAACCAAGGCTCTAATCATCCCCCACATGATCTCAGTCATTCAACATTTTTCTTAGCTAGTGCATAGCACTCACTGCACTTTGGGAAAGCAACATTGGCTTGTGAGTGTTTGGCATGTGCTTTTCCAGAGAACCAGACTTCCTTATATAACATTGCCAATGAGATGGATATGCTCATGTGCAGCAAGACAAGGATTTGAAGGCAGCCCATTGTCCCATTACTTAGATGTTTCAAGGGGACACGCTGTAGTATTTGAACCTGAGCTATACACATGTATTGTAAGTTTGAACCCTTTCTTAGGTAGAAATCTGAGATTGATCTGTGGCCAGGTTGCTATCATCTGCCTCTGTTGTGGGTTGTTTTCGGTTTTCCCCCCTTTACTTTTGGGAAATGTACCTTGCTAATTTTTACAGCTAATTGAAAGGGCACACTAAATGTTTTCTGAAAGCTTTGCAGATATGAAAGAATGATTGCTGGCCCTGTTGCTACTTTTCCACCTTGGGCGTTATTATAGCAGAGCTTCGGCATTGATTAACTAGAGAGAAGATGAAACACAGTTAAGATAATTGAGCAATGGACCTGAGTGTGCTTATGGCCACGGGGATCCTGATTAGAGCTGGGTCAATAATGGATTTTTTGGTTCACTAGCAATTTAAAAAAAATGGTTCCAGGTCAAACGGAAAACATTGTTTCAAAATATTTCAGAGAATTCAAGGGTACAAGTAAACTGAGTAAAAACAAAATGTCTGGACATTACTGATTAAAAAAATTCAATTCAAAACATTTTGGTAATGTTGAAATGAAATATTTTCACTTTCAGGCATTTTGCCAAAGCAAGCAAAGGATTCACAGAACAGCTGGAGGACGAGGTGTCTCCCTTGTAAGTGTTAGCCCAATGGTTAGGACACTCACATAGCATATGGGAGAACCAGGTTTGATTTCCCCCTCTCTGGTATGGAGAAGGGATTTGCACTTAGGCTTCCCACAATTCAGAAGTGTGTCCTAGACACTGGGCTATTCTCGTGTAGGTCTTTCTCAATCTCTCCTCTTGAAGCTGTTCCACTGTGTATAGATAATTAAATAGTCACTGGAGTAAGGACTTGATGTCCAACATCCTAGGTGAGTGCCTTAATTACCAGGCTAGAGATTCATCCTCTCTCATGTTCATTTGTTTGAGTTTTGCTAAAACAACATTCTGGAAGGGCATGAGACAACCAGGCAGCCTTAGCTCTGCATTAACAAAGATTTTTTTCAGTGAATATTTAGACAGAAGGAAAGCTAAAGATATAGCTCTGAGCTGCAGTAAAGTAGCTTACATATTATTTCCTATAACAAATTTCCAGACTTTTTTTTTCAAATAGTCTTAGCTAGGCCTGAATATTGTGTGTCAGCTTTTGTCCAGGAGTAAGCAAGTTCTGACAGTCAAATTATCAATCAGTGAAAAGAGAGAGGAACCTAATGGAAATCTTTACAGATGCTTATGTGAATAGCAGAATGAATGGTGCTGAAGTATATTACTTAGATATACTGTATACACTTTTTTGAAATTTATGGCTAGCATTGTCAGAGGGAAATGGGTGAATGAATGGAGTAACATTTTATCACAGCCACAGAGAAGCAATAATTAACACTTCCAAATGTAAATAAAAATGAGGGATTATTTCCTGACTTGGAAATATATTAAGAACATTATTTATTACAGAACTTTTTGCAAAAACTTATTTACATGCATTCTAGGAAAAAGGTCATGGTTAGCTACCACACCCCCAACGTAATCTTGATTCACCTTTGTAGTGTAGACAAATTCTTGATGGTTCAAGTGCTGTAGACAGAAGTGGCAGCAATCTAGGATATTTAATTTGTTTAACATGGCAAGAAGAGTTGGGAGCTGCAGGAGGCAAAAATGAAGAAATGCCAGCTCCCCGGGCAATTCTCACATTGCCTCAAAAAAAACCCAAAAACACATAAAAGATCTGCATTGGCAATCAGACAAATTTCCTGGCCATGAAAGATGAGGTCAATGTATTAAATGTTCTCATTTGTATTGGTCTAATTTGAATGGCTTGTGGGTGAACTACAGAGATTACAGCATAGGTTTAAATGGTTCTGCTTCATTTCCACATTTAGGAATTATCTACCATTCTTAGAAATGGTCTAGGTTTTGAGAGCAAGAATTGATGTTCCTATCATTAGTTAGGTATCTTGCCTAGTATCCAGAGATCATCCTGTTCAGTCAGAGATGTGATTAGATTCTACTTCCTGCTCAACAACAGAAGCAAGAATATATCAAGTGACAGACTAAAGGGTAGTCTGCCCTGTACCATGTTAGAATTTCCTAACATACTCAGAGCCATTGATGCACTGATCTGCATATACTTTGTAAAGGATCTTGCAGCATCAGTAAAATTGGCCACAAAAAAGGAGATTTTTTCAGTTTAGTAAAAGAAAGGGGAAATCCAGTTTCTCACTGATTTTTGCATAATAGGTTACTGTAGTTTAAGAACAGTTTTCACCAGTTTAGCCACACACACAGTTGTTTGCAATTTTAAAAAAAATCCCTCCTGCTACCAAGGTGACATGAAGAGGAGTGAGGCTATTAGACCGAGCTTTTTCTTAACTATTCCAACTGGTCTACTACTGCTGGTACAGCTGCACTGGAAATAGCAGTATTAGAAACTCTAACATAGACAAAGAGCCAGCATTTTTACTATCACGTCTTTTAACACTGCTCATAACCAGTCCATATGCAATGATGGTAAAAATGCCAGCAGCCACCATTGCCCTTTCTGCACTAGATCTTCCACAAGGGGAGCTACATTCGTGGGAAATTTCAAGGGAAAAAATGAGTGTGTTAAATGACTACGTGATTAAATGAGTAAAAACCTCAATGCAATCCAAGCCTAACATTACTGTCAGTTACTGGAATATTTTAGTAATTCATAACTGCTTGACAAGCTGAGGTATCTGATGCCTTGAAACTTTCTTGCTTTAAATCTGTTCAAAGTTTCTTAAGGTATTCAAATATTTAGTAGAATATTTTATTGGGGAAAAAAATCATTCAATCTTCAACTATGGAAGCTAATTTTGATTCTATTGAATACAGTAATAATTTCATTGTTTGCTTTTCTTATTTTGCTTTCATTCAGTTTACAGCTTCTGCCATCACTGTGGAAACAATTAATGTCTAAACATGCATCTTGAGTATACATATGTCAAACTCCATAATCAGGAAAACAGCTCTTACATAACAGAAACAATAAGCACAAAAAACAAGAGTAAACCCATCGCCTTTTCTCCACCCAATTCACACAGGAAAACAATCAAAATAAATAGATCTATCATAACACAAAGAAGTAAATATGTTCTATACTGTATAATATGAGAACTTGCATTCCTTAGCATACTGAGTCATGGAGGCAATGATACAAATAAGCATGTCTGCTCACAGGGAGAAATTAGCTAGTAAAGGACAAGATCCTCAGTGGGTAAAAATTGGCACAGCTTCATAGGAGATAAGCAGATTTGAGTCAAATGAGGATCTGGCACAAAGCCTTTTGTGGGCAAAAGGAAGGAATACAGTGCTATACATACATATTAATGATTTTATATACAATATATATATATACATTTATTTATATTTTTTATATATTTATATATATATAAAATTGATGGATGTTATCTTTACCCACACTATATCAAATGAATCAATTTAGGTGTATGTTCTACTGGAGAATTAAACAGTATACATGAGAAAGAACTGCTGTCTTTCTGTGTTTCAGATTATATACAACTCTGCTTTACAGCAGTAGGAAATCTTCAAGGGGTGGGTCAAGATCAATGTAATTATCTAGAAGGCGTTACTGAAATAGATTTTAAAACCTTTGATGTAATTGCTTGCTGAGTTTGCCATTAGAGCAGCTCCATCCTTTTTGACTCATTGAGGGCCATTAGTTGCTCAAGTTTTACTAAGTCTGCCAAGTTATCCATAGTATCTGAAGATAGACAGATGCTCTCTGTTTCATTTAACTAATATAGCACATTCAGAATCAAACAAACATTAAAACATAATGCTAGCAAGAAGGTGAGAGGGAAGCAACACAGTTAATCTATTTGCGTTAGTGCTTGGCCTTATTTTCATTGGAGTCATCAATGTGAACTCACACTGGAGAGCCTAGAAACAGTTTAGTTTGGCTCTCTTGAGGAGAAAACATTCCCCAGTTCCTCCATTCCCCTAGCCATTCAGGAGAGTCTCTGATGAGAAAAAGACAAGCTCCCCTCCCTTCTCTGGAAGAGGACAATATGCTCTCTTTCCAAGCATCTGCTGTCTTCCTCTGTTTAGTCAGCACAGATCTTAGCTCTATCTCCCAACCACCTAATAAGCCACAGCTGCCATCTCTTCTCTACAAGTAAGGCAGATGAGGTGGTCTCTAAGGACTGCTTTCTGCAGGATGAAAGGCTTTATTTCCTTCCTGCCTCACAGGGACATACTCCTTGTAGTACCGATACGAATTAAAAATCACCACTCCATAGGGAATAATGACAGTTGCCATGCTAGCAGCATCCACAGGAACCATTAATATAGCAAACCAAGTTCTTAGCAATGAACGCAATGTCCCTTAAAAAATTCCATTGAAAAACTGACGAGATCAAGTCATGGGTCAAGTAATCTGAAAGAAGATGAAGAAAATAGAGAAAACTTGGAACAGGAGTGAAATAAATGAATGGATTTGAAGCTCGTTTTGCATAGAGGATATGAAGATATTATGCAACAATATTTCATTTGGTGTAATAATAAAAAAGTAAGACATATTTTCCTTTTAAATGGTTCTTTCAACCAAGGACCAAAAAAATATTCTAATAATGTGCATTAGGAGCCCAATCTCCCTCTTACTGACTTGTGTGGGGGTTGCATCAGCTCCTGCTTGAGGCTCACAGCTATGCAATACTTAGAGAACTTGCCCTGGAAAAGAAAAATCAGGCAGCCAGTAAAGAGAAAGAGAAATAAAAGAGTAATTATAGGCACAAAAAGCTATTTATGAGCACTAATTATGGTGAAGAATGGCCTATCATAGGTTCTCAAGCTTCAGTACCAAGATGGCAATTCACCTTGAAACTTTTTAGATTCCAGACTCCATAAATTACAGATCATGGGCTAAATTCTATAAGTTACACTGCTGTAAATCCAGAATATGTATTGACTTGAATGTGATTTAACTGAGAACACAATTTAGCCCTAAGTCTTTAACTATATCTTGTACATATCCAAGTAGGCTATCAGCACATAAATAAAATGAATCAATGTTTAATTACATGTATGAAGCATATGGGTAATTTGTTAAACTATGGAACTTGTTATTGACTTTGTGGTTTTAATTACTGTAAAAGCACCCAAGGCAACTTGGATGGGCTATTAATATTGTTCACAGTAGTATGGAGCACCTAGATGACCCAACCAAGATCAGGGAACTGTTTTGTTTGGCACAGTAAAATTAAATTAAAAAGAAAATGTTAAAATAAAAATAAATGTATGCCATTTCAGATTTTAGCTGAAGAAATCTTGGAGCCACTGGCAATAATATTTACAAACTCATGGATGACAGAAGGGGTCCCAGAAGACTGGAGAAGGGCTAATGTAGTGCTCATCTTTAAAAAGGGGGGAAAGGAGGAGCCAAGTCACTATAGACCAGTCAGCCTGACTTCAATACCCAGGAAGCTACTAGAGCAATGGATAAAGCATTCAATTTGCAAATACCTGGAGGATGAATGGCTAATCATGAGCAGCCAGCATGGCTTTACCAAGAACAAATCATGCCAAACCAGCTTGATTCCCTTCTTTGACAGAGTAACTGATTTGGTGGATAGGGGGAATGTGGTGGACATAATATACCTGGACTACAGCAAGATTTTTGACACAGTCCCACATGACATACTGATAAATAAGCTAGAGAAATGTAGGCTCGACAGAACTACCATTAAGTGAATACATAATTGGTTAAACAACCACAGACTATTAATGGAATGATGGAGGTCTCATGTGGGGTTTCCCAAGGATCTGTTCTGGGTTCAGTGTTGTTAACATCTTTATTAGTGACCTAAATGTAGGTAGAGAGAGCATACAGATCAAGTTTGCAGATGACGCAAGGCAAGGGGTGGGAGGTGCCAATACTTTGGAGGATAGAGTAAAATTCAGAGGGATATTGATAAACTGGAGAACTGGGCTATAGACAACAAAATGAAATTCAACAAAGACAAATGTAAGGTGCTACACTTAGGGAAGAAAAAAAACAAATGCACAGATACAGAATGGGGGAAAATTTGCTTGACAGCAGCATTGCTGAGAAGGATCTGGGAGTTGTGGTGGATCACAACCTCTACATGAGTCATCAATGTGTTACTGTTGCAAAAAAAAGCAAATGCAATTTTAGGTTGCATTAACAGAGGCAGAGCATGCAAATCATGGAAAGTGACAATACCACTCTACTCAGTGCTGGTTAGGCCTCAGCTGAAGTACTGTCCAATTTTGGTCAC
Source organism: Terrapene triunguis (assembly GCF_002925995.2). NCBI lineage: Eukaryota > Metazoa > Chordata > Testudines > Emydidae > Terrapene > Terrapene triunguis. Next base: position 27,734,151 of record NW_020664417.1, on the reverse strand, counting down.
CAATGTATAGAAAGGATGTAGAGAAACTGGAAAGGATCCAGAGGCAAATGACACAGCTGATCAAAGGGATGGAATGCAAGCCATGAGCAAAAGCTGAAGGAACTGGGTATGTTTAGTTTGGAAAAGAGGAGATTAAAGGTGGATGCGATAGCTGTCTTCAAATACTTGAAAGGCTGTCATAAAAAAGATGGAGAAAAGGTGTTCTCTTTTGCCATAGAGAGCAGGACAAGAGGCAATGGATTCAAACTACAGCATAGCAGATTTCGTTTAAATCTCAGGAAAAAATTCCTAACTATAAGAACAGAAGGACAATAGAACAGACTGCCCAGAGAGGTTATGGAATCTTCTTCAGGATAAGGCTGAATAGCCATCTGTCTTGGATGGTTTAGACACAACAAATCCCGCATCTTGGCTGGGGGTTAGACTAGATTATCCTTATGGTGCCTTCTAACCCTATGATCTCTGCTTCTGCTCAGAACTAGATAATTCTGAAAAAAAAATAAGTAAATTCCATATGCCATTAGATAAAATTTATGGATTGACCTAGTCAGTTACTGCAGATGCATGACCACTGAAATCAATGACAACATTCACATGAATTTGAATGGTTGCAGGACTGAGGGATGGAAATTTGGCCCTTTAAAATTTAAGGAAGTAAGGAGGCAAAAAAAAAAGCCAAGATAAAGAAAAAATATGCTACTTAACATATTAGTTTAAGGAAGTAAGGAGGCAAAAAAAAAAAAGCCAAGTTAAAGAAAAAATATGCTACTTAACATATTAGTAGCTTTTTATTATGGGCCAAATTCTCCCCATCAATGTACACATGCAACTCTTAGTGTCTATTTTTGAAGTACTTATTTATATTTCAAATGACACTGGGGCTAAAGGAAGCCCTATATTATGGAGTTAACTAGACTAAGGATGATCATCTCCTTTAAACTTGGCATTCAAAGCATTAAGAGAAACTTTGCCATTACTGGTGGAAGTGAATAAAGTGCCTTTGTGCAATCCAAATCCATGTAGGAATCTCAAAAATGTATATACCTCAGATGTGTTAGCCGAGCTAAGAGCCATCTTCTGGTCATCTGCATAATTTACATTCATTTAAATTTAATACATTTGAAAGCTAAATTTAATTTAATTAAATAAGACAGGTGTGAAAAATCCCATTAAGTACCCAAAATCTATAAAGTGTTGAGTTCCTCTGCAAGACATTGAGAGCCCTCAATTCTCACTGAACTCAGTAACAATTGAAAGTGCTCAGCACCTGTATGATGAGCCCTATGTTTTATACTGTAAGGACAACTATTGCACACTGTTTCTGTCAATTGCTAGTTTCCTCTACTGGTCCTCGTTTCTATCCACCTTCATGTGCCTGCTCTCAAAGACAGGAGAGAGCTACAGATAGTCACAGTAATTTCACAGCTAAGTAAAGCTGCAAACAGATTTGCACCTCAAAAGAACAACTTTGGCTTATATGCAAAATTTAATATTCTCAATTTAACATCAGAGTTTTCTTAAAGGAGGATATGACAAATGCTGTACAGTTTTTCAAAAGTTCCTTGATTATTTTATGTTAAAAGTCTGAAACCAATCCCAAACTAATTTAGCTAATAGTGAAAGTGCAGGGGAAGTATGATGCAATTTTTAATATAAATTCTGGTTATAAATTTCCCTGTTGTTTTAACATTAATAAATACTTTGTTAATAAATACTATCCAATCATTTCCCCCTCTTTGGACTAGTTTACAAAGGTTTCCATTTTATTTCCCAATACTGAGCAAAGATGTTGACTTGCACAGTTCAAAAAAGTAATAATCCTATTTATTTATTTATTTTTATTGCTAAAGATATTAAGACAGGATATCTTAGTCTAATTCTGTTTTCACACCAGTTTTGCCTCGTGCGACTATGGCCTGCAACAGAGTTACTCCTGATTTACACTGCTGAAAGAGACAAATCAGGCCCAATTTTCTTAGGAGCATGTCTGCTCCTACCCTTTATTCCTCACCGATGACATAGCCTATGCTGTGACATCACAGTTGCATCCATAGCACCTAATTTTCCTCACAATCAGTCTGGCTTTATATAATATTTTCTGTATTCTTCTCTCATCCTTTTTACTAAGAATTACTTTTAAACAGATTGTTCTTCTCAGTTTTCCAGAAAGAAAATTAGTTCTAGCAAAAAGAAAACAAAAAATTTAGCAACACACAGTAAACAACAATGATCCTAGGACATAATTAACACCAGTCAAAATATTAAATAGCAATGTTTCTGTTAATTAGTAACAAATGGGCTTGTTAACTGACCTGACTTTTAAATAACATTGGCAGAAAGGTGGTGATAAAAAATTCAAAGATGATATGACTTACAAGAGTAGCCTACATAAAATCTAATACTTAATAGAGTCCTTGAACTCCAAAGAGTGAATAATGAATGTGACAAGGTCAAGTATGGATTTGTGAACAACAAGGATAAGTATCCAAAAGGAGAAATATTTTCTTCATTGGATTCTTATTTATCTCTGTCAATGACCATCAGAAAAGGACTCCTTGCTCCTGTGAAGTGACTAAAGACTTGGGGTGAAATCTTTACAATGGAGTTTGCCATTGACTTCAATGGAGTTAATATTTCAATCTCGTGTCTCCCTTCATTTTAAGCTATCAGGTTTTTTATTACTGCCTTTTTTTATTTTTAACCTTTGTTTTCTTTGATCTCAAGCCAGAGAACCAAATTTTGCTCTCACTAGCTCCAGGCATAAATCCATTGAATTCAAGTGCTTTTTATGGATTTACACCAAAGTAACAGAGCAGAACTTGGCCCCTGGCATTCTATGGGAACATAAAGGTTTGAAGTTATTTCCAAGCACAGATTAACTTGATGGTATTGTACCTTTCAGATGTGCTTCAGTGTAAATCCTGCTTTCATGAATTTCAAACCATTACACATCCAGAAATTCTGAACTCTTTCTGGTAAATGCCAATTAACAAGACACTCCTGACTTCATTGTTGTTTCCCTGTCCTGGAAACTTAACAAGTCTGTTCTGCAAACTGTCTCTTATACTGAGATTTCTGTCCCTTTCCCTTACCCTCTTTTGTTTTTCCTTCTTCTTTCACAGGAGACGTTCCTTCCACATGTTCACTTTAAACATGGCTCTGCTTTTACCATTGTGTTTCCCACAGCAATTTATTGTCATTCTAGAAATGTGGCCAAGGATGGATTTTCCTTTTCTTTCGTAAGTGTCTCTTTTTCAGATCTCAGATCAGTTCAAACTACTCAGAAGATCCTTTGTTGTGAAAGAGAGTCTCAAGACCACAATTGAAAAATCAAATTTAGCAGTAAATATGAATGGTCGATCAGTTAAAAAAACCACCTAACACAAGGACAGATATTGTGGGTTTAGTGCTAGATTGTGGCTTTTCCAGAAGCTCTGTGTATTGGGCAACATGTAGATGCACCACCCTAGGAGCACTGCAAGGAGGGAACTGCACATTAAAGATGCTCAATTTCCTAAATGCTTCCCTCCTTGCTCTGTGAGGAGAGGTCTATATCAGCAGGAAATTAGGACACCTCCCTTGTTAGCTCAGTTTTACAAGTCAGTATGATGTAGAGTGGGAGGCTCCAGCCACGCCCCACCTACTCCTCACTCACCTAGTCAAGATCTGGTTAGCACATATAGGAGCATAGCAGGCAAGGGATAATCTAGCCTTAATCAATTAATGTTTATGAAGTTTTAACAATCCTGAATCTAGTATGTAGCATTATATTTAATATACCAACAACAATGATCTACTAATGTTATTATGTATTATGTATTATTATGTCTAACATAGGACCCGGTTTTGTCACCATAACTCATGTTAAGTTGTTACTTGTTAACTCCACAAGTAGTCCTACTGACATCAAAAGGACTATTCAGAGTAAAGCTCTACTTAGTGTGAGGCCATGTCTGTATCGATGCAGCTGCACCACTGTAAGATCTCCTGTGTAGCTGCTCTATGTTGGCAGGAGAGAGCTCTCTCTTCAGCATAATTGAACCACCCACAACAAGCGGTGGGGATGATGAACCAGAGGGGGAAAGTCCGAGTGTCTAGCAGTTAAGAATTTAGGATCCAGAGATTTGGGGAGACTTGGGACTGGAAGGGCTCTTGGTGTCACTCTCCAAGAAGTAACTAGGCTAGTGGAAGCTAAGGTGAGATGTTATGCTTGTGGGCAGCGCTACTGGCATCAGGGCTCTGAGCCATAGCAGCACAGTGTTAAGGCACCCAAAGTTACAAGGCACTCTTTACTGGTCATAGTCCCCTAAAAAGAAATCCCACCTCCACCTGCCTGAGCTCCTCCTCCCATGCTCACACAAGAATTGGATTTGTAGCATGTTTTGCAGATCAGCAGATTTGGACTATTTGTACCCGAGTGCTGGGAAGGAAGAGGGAGGCACACAGTGCTCTATCACCTAGTTGTTACATAATAGGAACATGACATGAGTTGTTAAAGATTTGGTTCAAGATGAAAAACTGTTGTAGGGAAAATGAACAAACATTTCAGTTGGCCTACATCATCATCATCAAATGCACATATTCTATGAAAGACTGTTGCGCCAGCCAAAGTGACTATGCTTAATGACATTGCATCAAGCATCTTAGGGTACGTCTATACTTACCCGCTGGTTCGGCGGCAAGCAATCGATCTTCTGGGATCGATTTATCGCATCTTGTCTAGACGCGATAAATCGATCCCGGAAGTGCTCGCCGTCGACGCCGGTAATCCTGCTCTGCGAGAGGAGTAGGTGGAATCAACGGGGGAGCCTGCCTGCCGTGTGTGGACCCGCGGTAAGTACCTTTAAGTTCGAACTAAGATACTTCGACTTCAGCTACGTTATTCACGTAGCTGAAGTTGCGTATCTTAGTTCGAACTGGGGGCTTAGTGTGGACCAGCCCTTAGAGTGAAGTTCCCAGATGTGGCTCAATCCTGCAGATACACAAATCTCCATGGTGGCACTGTGAACGACACCAGGTAGGGTCAAGACACCCTTTTGTGTGTTGTGATGGAGACTTTGAGAGCACAGTGTGCTGGGGTGTTTTTGTCCTTCCATGCAACATGGCCAAAGAGAACATAACAATGCTGTTGAATGTAATGAGTGCTTGGAGGAACGCCAGATCTCTCTGGGATTATGACATTTTGCACAAAGTCAAAGCACCTTATGCTCAGGATTTGGCATTGACAGCACATAGAGGGTCCAGACTTCAGACCTGTATAACAATACAGGTATTACAGAGATTTGATAGATCCTGAACTTTGTTTCTACACAGAGATGTTTTTGCATCCATAAGCAAGACATGGGCTTCATGCAGGAGGCAGCAAGACCCATTCATCAGAGGACATCCGGTTTGCTGTGACCATTTGAACTCTGCTTTGAGCCTAGGTATATAAACTCATCAACATTCTCCATGGTGTTCAACTCCATCTGTACCAGGGATTCTGGTGGCCCATGTCTGAGATTCTGGACCTTGGTCTTCTGTCATGAGACATTCAACCCCACTGTGTGGGCAGCATTGTGGAAACCTTGAAGGATCAGGCTGAAATTCTCTGGCTTCCCCACAAGTAAGGCAGTATTGTCGGAACAGTTGTGGTCAGTAAACACTTCTTGACCAACCTTGATTGTGATGTCTGGAATGGCAAGTCCTAATATCCAGCTGATAACTCAACAGAACAGTGACCTACCCTGGATTATACAGTTGAAACTCAAGGGGAAAAAAACAGCTGAGAAATTATTTTGGTTGCATGTACTTATTTCATCAAGAGGTAACATCTGAACCAAAAAAACTCCTTGAAATTGGCACCCCACATAAGGCAGCATAAAAGGAAGTGAAGTTGTAGACTGACTCATGCACTAAAGTGTGTCTCACAGGAGGGCTCCTGGAATACTGAGCAGCACTGTTTGAACTCAGCTGTTGTAAAAGTGTCTAGAACTAAAGTCTGTACAAGGTCAGGCTGTTGAAAAAGAAAAAAAAGTCTGATAAAAAGATCAGCTGCAACAAGAGCAGCTTACCCACACACACAAACAAATCAGAAAGAACACTGTCCCAAAGAGTAACAGCATGTCAAGACGTGGGTGTGTCAGAAGCTCATCACTCTATGAGTTTACAGTACTAGTGATAGGTCATATCATGTATGCTTCACAGAACTTCCCCCCCTGTATTTATCACATGACAATATGTAGTGTACATGGTCCTAGAGCTTCAGTCCAGGGTTCTGTGTAAAGCCAGCTGGGAATTTTTTGACAGAAAATTTCAGTTTCTACATAACTTTTGTCAGAAATATTTCTTAGGTCTGGGATGAATTTCTGGTAAGAGAGAGCCCATCCCAGAAGAGTCTGGTGGTTAGGGCACCTGAGATGTGGGAGATCTAGTTTCAAGTCCTTGCTCTGCTGATGAAGAATAAAAACAAATCTCGAAAAATTGATTTTTTTCACAAAACAGAATGCTTGTTTTCCAGTCCTCAATATGGGTTTCTCCAAGGATAAATAATAAAAGCGTGCATATTTTTACTTTAGATCCTCCAATAGCATGAAATAAAAATGGATCACAAATTATTAGAGACACAAGGTGGGTGAGGTAATATCTTTTTTGGACCAACTTCTGTTGGTAAGAGAGACAAATGCTCTTCTTCCAAAATCCCATGATGTGTCAAATGAAGGCACCCTGTCTTGGTTCCCCTCTTGGTTCTCAAATCAATTCACACATCCCCAGGAGATTGATTATAATGTTTCCCCACTTGGGGCTAATTTAGTAAGACCTTAGAGAGCAATCAGAGTTCCTTTGCCCCTTTCAGACTCAAACCTTGAAGAGGAGCTCTGTGTAAGCTCAAAAGCTTGTCTCCCTCACCAACAGAAATTGGTCCAATAAAAGATATTACCTCATCCACCTTGTCTCTCCAATATCCTGGGACTGACACGACTACAGCAACACTACATATCACAATTTGTGTCCTATTTGGAAAATGGCCACTGTGTACTGGACACAAAGATTTACTGCACAGATTCTGGGTTAGAGCCTCAGTTTATGTAAAGCAGCATAGTTCTGTTGACCTCTGATTGACATCAAAAGAGCTATTTTATTCCAGCTGAGGATCTGGCCCTCTGTTTATTGACTGAATGCCGGGTGTGTTCTGAGCAAGGGAGCAAAAAAAAAAAAAAAAAACCAACTGTTAATCAAAAATCAGTAGAACAAGAGAGACATGGTAACAAGTAAATGAATAATTTCCCTTAAACTTCATGTTGAATAGGTTGGGGTATTTTCCTCATTTCAGAATCAGTCTGTATTAAATCAGATAATTTGTAGGATGTCCCTGATGTACAGTACAGTACAGTAACAGCTATAAAATCCTTATTCCATAGTGATTACAATTTGAATAATCAGGAGCATATACCTCTAGTAGTTAACATTCATGCTTGAATATCATTTAAGCAAAATTGATGAGTTTTGGCTAAATTAAGGACAAACCTGGTTATGTTAAAAGTCTATCCCAGGAGGCTTAATAGGCTATAATCAAACCAAAAAAGGAAAAATCTTGATTTCAGAAGCTGCATTGTAAGAATTCAAAAAAATCATTCTTGTGTGTCATTTATTTTCAATACTAACCAAAGACTCCTCTTTCAGAAAGTTTTCCATCAAATGTCAGATCTGTACTTTTATTAAAATCAGACAAAAATATAACTGAATATAACTCATTTTAATGAGGAATTAAGGTCAATAAAGGATATTACACTTCCAATATTAACTGGAAAATTAGTAAGATTATTCAAAAAAGTGAGCCTTGCTAATAATGAGAATTTATTGTTTATACATTGCTTGAACATCTCAGTCACCATTTTGATATGCAAGGAGCTGTAAGAGCTACACTGGCCAAGTTGGTGAAGCTTATTCCTGAATTGAAGAGTAAAATTCTGAATTACAGCAAACCTGCTGGGAGTGGCATCTGTGCTGCCACATGATGCCTGTGCTCACAAGTGTCATGTGTTCTTCCCTCAGTGCTGATTACAAATGAAATTGCTTTGGGTCACAGCAGAATAGATGGAGCCATTCCTCAGTAATCAGAAGTTCAGATTATCAAAGGGTATACAAAGAAGCTGTCCATCTTTTCATCATCTTTAGCCCTGTTGTAGGCTGAAGTCCCAAAGCAATGCCCCATGATGTGGCAATGCAGACACTCTGTCTTGGTTCCCCTCTTGGTTCTCAATCAATTCACACATCCCCAGGAGATTTAACATCATTAATGTTCGCCCACTTGGGGCTAATTTGGAAAACAGAGTTCCTTTGTTCCTTTCAAACTCAAACCTTTAAGTCCTCAAGTCTTCAAATTTACCGTTGTTTCAGGTCCTCAGGCTCTGGCTCTCTCTCTCTCTCTCTCAGCTCCCTATGTGCAGGAAACTTCTGCCAGTTCCACTCTGAATACTTGGCTTCTCTGGGAAAACTTTCCCCCAGGTTTCTCCTGAGCCTAGTCTCTAGGCTCAAACTCCTTCTGGCGTTGGACAGGGACTCCACAGGCCTTCTTCTTGGGATTGTGCATGAATCCAGGCAAGCTTCCTCAGCTCACCATAATCCTGGCTTTACCTTAGTAGAGCCTTCATACAGGACTTTTCTAACTCTAGGCTCAACTTAACTAAGTGTCACTTACAGGTAGTCACGTGAGTCAGGCACTTGGCCCCCATTCACAGTCTTCCTCTCTTTCTTCTTGTGTTTTCTGGCTTCCATTCAAGGGCGGTATTTGGTAAGCATTCTTTTTCCATTCTCAGCAAATGACACAGCAACTGATACAGCACATGACACAGCCTTCTTTTGTAGAATTGTGAGAGGATGCCTTGTCCAGTAATTTTTCTGACTTCTTCATTTGTCTTCCTATCTCTATATGTTATTCCCAATATTCTTCTCAGACATTTGTGGTGAAAAGCATCCAGCTTTCGCGTATCTTTCTTAGTAAGTTGCCATGTCTCACTGCTGTATGTTGTGATGACGATAACAATTGCTTTGTACACATTCAGTTTTGTCTTGAGGGAGATGTTTTTGAGTTGCCAGATGTTTTGGGGTCTTCCAAATGCAGCGTTTGCTTTCCCGATTGTTGTTCTTATTTCTTCAGAATTAGTATCATCTAGGCTGATGGTACTTCCAAGATGTGTAAAATTGTCCACCTTCTCCAGTTTCTCTTCAATTTTTATTTCTGTCCCAATAGTCCCAATTAATATGACTTCACATTTCTTTGCATTGTATCTCAAACCTATCTTCTCTATTACTTCTTTTACTTGGTTTGTGCATTTTTGTAGTCCATTGGCATCTTCATTGATAAGAGCGATGTTGTCAGCAAAGTCTAGATGAAATAGCCTTGAATTGTTTCATTTTAGGCCATATGTATCACTGTCACATTGTTTTAATCCATAGTAGATGACTAGCATAAACAAAAAAGGAGACAGGACACACCCCTCAAACTACCTGTTTATAAACGGACCACGCCTTAGAACACTGTTGGCTGGAACCAGACTCCCATTGCCCTTAAAAGGGACTGAGGACCCATGAAGAAGCCTGTATACACCTTGCAGCCAGTAGAAGATCAGATATCAATGCAAAGGTCTTTGGTTGATGCAGATTCTCAACTTCTTCCAATAAGCTTCATCCTAAGGCCAGATGTACACTACAGACCTATACATCACTCAGTGGTGTGAAAAATCCACATCCAGAGCAACATACATTATACCATCCTAACCCCCCATCTCCCGCATGTAGACAGCACTATGTCTCCCATCAACATAGCCTACTGCCTCTCAGGGAGGTGGATTAACTACCCTGACAGAAAAAGCTCTCCTGTCAGCATAATAGCGTCTTCACTAAAGGACTACAGGGGCACAGCTGCATTTGTGCAGCTGCATCACAGTAGCACTGTAATTAAAGATAAGCCTTTATTCAGAATTAAAGTAGATTTAATGTGATTTAGTGTCCACACAAGGGTTTAATGTCAATTTAGCTAATCCACTTTAAAAGTTAATTCAGATTGAGTGTTCCCATGTAGACAAGCCCTAAGGATATGTCTACACTAAAAATGCTACAGCAACACAGCTGCAGCTGTGCCACTGTAGCGTAGATACTTACTATACCGATGGAAGGGGTTCTTCCATTGTTGTCCTAAATCCACCTCTCTGAGAGACAGTAGCTAGGTTGATGGAAAACGTCTTCCATAGACCTAGCGGCATCTACCCTGGACCTTAGGTTAGCTTAATTACATTGCATAGGGCAAGAACATTTTCACAGCCCTGAGAGATGTAGTTAAGTTAACCAAACTTTGTAGAGAAGACCAGCTCTAAGTAACTGTCAAGGCTGGATCCCCACTTTGAACTTTAGGGTTCAAATGTAGGGGCCTGCATGAAAACTTCTAAGCTTATCTACCAGCTTAGCTTTGGTCCGCTGCCACCATCACAAGAATTCCCTCCCTGGGAAGCCTTGAGAAACCTTTCACCAATTCCCTGGTGAACACAGATCCAAACCCCCTTGGATCTTAAAACAAGGAGAAATTAACCAT
>NW_020664417.1:27642910-27723571 GCF_002925995.2 Terrapene triunguis | reverse complement strand
GGTGAATACAGATCCAAACCCCCTTGGATCTTAAAACAAGGAGAAATCAATCTGGTTCTTAAAAAAGAAGGCTTTTAATTAAAGAAAAAGGTAAAAATCATCTCTGTAAAATCAGTATGGAAAATAGCTTTACAGGGTAATCAAACTTAAAGAGCTCAGAGGACCCCCCTCTGTCTTAGGTTCAAAGTACAGCAAACAAAGATACACACTCTGGTAAAAAGGTACATTTACAAGTTGAGAAAACAAAGTAAATCTAAGACGCCTTGCTGTCTTTTTACTTACTAGTTTGAAAATAGGAGAGACTTGTTTAGAAAGATGGGGAGAACCTGGATTGATGTCTGGTCCCTCTCAGTCCCCAGAGCGAACCACCCCTTAAAACAAAGAGCACACACACAAACCTTTCCCCCCCCAAGATTTGAAAGTATCTTGTCTCCTTATTGGTCCTTGGGTCAGGTGTCAGCCAGGTTACCCGAGCTTCTTAACCCTTTACAGGTAAAAGGATTTGGAGTCTCTGTACACAGAGAGCTGTTACCCTTCCCTTCATAGTTATGACAGTAACAAGCAGTGAGTACACTCTGTCAAACCGGAAACTGATATAATCTCTATGATTTCTGGTTGACTCCTCAACCATACTAACATTGTGTTAGTCTTGTTTGGATTGAGCCTCAGACAGCCTAAGCCCCAACCTCATTCAAACACTGAATAAATTGTTGAACTTCACTAGCTGTTTCAGTAGCAATAGATCTGGATGTCATCCATAGAGCTGGGTGAATTTTTTGAGGAAAAATGCAGTTTTGGTTGAGCCAAAACTATTTGTGTCCAAGACACTGAATACTTTTCACCTTACTGAACCACTTTGATTTTTCATGTGTGTCAAAACAAACCATTCATGTCAACATTATGGCCAGAGGAGGAGATAGTGCTTCTGCTCACCTTATACCATTTAGCCTAGTAATTAGGCATTCATCTGGGATATGAAAGTCAGGTTCAAATTCCCCCCTTTTCCTGGTGTGGAGAAGGGATTTGAATTTGGGTGCCCTCTGTGGCAGGAGGGTGCCCTAGCCACTGCGCTATTCCGGTGAGGGTCTTTCTCAATCTCTCCAGTTGAAGCTGTTCCACTCTGTCAATAAACAGTCATTGGAACAGGACTTGAACTTGGTTCTCCCATATGCTATGCAAAGGTCCAAACCACCAGACTATATAGAATCATTTTCTCTGGACCAAGAACTATTCATTCCCATTCATAGTGGCAATCCATAGCCATTCACAATAGCCAGTTCAAATCCCTTCTCCACATCCAGAAGAAGAGAGATTGAAACCAGGTCTCCCACATCCTAGGTGAGTGCCCTAACCATTGGGCTAAAAGTTATAAGGAGGGAGACAGCACTACCACCACCTCCTCCTCCTTCCGCTTTCCTATAGTTAAAATGCCTGAAATCCAAAGAAAATATTTGGAGTAGAATCAAACTGAACACTTTACTCAACCCAACTTGAAATGCTTTCTGACTTTTTGATTTGCTGAAAATTTTGAAAAAACAATTGTTTTCAATTCAACCCAGAAAACCCCCTTTTTTTTTAATGGCCAACAAACCGAAAAAAGCCATTATTTGCTATCTCTAGTCATCAATACGCTGAAGGCACTGTAATCCATACATCCTGACTTAGCCTCTTAACAGTTTCAAAATGCAATGAGCACAGGGAGAATAGTTGTACCGTACAAGAGAGAGCCCTCTCCCCCCCCCACGATCTGGGATTTCTCCAAAATAAAGCAGTGGAGCCACTCAAGAACTACCACTTGCAGACATGTCACCAAAACCTCATGCAATCTCAAAACCTTTGCAGTTTATGTACAACACACAAAGAAATACCCTTTGATAATACCAAGAACTGTAAGAGTGAAGCAGGACTGCCTTTAGGACAAAATTTTCTACCTGGCATCCAGCCTAAGTAAAATGGCTAAGTACTGTGGAACTCAATGGTTAAAGGGGGTATAGGAATCCTTCGCTCACACAGGCCCCAGAGCAGCAGCAGGTCTACTCCAGCTTAGTGATTAGAATACTGTCTGGTCCGCAGTCTTAGTAACGTCCCCAATGGGGTGGAAGTAACGTCCCCAAAGGGGTGGAAAGGGATGAAGGCCCCATATTAGAAGCTAACTATACACAGAGAATTGAAGTGTCTTAGCTATTGTTTGAGGCCAAGTTAAGAACTGTAGCATTGCTGTAGGAAAGGGATATGTTTCTCCAGGTATCACTGAGATGGTTCTGGCTTCCTGCATCTCAGGGCCAGTCTCAGCCCAGACATGAATTAGAGCTGTTTCCAGGCAGCTCTAACTTTTGTCACTGATGCAGGGCTGCTAATGGGCTCCATGCCAGTGAAGGATTGCCACGGCAAAACAGCCCCTCTCCCATTCACCTCCTTCTGTCCCCAACATGCTTCCTATATCAGGAAAGTGAGTGACAGAAACATGGTGCCTGGATGTAACACTGATACCCTATACTAGGGAAATTCTCTGCTGGGCATTTGCAACTAGATTATGCCTCCTTTATACTACCTGTTACAGCCATTCTGAGAGCTCTGCTTGGAAACCAACACATGAAGCTGATGATTTTACTAATTCATGATTCGTATCTCATCTACACTTTTTGGAGAAGTTGATTGACAAGGTTGCAAGCTCTGTCAGTTTCTTGAGGCCTCAGATATCTGTGACCCAAAACAATCTAGGAGTGTGTGTCTGCGTGTGGACACACACACACACACAGGCCTGAATATGGAGGGGAAAAGACACTGGTGGCATTAGTTGATATCTCCTCCTGGCAATGGATAAGGATAAAGTAACCATGCTGATTCTACAAGAACTCTCAGCCACTTTTGATACCGTGAACCACAAGACTTTGCTAAGGTGTCCGTGGAACATAGAAGAAATGGCTCTGTTCTGAGCTTACTGAGAGAACCCCAAGAATAGTGGTGAACAATTGCCCATCTGCTCAAGGCTCTCTTGTGTGAGATACTAATGGGGTCCCTTTTGTCACCACTCTTCACTGTGTATGTGAGGCTGTTAGGAAGGCTGTGATGTGTTAAATATGCTAATGAGACCCAACTCCGCATCACCATTATGTCTGACCCAATTTTTAAAATGAGAATAATAATAATAATGATATTCTCTTGTAACCATCCTTCATTTGTTTTGTTGGTTTTAAATTATAAACTCTCTTGAGCAGGGACATTCTATTATGATGTGTATGTACAGCACCTAGTACAACAAGGTCCTAATCTTGATCGGAGTCTATAAACATGACTGTAAAACAAATCGTAAATAATAATGATAATGAATTCACAACCTCCACATCATGTAGGCTCACTGTAATTCCCTTTCTCCTGCTGCAACTTACCCCTTCCACCCACCCCCAACAACTTGAAAACAAAACTGAGTTGGCCTTTATATCCCAGTGAAATTTTGTCCAATCGAATCTGAGTGCACCAAATCATAATCTCACCAAGTGACAACTGGCCTTAAAGCTGTAATGTGCTTCAGATTTCAATACTGACAATTCAAAACAATCAAGTTTTGCTGTGGTTCCTTTTGTTTAGTTTTTAAACAGTCAAGGAAGTTGCAATGTGCAGCACAACCAAGAGAAAATATAAATTCAGCAACAATCCTATCATGCTATCAACAAGAACTTTCCTGCTATCAGCAAGAACTTTCCTGCACACTCCAAATTAAAACAGCCTTGAGATTTAAATATGTTCTCCTGTGCTGATTACCATCAGCTTCCTTAGACGTTAGATGAAAAGAACCATAGTGCAATTATTACCCCAGGATCGGGAACAGGCAAAGTGAAACAAAGCCGTTTTAAAGGAAGAATAAGCGTTAGTATCACAATAGCCAACCAATCTCAGCTTTCCATCTGTTAACCATTGTTGAACAATTAAACAAAACCTGCTGAGTTCATCAAAGAAAGAAGTACTTCACTGCTACATCGACCTCCGGATCACTGTGAATCTAATCACAACAGGAAAACGAAAGAATGATTTAATGAATTAAGTAGGAAAAGGGACAACTGTTTGCTCATTTTTTATATCTGTAGTGGCATGTAAATCTGAATAAAATACAATAGAATCTTGGTGTTAGCCTAAGAATTGGAAGCATAGTGTGTACACAGAGTCAGATTTAATTGTTAATGGTTTAGATAATTACCGTATATACTTGTTCATAAGCCAAATTTTTTTAGTAAAAAAGGGAAGCACCAGAGAAGGGGGTCGGCTTATGAACGGGTATAGAGGGGGAGAGATGGGACACAGCCCCTCCCCCTCAACAGAGGGAGCAAGGAGAGGCAACACAGCCAGCAGAGCCAGAAGGGAAGAGGCAGGGCCAGAGTCTCTCCGCTTCTGGCCACACTGCTCTCCCCCCAGCCTCCGAAGTAGCTGCAGCTCCGGGGCTGGCAGGCTGCAGCCGTGTCACTCGGCCCTGCCCCCCAGAGCAGGCTTTGGCCATGCTGCCCGGCCCGCCGGAGCAGGCTGGGGCCGTGCTGCCCGGCACAGCCCGCTGGAACATGCTGCGGCCATGCCACCCGGTCTGGCCCACCGGAGCAGGCTGTGGCCGCGCTGCCCAGCCTGCCGGAGCAGCTCCAGCCAGGCCAGAGACATACTCCCCTGGCCCTCCCCAAATAAGGTGGGAAGGGATGGGATGGGGAGAGTGTGGGGGTCCTGGCTAGGGGTTGGCTCATGTGGGGGGTGGTCATAGGGGTTACTCCCCTGACACCCAGCTTCTCTCCCCCAAAAAAACATTTCCCCACCAGTTGTTGTCCCGGCCCATCACGGTAAGAAGCTGGCGCACCAGGACACTTTGTTTACTTAGGTTTACCTCCGTGCCTGTGGATGCTCAAGGTAAACAAACCATCTCGGCCCACCAGCAGCTTATCCTGATGGCCCGGGAGCCAAAGTTTGCTGACCCCAGAATTATAGCGTCAGCTTATCTATCTTGGGAGGGTCGGCTTATAAACGAACCAGTTTATGATCGAGTATATATGGTACATACAAAATAAGCAGCAGCAAATATGACTGCATTATCAAGTATATGTCACCATGATTGGCATGCTACTCTAGATATAGAATAATCTAATTTACTGTAACTATAAAATTGGATTATATTCATGCTAGTTCCCCTGTCGGGCTATATAGTATGATGTTTATTTTATTTCTTTGTTAGTTCCAAAATATAGCTCTCTCCTTTATACAGAGAGTCTGATTTATTCATCTTTTGAAAAAACATTGGTGGGGGGAATATCTATTTCTGGAAAGTTTCAGACAAAGTTTTAACCTCTGACGAATAGCTGTTAATATTGCATGAGGTTTCATAGTCCCATCTAGTGGTCAGAAAATAACGCCACTGCATGGAAAAGACATATACAGTACATCAGCAATAGTCCCAACAGAAATGGCAGATTTATTATCTGTTTAAACACAACGGTCATATCATTATTTCCAATGCTAGCTCAAGGCCCACTAGGATCTTGGCAAACATCAACCTAAACATTCTATGTTAAGCATCAGTCATATGCTGGGCATGCCCGTTCCCAGTAGTAACTCTCTAGAAACTGATGCATTCCTTCTCAACACTGGACTCAGCTAAGGAACACTATTATTGATTTTATTTTGTAGCTGACTTTGCTTCTTGAGAATATTTTCTTGTAGTAAATACCATTCTGTAATTGTATTCTGTAAAGTGCCAGGTGAAAGTAGCAGCATAAACAGAACTTTACAGATATTGTGGGACATATTAAGATTGATATAGTCTTAAAACCAAACAAGATAATTCTATTTTCCTCTCCTAAAGCAACATCTGTCTCTGACTCCACTGCATAGAGTTTTGAGACCGGCTGATTCCTGCTGTTAGAATGGGTGGTTTCTTCCACATGGGTATGTGCTTTTATTGCCAAGATAAATAGTACTTAAAATTATTTAAGCTATTCAATGTTTCAACATTCAAAATTTGCTAAAAAAAACAGGAAAATGTTAACACATTATTAATGTGGAAAAATAATTCTCAGAAACTCCCATTTCAATAAGCTAATGTTACATATTACTTCCTAACAGCATGTACACAAAGTGATTGGCTGTCAAGCCATAGCATGGCTTCCCTATGGGAAACAAGAACATTGATTTTAATCATTTTAGGCTAGATTTTTACTTTACACATGGTGCTAAAAGCAGGAGATGGTGCATAAACTGCATCACCTCAGAAGTAAGACTACTAGGTGGCTTGATTCAGCAACACACTTCTGAGTCACAGTTACTCAGTTACCTATACTAGCAGCAAATTACGATGTGCCCTGCACCAGCTCAACTGCACTGGCCAGTAAATAGAGAATAGAGCTAAGGCTGCACCCATTCCCTGCCTATTCATGCTCGTTTTCTGCTCACCTGTTCTGAGGACAGAGTGCTCACTCACTCCTGCATACCCAAACCCGAGGTCCTAGTAATCCACTCCCGCTTATTGACTTTGTGTGGGTGTATGGTCCAAGTCACAATCTAACCAGTTGTTAAAAGTCTAATTCAATTACTTTTGTAATGTAACTGTTTCCTTCACAACTTTCAGCACAAGGTGTTTCTTTGAACCATGAAAATGCAGCATGAACATCAGTTCTTTTTGAAAATTATATTTATTTCATATTACACTATGGATTTGCTCAGTGAGTAAGAGAACAGGGAAATGTTAAATGCATAGCATACACTGCAAAATAAAAAAGAGTGGTATATTCTACCTTAGAGACCTCTACCACCTTCTTAAGTGCCAGCTCATCTTGATCTCACACTCAAGGCATCTGGCTTGAAGGTTGTGCCCAGGAGACAAGCCTGTTCTCTATTCCAGTCAAAACTGAATGCAAATATTTCATGCACTGACAACATGCAGAGGCTCTTTAACATAAGAACATAAATATGGGCAAATGGAGTCAGACCAATGGTCCATCTAGCCCAATATCCTGTCTTCTGACAGTGGCCAGTGCCAGATGCTTCAGAGGGAATGACCAGAACAAGGCAACCATCAAGTCATTCATCCCATATTGTCCAGTCCCAGTTTCTGGCAGTCAGAGGTTTAGGGACACCCAGAGCATGGGTTGCATCCCTGAACATCTTGGCTAAAAGCCACTGATGGACCTATCCTCCATGAACTTATCTAATTTTTTTTTCAACCCAGTTATGTTTCTGGCCTTCACAACTTCCCCTATGCGATGCCTCTGTATCCAGTTACAGTAAGTCCTAAATGAAATAAAAGTCCCACAGCACAGTCGCAACGGCCCACGTCAGCTGACTTGGGCTTGTGGGGCTCAGGCTGTGGGGCTAAAAATTGCTGTGTAGACATTTGGGCTCGGGCTGGAGCCCTGAGTCTGGGACCCTCCCCCTTCACTGGTTCCCAGAACTGAGACCAAATATCTACAAAGCAATTTTACAACTCCACACAGTCTGAGCCCCACAAGCTCAAGTCAACTGACCCAGGCTAGCCACGGGTGTTTAACTGCTGCATAGACATACCCTTACAGACTAGAATACTTACTTTTTGGAAATAGATTACTTATTAGGAAATAGCTTTTAAAAATGCTGTCTCTTTTTTAGATATTCCGCATCAAAACTTAATTGAAAGATTAAAGTAGTAGAAGATATGAATAAAAGCTGCAGAATGCACATTAAGTTTTAATACACTCTAGGTTCATCAAAGACTTAGAACTGACATGCATAACTGAAATTACATTTAGGTCAGGGAGATTACTCTATTATTATATTGGCTAGCCAAATTGTATTGAGTCAGAGAGACTAGCGTCTGAAGTTACATTACACAAGAATCACAAATTTATTCTACAACCCCCTCATTTATTTAGCTTCCTCTGACATATCAAAGCAAACTTGACTGAGATTTTTATTCAGCTGTATTCAGAATACAAATGTAATTTTTTAAAAAGAAAGATAATCTGCCTGGGAAAAAATACTCTGGTATATTGCACAGAATAAAGAAACCCAGAATGTCTGCTCATAAAAAGATACTGGTAATGACCTATATTAGTTGCAGACAAATGCTGGAATGTATATTACAGAACATTAAAACCTGACATACATGTCAAGAGTTGAGTCAAGGACTCTTTATCTGTATTGAACTAACTAGTGATCATAGTTTCACTATAAGATGGACACATCAATGAGATATATTGAGCTGATTAAGGCTTTTGAGGTTACATGTTGGAGTGGGATGTATTTTTCACTTTCTTGTGAATAAATCATGTCCGTAAAGTAGTAGTATGGCTTCTTTGGAAGTGTGATTTAACATCTCTGATGCTGGATGCATTATTTTTAAAGGCCACTGCTTTACTTTACCTGTGCCTTGCCAATTAATATAGCGATTGAATATATCAGTAAGTGTACTACTGGGGGTCTTCTCTTCTTTTTTCTGGAAAGAGATGTTCTCAGTGACACATGCACCAGCAAGAGTGTATTGAACTATTGCTATTGTTGATAGAACCAGCACCTTGGCTCTGCAAAGCCCATGACCACAGACTTTCCCAAACACACCCTCCTTGTGGTCTTAACTGAACTGCTCATGCAATAGCACTTGATAGCTGTGTTTACACTATGGAATTCTACCAAAAACATTTCCAGCAGCTCTAACACTGGATGAATATTGATCAATGTTAGCACTGGTAAGACACATTGTGTATACATCACACTGATGGCTTCCAGCATTTTTACCAGCTTGTTAGTTATACCCACTGGAAAGCAGGCTTGATTGACATGGTGGTAAACATAGATCTGTCCACAGGAGCCTTGGTTACATTCCTGTTGCACTACAGATTGAAAACTGGTTGGAATTTTTCTATAAAATTCCTTGGAGTAGTCAAGAACAGTTTTACAGAAACAGCTCTCATTGAGTAAAATACTGTCATGAGTTCCATGTGACCAAGAAAGTTATGATTCCAGCAGTCCTTGTTGGGAGTGAAAGTGAGTGAATACACACATGGGATAATTATTATTATTCTGCTTTTATTTACAGTTTGTACAAGCCATGTACAGGAATATAATCTTGAACAGGAATATCAAATAAAAACAGCAAAGCATGGTTTACAGCCCTCTGAGCTTTAGAGTGCAGCTGTGTCTCATTATAAAGTCAGATTTTTTTCTGTACTATTTTAGCACATCATTGTTTTTACCCCATCCACTAGACAATCATTTGTATTAGCACCATATGCTATATTTGTCCATCAATGTTAGGTACAGGCGCCAATGAAAACCACCCTATAAGCCTTTAGTCTGCCTACATCAAGCAGCTCAAAAAAAGTACTCATTCTAAGCATCAGTTAGCACAGATAGGTTTTTCAGAACCAAGTCATCTAACCTTGCTGGAATAAATCTAATTGTCATTGATGCCGACAACAGTGTCAGCAGCCAGAACCCCAATTATGTTAAGATTCCTAACTTTGCTATCTGCTGAACCAGTGTTCAATGGGAACATGTTCAAAAAGTTTTTCTGGTGATTTCTGCTCAATAAATAATAGCAATTCCTTAGGATTTAAAGGAACTTCTACCCTTGAGACAAAAAGTGATGAAAGCGTTCCATCAGATGAATCAACAGCATTGATTGCCCAAATTCCTCACTTCAGCAACCACTACTGGGCTGGAATGGTCTGTAGTGGATGTTAACCCTTTCAAATGGATTTTTTCTGACCACTTCCAATGGAAGTTTTTTATAAGAAGTGTGTCTGTTTCACCCTATATCTTAGCCACAGTGTTAATTTATGACCCATGAACTTCCACAGCTAACATGGCTATTTCAGTTTTGGTCCTCTTTAACTTGCACGTGGGCTGATTTAGCTGAATGAACTCTAACTCCTCAGAAAGGCAAACATATCCTCTGTGCATCTATTATACTAATCCTCCCTGCTATACTTCTTTGATTCTCCTCTTCTCTTACCTCCCCGTACATCTCCCATGCCATTTTCTGTGTTTTCTACTCCCTCCTCCTCCTTCCCATTCTCTCCCCCGATTTATTTGTCCCATGCCCTTCCTATTCTTAATCCACTAATTCCTCCCTATTTCTCCAATTTGCTTACTATTTTTTGTCTCCCTTCCCCTGCTGCCATTTTCCACCCAAACTTCAACTGCTCTGGTAGCTCTGTGGTAAAGCAGGAAAAAAAAAATTTACAAGATCCTTGCTCTCTAAAAAAATGTTGACATCCTCACATAGCTAACAGAGGGGGATGGAAAAAAAAGGCACCTGCATCAGATTGTACCATGTACATGCAGCCCAGTTCTAATTAAGGTATAATTTACCTGATAACCCAAAACAACTCCTTTGGAGCGATTGTGGTTCCTTGAGTAAGTACATCTTCAATTTGCATACTAATCTTGAGAACTCATAGTAATTACCCAATAGACTTTAATGGCTCCTTCCCAGCTGTTACGTTCTATCATTCACTGTAAATCTGTCTTTTGGCAGTTTTTAAACATGAATTTTTGACCTAAAAGACAATGAAGATTCTTGAGCAGTTGTTTATAAGTTACTATGTAAATCATTCTAAGTGCACATGTTTTTGAACTCACTGTAATAGCTCCATCAAAATGACTGTGGTCTGTAGTGCTAATCAGTCTACTGGGTTTAACACGCACATTGTATGCACTACAAATTGTTATTTATGATCTCAGAAATCAAAATAAAGTAGCCTTTATAAATAAAATTATCTTTGGAGCTACATCCTCATATGCTATGTTCTTTTGGAACTAGTTTATGATTGTTTTTTTTTACCAAGTTGTAAACCATGGATAACTAGGATTGATAATGGAACTATCAAGCAAAGAGAGACAGACTTGTGATTAAGGCCCTGTATGAGAACTCTAGCATTGTGGTATCCATTCTTGGTTCTGCTATAAACATCTTGTGTGACCTTGGACAAGTCACTGAGTCCCTCTGCACCTCATTTCTCTATCTGTAAAATATGAGTACTAATACTTCCTTTCTTATGCCATGCCTGTCTTGTTTATTTAGATTGTAAACTCTTGTGGCAAGGACAGTCTCTTACTACATATATACACAAGGGGGACCTGATCTTGTTTGGGGGCACTTAGAACTACTATAATACAAATAAAGAATAATAATATAAATGCTGACACATCTATCCTGTTGTTCAATTTGTCCATTTAAATTGCTAAACTTTACCTAAAGTGGCAGTTTATATAGGAAAAGTTAAGCCCATACACTGTATAAAAATTACTAACAAAAAAACCCATCAGTTCTCTAAGGCTCAAATCCTTTTATTTAATTCAATTATAATTGAAACTGTGAACATAACTAGGATTAAATGAATACCAGGATTAAATGAATAAAAAATATCCATTTATCGATGTTCTTTGAAATCACACACACACACACACACACACACAGGCAAGCTCCCCCATCCTGAGTATAAATTTGGCAGTTGTGTAACGAGCAGCAAATGTCTCCAGAAATCATTAACGTACTGAAGAGTTCACATTCTAGCAATCTAATTCTGATCTCACACCAGTGTAAATCAGAAGTAACTCCACTGAAGTAAATGGAATTAACACCAGCGTAAGAGGTCGGAATTGGGATGTTGGTACCCTTGCTTTGGTAGCTCACACACAATGACCTGAGCTCTGGGATCTGTCAAACCATGCTATTTTTAGGTGGAAAAATTGGAATAGATGCACATACCTAAATATGGTAGTAAATACCTTGAGACAGAATGTCCCTGGCCCTAGTATGGGTTTCAGAGTGCAAGGAGACTCCCCTTTTGAGTATCCTGCAGGATGGCTAGGCAAATCACTGTCACTGTGCTGGGGAAGGGCAGGGACTTCTGTGCATTGCCTGGGGCTCACATCATCATAAAGGGGTGGACATGAGGCTAGGCCATGCCACCCTCTTACTGCACCAGCCTGGAGAGTGAGTCTAACAAACTATCTAAACGATTGATGAAGACAGCAAAGTTCACTGTGTATCTGTGACTTGGGAAGGGATTGTCTCTAAGGCACATTCCTTCCCTGAGTTCCCACGGAAACAGTGCAATTCCAATGCAGGCTTGTAGTAAAGGTCACAATCTAGACCTTTATTTGTGGCCATTTTCCCACTATATCATATAACTATATAGATGAAGTGTTCTATCTCTAGCCTGGCCTTTTGTACATGTGAAACATTTGAGACTGGACACAATTATCTAACCAGAATGATTGCAGCATATCCTGTATAAGCAAGGGTCATTGCAGTGTTGCCAGGTCTCATGATTTCATTGCAAGTTTCATGAGGTTTGATGTTTATCTCCAGGCTCTCACTCCTGCTGGAGTCATCTAATTACCTGAAGATCTGAACTTTCATTTAAAAACAAAATAAGTTTCTAGATCTCATGGTTGTGCAGAAAAGCTTGCAAATGGGATCCAAGTAAATCCTAAGGACTCAAACAGAAGACAAATAGGAACACCACCACATTTATAATTTATTTTAAATATCAGGGTTTTTAAGCCAATCTCATGATTTCTGAGCTCTGGGGGTTGGCAAAATTGTCATTGTTTTGTGTTGTCCTGACCACAGCATACTTCTCAGTGCCAGAGCCAGCCTCCTTCTCTCCAAGTCCCTCTCAGCGTGGTGGAGCAATGCATTCTAGCTGCCCATCCTCTATGTTCCTTCACAACATTTTTCAAATTTTGTTTTTTTTGTTTTTATACTCTTGCCCATTTGTCACTCAGCCATGGCTTTCACCATATCTCTCTTATGTATCACAGCATCTGTCCTCCTCCTCCCCACTCCCTGCCACCCAATGGCTCCATTTCACTATCCTTGTTGCCCTCACCCCTCTTCAACGCCACCTGGTTCTCTCCGCGCTCCATTCTGAGCTCCCCACTCTGCACCCCACTAAAACTGCTCTCACCAAAGTCTCTAATCATAGAGTCAAAGAACTGTAGGTCTGGAATTGCTTACTGCAGGTCTTCTTGCAGCTTTCTTTGAAGCATCTGGTACTAACCACTGTTGAAGACAAAATACTGGGTTAAATGGAACACTTGTCTTATCCAGTATTGCAATTCCTATGTTTCTCTCTCCAACCCACATATAGTCCTGCTTCCCCCTACAGTTACAAGTTTTCAGCCTTTCTTAAATGAATTGTGGGAGGACCTCTCTCTTGCCTAAGCTTTTTCACTTGGTATTTTTCTTTAAAGTTATTTGCAGCCTAGTTTAGCGGCATTCTTGACCACTGCTGTTTACTTCACCTCACAACCTCACTCACACATTCCACTTCCCTTCTTCTGACTTTCTTTTTCCATCTGATAGAGCCCAGTGTTATTTCTGGATTGCTTTCTATGAACCTCTTTGCAAGACTTTCTTTTTTCTGAACAAGAATAGTTGGTACATACAAATAGAAGAATATTTTAGCCAACATAAAAGGTACAAAAATGATAAGGATTCTTATAGGATTCTTCTTTTGCCTTCAAAGGAGTTTTCTGCTCAGAATACTCTCATTCTTGTATGAGCAGTCTCTCTTTATCCCCTAACAACAAGTCCAGGGACAAATTAATTTTAGCTAACAGTTAAAACCACATTAATCCTTATTTCACCAGTTTTAAGCATATGATTCCACAAAGGAAAAAAAGTATAATCAAGTTCAAGAGACTCCTAGAGTTGTTTCTCAATAGGGCTGCATGACACTCACCTCTCATTAGTGCCTCCTGTTATCTGGGCGTGGTGCTGCAATCTTCTTTTTCACTCCTGGAACCCCCTGTAGGTTGTCACTCTCATTAGGTGAGTCTTCAGTGGCTCAGATCTCCAGCCAAGTCACACAGTCAATATGGACAAACACCTTCCGAGGTAACAAAAGTTCAACACACAGTCTGCCCTTAATAGGGTCTTCAGCAATCAGCACTGTCTCTGGGCCCTTTAAATCTAGCCCCTTTCTCAAGCCTTTAGTAAAGAGTCAAACTGCAACTGTTAGTCTACCCTCACCAGGGTCTTCAACCCTGCCCTTTAAGTCCTGCCCTTCACTTGGACTTCCCAACAGAGCCTTTCCCTCCCACTCGGGGCGTAGGCCATTTCTCTAGTGGCAGGTGAACCCGGGCCCATCCTCCACTCCAGGTGTCATCCCAGGGTGCTATAAACAGCAGCCACTTAGGGCTGCTCCTAATAGTTGCTGCTGTGTTCCCTGGGCTGCTTCCTGCTCAGTCCCATCACCTTCACCAGTTGCCTTAGGGTTACAGTCCTTGGATTATCTCCGAGGTTCCCTGCGTGAGTAGGGTCTCTCCCAGGCCTCTTTGCCTGAAGCATTTTGCAGTCTTCCAGCCCTCTCTCACCCTGTTCTGGTCCCAGCCAGCAACTGACTTGCTCAGGCCCTGTAGCTCCTTTTAACTGAGCTTACTGAGCTCTGATTGGCCGCTTCCCTGCAGCCTTTCTAGGCAGGCCTGGAGGAATCACCTTCACTGCTCCTTTCCTGGGGCATGAGGTGATAGGACCATGAGGCCTTCAGCAGGGAGCCACAAAGGGCCTGGTTCACCCATCACAGGCTGTGATTGAGGTGAATGGAGGAAAACAGGAGAAAAATCATATTTACAGATAAACAGGTTGGGCTGGATCATCTATTCCTTTTTAAAGTATCTTATTCTTATGATCAATGCACTGAAACATCAATAAACAGCAGTAGATTTGCCAGTAGAAAATGAACAGTATACATTAATCGACTTAAGAAAAAATTACCTTCACCTCAATGATTATTAATGTTTCTTTAACATGCCTTTTTATCTAGTAGTTCATTTAAATATTAAATTTAATGCTAACAAAAAAGTATGGACTTTAAATGTGAGGAAGTTGTGTGTGTATGGAGTGGGTGCAACTGGCTTAATTATTCCCTATAAAAGGAAATAAAATGAAACCTTGCTATAGTATATTATACAAGTTGATCATAAAATAAAATTGACAAGATGCAAATGTATAAATCCCACAACCACAATGCACTGTCATTTGTTACCAACTACAGCTTTTACTTATTCATATTTCTGGGTCTTTATAAGGTAATACCCACCTTTATTCTGCCACTTTTTAGAGATGCTTTAATACAAAATGAGCTTCATCACCTGTAAAGAGTATGAAATAGCTTAGATAACAGGGGAGCTGGGATGTCTGATACAATGAGAGGAACAAAAAAAAAAAATCTTATGATAAATATTTCCCCCAACTTTACTTACCACCAACGTCAAATCTGCCAGGGACTATGATCGCTGATAATGTCCTTTCAGATCTTTACCAGACTTCTTGTCACTGATCTACTAGATATGAGGTGTTCCCATCTGAGGCTGGAAGTCATATTGCACTCAGACTACTTACTTGTCTTGGTCACCATTTGGCTTTTAATGTTATGGGTGTAAGTAATACTATCACTACACAATGTATCTACATGACAGAGCAAGTATGTTTATCACAGGAGCACTCCCTGAATTACTTATGAGAGAGTATGGAGAGCACTGAGCAAATATGAATTTTTGGACCTCTATTCTATTATGAAGGTGGTCTAGTTGTTAAAGCTGCTGTACACTGACTATACAGGAAGGACAAGAGACAGAATAAGTGGTAAAGTATGTTAAAGTTAAAGGGTATCGAACTTAAATTCTGAAATCTAATCCACTTTTCAGCTCTATCATTAATATTCCTATTCCTTTCATCCGAGGTAATAGAAAATGATAGGCAGGACTTAAAAGATTCAGAGAAGAGGCTCAGGGAAGATAAACATCCATAAGTTCAGAGGTTTATACAGAAATTGTCTGAGCTTATCCAAACCTCATTTTTCTAGAAATCAGGCTGGGAATCTTGGAAGTTCAGACTTTCCTCCAAGATCTCCAGTACTGCCTACTGTCAGCCAGTTTGGAAATACAACACTAGCACCAGTGTATTGGTACTTCTGCTTCTACTCCTGACTGAAACCTGAAATAATTGTAAAAAGATAATTATAGTAATACTTATCACGTCAAAAGAGCATCTCATCTTCAATGTAAAGGCAAATGATAACTAATATCACCTCTGTAAGTTAAACAAGTGTTCTTATCCGCATTTTGCAAATTTTTCGTCACAATTTAAAATAGAAAGAATTTCTCTGTACCATCTCATGTGCAGAAATATCTGCTTTGATTCAGTGGGTGAGTGGAAGGGTGAATGACTGGATGTACAATATTAGCACACTTCTCAAAGAGGTTCCTAAATCGCATAGAATTAGCAAACAAATCTACATTTAGTGATACTTAAGGTTGTGGTAGGACACGCCCCATCCACCCCAAACCTTAAAAGCATGATAATAAGAAATGAAGGAGAAAGACATATGCATTTCTTTCCACTTTCATATTGCCTACAACACACTCCAGTGCTCTATAAAGCTGTCACGTCCATCTCCAACAGATACCCACAAGCAATATATACCACAGTTTCAACAAATTTTCTAACAAAAAGTCTTAACAGTGACTTCAGACTTTTTATATCCATTATTATCAACAGATCAGTATATCTGACTGTCACTTATTCCAGGCATGATCCCACCTCCCACTGGTGAGTTTCATATCCTCCACTTATTGGCCGCTCATCTTCCAGAAATGGGGCAGCCTCATTCCTGTTGCACTCACCCCTATACTACTTATCCACCTGACCCTCTCACCCCACCTCCAGACTGCTTCTATCTAAATGCCAGTTACTAGCTGCTTTACCTAGTGCTCCCGCCTCCAAAATTGACTCCACTCAACTCACCTTGGTCTCCCCAGTCCTTCTCCAGTTGTATTCTTGTGTACAAATGATAGCCTTTTGAACCCTTTCTCCTGCTGCTCAGCCCTGTTTCCTCACAATGAGTCCACCTTAAGCCTTCTCATTCTTTCCTTTCCAAAGTAGACCCTCTTTCTGGCAGCTGCTCCATCACTTCCCACCCAATTCTTGCTCAACTTACTCTCTTATCTCTGAAAACCATAAAAAGTAATCTTATGTAACATGCCATCTCTTTTTAGAATTCAGTAATAAGGCGGTTAAACCATTCCTACCAACTCTCCCTTATTCACTTCCAGGAACTCAATGATACAGTATGTTAACTTCAGTATTGTTCTAACCAAGAGATGTACAGCTAATAGTCTGTGTACCTTCAAGATACTTGGTCTAATGGTTCCTTTTACAGAATATACAAACACTTCTGGTGTAAATCTACTTTTCAAGCCAATAGTCTGAAAGGTTGAGCAATTTACTGTATGTTGCCCTCTTACAGTTCAGTGCTGGGGAAATTAATTTAATCTTGTCCAGTCTTGAAGCAAGTGTTTGACTAAATGCAATTAGTTTCCTGATACATGAACAAAGCCAGGACAAGATTTAATTACATTTGTAGAAACATGATCTAATGCATAAGGCTGATTTTCTTCCAGTATCTAACGGACCTTGCCAGAATCATTATAGGTAAATCACTCAACATACTAGAGTAATTACTCTTATATTTCTTTTCAAGGATACAATATGTTTTCTAGAGTGTTTTCAAATTTAGCTGCTGGATAACTATGAAATTTTTTGTGGAACCCCTTTTGTGAAAAAGTTTCTATATAATATGACCAACAGCATAGCATTTGCCAGACTGATCAGATCAATAGTTCTAGTTAATCTTGTCTCTGACAGTGGACAGTACTATATGCTTCAAATGAAGATGAAAAAGATGCTATAATGGATAATTATGGAATATCCTGTTAATACAGAAAACTTCTTTCTACCCCCATCATTTAGGATTTTGTTTATTTCACTGAAACAAGAGGGATTATATCCTTTCTAATTATCTATCTAATGTAACTGTAGATGTCCTCATTATTAATATAAATGTCTAATCCTTTTTGAACCCCACTGAGATCATGGCTTCAATTATATTCTGTGGCAGTAAGTTCCATGGGTTAATTATGTGTTGTGGGGAAAAATCTCTCTCTGAGTTTTACATTTATTGCCTTTCAATTTCATTGAATTTGTTCTTTTAATATGAGAAAGGGCAAAGAGGAGTGCCAAATCTATCTTCTCTGTATCATTATTTTATATAAAACTATCATGTCCCCTTTTATTTGTTTCTTGTCTAAACAGTCCAAATCACTCCTTATTAGTTTAGATTCTCTCCTTGCTTCTAACCATTTTTATTCCACTTCTATGCCTGCCATAGTTTATGCTTCTTTAAATTAAGGGTTAGTCTACACTAGAAGCACTACATCTGGTGAAGATGCTCTATGCCAATGGGAGAGCTCTCTCCCGTCAGCATAATTACTCCATCTCTGTGAGAGGCAGAAGCTTTGTCAATAGGAGAGCATTTCCTACCAACGTAGTTCTGGTGTGGACAGTGCTTAGGTCGCTGTAACTTGCATCACTCAGGGAGGTAGCTTTTTCACACCCCTGAATGACATAAGTTATATCAATTTAAGCAGTAGTGTGAACCTGCCCTTTGTTTCACTAGGATTGGATTTCCATTTGGTGAAGGATAACATTTTGACTCAAATAACCTTTTGAACTTTGTCATATATAATTGTAATTATTTTATCATTAGAATTTCTGTACCCCTCTCTGCCCTGTTTCACAGTCTCACTTAAGCAGAACACAAAACAAATCACATACAAGTAAAACTATACAATTCACAATACTTTAGTAATTTGAAAATTAGCTATATAGTAATATTATATAAATCCAGGTCAAAAATGGTACTGACAGCATTGAAGAGGATAAAATGGCAAAATGTAGTCAAGTACCCAGGACTAAGGATTTCAAGATTAGAACTAGAAGGTAGTATGTTAATAGTGAGAGATTCCTCTTATTTAGATTGCAATGTTGATCCTTTAATAACTATAATCTAAATACAATGGGCCAAAATTATCCCTTTAACTTCATTGACTTCAACAGAACTTGATTAAGTAGAGTTATACTAGGAATACATTAGGCCCAATATTTTTTGGTCATAGTTTCTCATTAATATAAATGCACACTCAAGAGAATGAGCTGAAAACTCTAGACCTGGCTGAAGTGTCTTAGTGTAAATATACAGAAGCATTTATTTTGGTCAAAATATTCTGGTTTTCCAAGGGAAAAAACAAACTGAAAATGATTTCTTTTTGGAAAATGTTTATGGTTTCAATAAAAAAAATGGCTTTCAATTTCTGATAACTCAAAAATATTACAGAAAGCCAAAAAATTGTCCTGAAAATGGTTTTAGAAAACTGAATTTTTTTCATGGGAAATTTCAAACATCCAATTTCCCTCACACCCACCAAAAAAAAAAGGCAGGGGGCATTTTTCCACCAGCCCTATTCTAGATTGTCTCTCATGGAGTTTTTCCTATTATCTCTCAACAAAGGATATAAGGCATAAAGGAAAAACAACCTTATTCTTTACAGCAAGAATTCATATCTTAGGAAAGCAAACATGCTCTCTCTGACTATTTTTGGCCTGTATCTTCTCCCACTGAAATCAATGGGAGCATGAACAGGACCCTTGTGCCATTTATATAACAGTAATTGGTCATAACATACCATGGTCGGTAACAGGAATACTATGTTTTCATTATTCCACAGTTTGGCTTTCTCTCAGAGACAGCCTGCCTATAGTGTCATATTGATTATATACCCAGCCAATTAATCTATTGAGCTTCCCCTTCCTAAGGTATCTTGATAAACAACTATTCTCTCTCTATATTAAAATTTAAAAAATCAAGCATCATCTATCCTTCCCATATGATTTAGTCTCTCAAAATATTGAGTCTTTCCCATTCTGTGCCAGAAAAGTAGCAGACAAAAGTTCCAAAGTCAGTCTGCATTCTTTCTTTCCCTTAAATTATTTTAGTGCAGCTTTGTATTTTAGACAAAGTTTTGTTCTCCAACCATTCATGAGCAGTGAAGGCCAAGATGTCACTCCTTCAAAAGATTTATGAGTTGAATGAACAGAAGCTGACTGAATGGAAGAAATGGATAGGGCATTCTGGCAGATATGTCTTGGAAGAAAATCAAAGCAAAAAATAAAATAAAGCAATATTTTGGAAACTAAGAACCAATATTTTGAGAGACTAAATTGTTTGGGAAGCAGAGATGACACCTGATTTTATTAATTTAGATAGATAGAGTGGGGGGGGGGCTTACACAGAAAAATTGATTGGCTAGGTCAGGTGATACATGTACTAGCTCATCTTTGCCACATTCACCTGTCATTTGCATTTTGTCAGTGTCTCAAAATCAATAATATTATTGCACTTTGCACTTAATGTAACACTTACTTAAGACTCTTAAACAGATTTAATAAAGATGGTCGTGGATAATTACCTGAAATTTACCCAGGAGAAAAATAAGGATAAAGTCTGTGATTAGAACACAGTGGGCAGATTCTCAGATGGTGTGAATTCTCATAGCACCATATTATTTTTCAATTAAAAAGAGTTTTGAACAAAAAAATGTGACTAGCTTTATTTAGAACAAATCTGAGGACATACCATGAAGGCAGCCTTTTACCACTGATAATTCAATTCTTGCTGGCTGTCTCTGAATACTAAAATCTGGAAAGCATGGTGCATCTACGGAGCTGTGAGAATTTCCACCAGCTGAGGATCTGCCCCTGGTGTCTAGGTCCCCTGCTCTAACTACAAGGCAGAAAAAGAACCAGATTTAGATAAATGAGTAGATGCACTGAGACAACACCGGGAGGCAGATCATCAGCTGGTGTAAATTCCCATAGCTCCATGAAAACGCCAATATTTTTGTGTGCTCAGACACAGCAAAAAAAATGAATTTCATTCTTTGATGAAATTATAACTTTGGTTGATAAAGGTAACTGCACAGATATAATATACTTAGACTTTTGTAAAGCATTTGATTTAGAACCACACAACATTCTGATTTTAAAAATTGGCACTAAACAAATCAATAAAACACATGCCAAATGGATTAAGAGCTGGTTTACTGACAGATTTCAAGGTCATGTCAATAAGGAATCCTCATCAAAGAGGGGTGATTCCAGTGGGGTTCTGCAGGGATCAGTGTTAGGCCCAACATTATCCAACATTTTCATCCATCATCTGGAAGAAAATATAAAACTGATGCTGATAAAATTTGCAAATGTCACAAGGATTGGCAGAGTGGTAAACAGTGAGGAGGACAGGACAGTCAAATAGAGCAATCTGGATCACTTGGTAACCTGGGCCCACTGAAACAAAACATATTTTAATAAAACCAAATGCCAAGTTATACATCTAGGAACAAGGAACTCAGACCATCTCTACAAAATTGTATATGCTCTAAATGTTATACATGTCATCTTGACAATATAGGAAGTAATTAAATAGTTCTCAGATGAAACCAGATTTTCAGCTCTGGGAGGACAAAACAGAAAAGCACTAAAAATTAGCTAACTAGGATATAGGATATAGCTCTAATCAACAACAATAAACTTTGACCCTTCCATACAACTAGCTTAACTGATTCAGGGGTAAAGTTATTTTTCTCTTGTTGAAATTTAACACATTCGTAATTAAATGTATTAGTTTACAAGAAAATCAAGAAGAGCTCCGTGTAAGCTCAAAAGCTTCTCTCTGACCAACAGAAGTTGGTCCAATAAAAGATATTACCTCACCCACCTTGTCTCTCTAATATCCTGGGGCCAGCACAGCTACACTGTATACATAATATAATCAATATGATTTTAGCTTTTAGCTTATGAAATTAAGGAGCATGATGGAACTAATTATTGTACTTAAATATTGAAATAAGCTGCAAATTCATCTTTCATATATTAGGACTGCTTTCTTAGAATTTTATTCACAGTTGTATTCTGTGGATTCCACACCCACTCAATTAACTTTTGAGGACTATTTACAGACAATTTAGGTTGGGATTTTCCACTGAAATTCTATAAGATTTAGGTGCCTAATTCCCTTAGAATTTTGAAAATCCCAGCTGGAATTACATATTATGAGCCAACCTGAGTAACGCAACTGACTTCAACTGGAATTTCACCAGAATTTAAATTGGCCCTATAACTTGACCCGAGTAGAATCAGCTCATGCTACCATCACTCAGATTCTAAGCAGCTCCCTTCAAATAAAAGTACCCAGACCAAATGGGGCCAGGAACAATACCATAACACATCATCTCTTACACTACTAATTAGCTTGACCAGATGTCTCTCTCAATCATTAATCCATCCCAGCAGGATACAGCTACAGGTATAGCTCTCAAAACCCTGCATGCCAGCAGAGATGCTTGGATCTTATTATCCAATATACTTTTTAAAGCTCAGCTTTTTACTGTCAGATATGGCAAAGTTTAGCTTTGGTGCCTAAAATACGGAGAACAAAGGGCCTCCTGATCCTGTACCATAGAAGTCAATGGGAGTTTTGCTCAGGCTGTCAGATCAGAAGCTGAAAAACAATAGACACTAGACCATAAACAAGGTACATTCATTGACAGTTGGTCCTTTTATATTAGAGATATGGCAAGTTTGTTCTCTTGCTTTTTGCAAAGGTTATTGAACCTCTAGCAGCGGGTATAGCAGACTAACTGACAATAAAGAGTGATGGGATCATTGACAGCACAAAAAAATTGCTGTATATACCAATGAAATATTATTTCTCTTATCTCCCAGCTCCTATATTCCCTGCATTAATTAATTCTCCAGACAGATCTGGATAATTCTATGGTTATAAAATTAATTACAGCAAATCTGAAGCTATGCTATTAGCATTCTCCAAACAACTAAAAGACAAAATTTCTGTTTTCCATTTTGATGTAGCCTTTTGGGACACAAATACTTGGAAATTCCTAACATATCTTAGCTCTTCACACAAAACTTTCTCGGGATCCTTGTAAAAAGTTTAAGCACTGAGGCCATATTATGCCTTCGCAATGCTAGGCCATATTAACACAATTAAAATTAGCTAACCCTCCCCAGACTACATAACCTATTTTTATGCGATCCACAATTATTTCCATTTTTAAAATGCTACATTATTTATTTTCTGTGTGTTTGGGAAGACAAACTCAGGAATATACTTTAAAAACTTCTTGATTTGAGATTCCCTAACTTTTAGTTGCTTTATCAAGCTACCCAGCCTCATGCCTTAGTTTATTAGATGGCAAAACCCAAATCCATTGTCTCAGGGTATAGAGAGCGGGGCCATCTAGGTGCATTTAGTCCAAAAATGTGTCCCCCAAAAGAACTCCCTTTAAGGTCAATGGAAAGACTTCTGTTTTCTTCATGATGTAGCCTCATAGCTTCAAAGATTATTCTATAAAGTGCAGACATGAATAAGTTAAACAGTACTCTGAGGATTTGGAGATCTGTCCAGTTCAGAGCTGGTATTAAAGATAAAATAATCTCATTTACCCCTCTGTAGGATATCAGTTTTATAGCGCAACTGATAAAAGTTTGGTCCACACGCTAAAAATGAATGATTTATTATTCTTTTCTCAGTTTATCTAATTCTTACATAAGAACGGCCATACTGGGTCAGACCAAAGGTCCATCTAGCCCAGTATCTTGTCTTCCAACAGTGGCCAATGCCAGGTGCCCCAGAGGGAATGAACAGAACAGGTAATCATCAAGTGATCCATTCCCTATTGCCCATTCCCAGCTTCTGGCAAACAGATGCTAGGGACACCATGCCTGCCCATCCTGGCTAATAGCCATTGATGGCCCTATCCTCCATGAACTTAGCTAGTTCTTTTTTGAACCCTGCTAGAGTCTTGGCCTTCACAACATCCTCTAGCAAGAAGTTCCACAGGTTGACTGTGGGTTCTGTGAAAAAATGCTTCCTTTTGTTTTAAACCTGCTGCCTATTAATTTTATTTGGTGACCTCTAGTTATTGTGTTATTAGAAGGAGTAAATAACACTTCCTTATTTACTTTCTCCACACCTGTCACGATTTTATAAACCTCTATCATATCCCCCCTTATTTGTCTCTTTTCCAAGCTGAAAAGCCCCAGTCTTATTAATCTCTCCTCATATAGCAGCCATTCCATACCCCTAATCATTTTTGTTGCCCTTTTCTGAACCTTTTCCAATTCCAATACATCTTTTTTGAGATGAGGCGACCACATCTGCATACATATTCAAGATGTGGTCATACTATGGATTTATATAGAGGCAATATGATATTTTCTGTCTTATTATCTATCACTTTTTTAATGATTCCCAACATTGTGTTTT
Source organism: Terrapene triunguis (assembly GCF_002925995.2). Lineage (NCBI taxonomy): Eukaryota > Metazoa > Chordata > Testudines > Emydidae > Terrapene > Terrapene triunguis. Next base: position 27,699,371 of record NW_020664417.1, on the reverse strand, counting down.
CTTTTTTGACTGCCGCTGCACATTAAGTGGATGTTTTCAGAGAACTATCCACAATGACTCCAAGATCTCTTTCTTGAGTGATAACAGCTAATTTAGACCCCATCATTTTATGTTTTCCAATGTACATTACCTTGCATTTATCAACATTGAATTTCATCTACCATTTTGTTGCCCAGTTACCCAGTTTTGTGAGATCCTTTTGTGCTCTTTGCAGTCTGCTTAACTTAATTATCTTGAATAGTTTCGTATAATCTTCAAATTTTGCCATCTCACTGTTTACCTCTTTTTCCAGATCATTTATGAATATGTTGAATAGGACTGGTCCCACTGCAGACCCCTAGGGTACACCACTATTTACCTCTCTCTATTCTGAAAACTGATCATTTATTCCTACCCTTTGTTTCCTATCTTTTAACCAGCTACCAATCCATAAGAGGACCTTCCTTCTTATCCCATGACAGCTTACTTTGCTTAAAAGCCTTTGGTGCAGGACCCTGTCAAAGGATTTCTGAAAATCTAAGTATACTATATCCACTGGATCCCCCTTGTCCACATCCTTGTTGACCCCCTGAAATAATTCTAGTAGACTGGTGACGCATGATTTCCCTTTACAAAAAACATGTTGACTCTTCCCCAACAAATTAAATTCATCTACGTGTCTGACAATTTTGTTCTTTACTATAGTTTCAACCAGTTTGCCTGGTATCGAAGTCAGGCTTACTGACCTTTAATTGCCAGGATCACCTCTGGAGCCCCTTTTAAAAATTGGAATCACGTTAGCTACCCTCCAGTCATTTAGTACAAAAGCTGATTTAAATGATACATTACAAACTACAGTTGGTAGTTCTGCAATTTCACATTTGAGTTCCTTCAGAACTCTTGGGTGAATACCATCTGGTCCTGGTGACTTATTACTGTTTAATTTATCAATTTGTTCCAAAACCTCCTCTAATGACACCTGAATCTGGGATAGTTCCTAAAAAGAATGGCTCAGGTTTGGGAATCTCCCCCACATCTTCTTTCATTACTTTTGAATTTTTCAAGGGGAAATGTTTCAATCCTGAAATAGCACTTTACATATCTACACATAAAGAACTCTGTTATATAGAAGGAGAAAACTAATCTGAGTGCTAGTAAAAGAAAATTCTTCCCAATCAAAATATCCTTGCTTGATGGAAATGTGTTTAAAAATGTATCTGGAAAAAAGTACAAAGCATTACTGAATATGTTACCAAGCAACCACTCTTTACGGCAAATGAGAAACTAATATTGGATATCCAATTAATGATGCTATGTAACAAAAATCTTACTGATATACAATAATGTGCTACTTCTTGTAATCTCATAAGAGATCCAATACAAAATCCAATTTCAACTGCACCTAACAGCAGATAAAACTGAAAAATTCACACCAAATGGATGGGGTATTTGTTGGGAGAATTGAGAACACAGGTGCTTTACTGAAGTCTTGAATTTGAGCAACTCTAACTATTTCCTGAGAGGAGATAAAGTTATGCATCAGAGGTATTACTGAGTTTACAATAACTATACAGTACCAGAGACATGAATCCTTGAATCCTCACTAGTATAATCTAAAGTAATTTCCTTAAATGATTGTACAATGAATCTAACTCCCATGATTAAATGAACAATGGTGCTGTAAAAATGGACCACTAAAGGCTCAAAATATAGCTAAAGAATATAATGTCCATACTGGAAATGGAAAAAATACTGCTTTGTGAATGATTAAATGAAAAAGTTTAATGATATTTGGAAATCGGCTATGAAGGAACATAGTATAAGGAAGAGTTAAGAAACATAACAGGTCAATAAAATTAGCTTCCCACAGGTTATCCAGGAGATGTAGGTGAAATCCTGACCCCACTGAAGTCAATGTCAAAACTCAGAGACTTCAATGGAACCAGGCTTTCACTGATAATGGATATCCATACCAGGGATTGCTGTCTTTGGACCAGAAAGAACAAAAGATTGATGCTATAGTGCAGTGGTTAGGACACTCAGCTATCATGTGAGAGACCAAATTCAACTACAATGACTATTTAAGTATTTTATACAAAGTGGAACAGCTTCAACAGGAGAGATTAAGAGAAACCAACCCTCATAGCCCAGTGGTTAGGGCACTCACGTGGGAGACCTGGGTTCAAGTCCCTGCTTTGCATCAGGCAGACTGGAGATTTGAACCTGTCTCCTATATTCCCTGTGAATATAAGGGGAGATCCCAGAACCACCAGTTCCAACTGTATTGTGCATGTGGCCCAATCCAGAAGACATGCTCTAAAATTGCCTCTGAGCATATGTACACTTCGGGTCCTGCAGGCAAGATAGGCAAGAGAACACCTAGTGGTGAATCCTACTGGGGTTTGCTCAGGTGCCGAGCTGCTTGCTGGTGTTAGAATGAGGCAGCTTTGTGCATGCCCACCAGCAGAAATTTAGGCATGCAAGGAACTTTACCAGTGGAAATTCAGTCACCTAGGGAATTTAAGGCAGCAGTTAAGCAGGGGTTTGTAGGATCTAATTTTGGACTTTGGCACCTAAAGTGGAAAATAAACACTTAAGTACGCCTTGTGAATCCCACACAAAGAGAGGCTACAGTGGCTGTCTGAGCACCTTCAGGCCTGGTGGACACACAGAATTGTACCGATGTAAGCTATTTTGGTTAGATTTGGGGAGGGGATTACCAAAATAGTTATACCTGTACAAAGCTTCACAGTGTCACCCATTTTCTTGAGGTATATCTCTGCCTCTTATCACTAATCAGCAAATTGGGCACTGTTTGGAGGAAGTCTCTTCCATCTCATTAACAAATTCTTTTTAAAGCAGAAATATTTTCTTTTCTAAGCCTGAGAGCCTAATTGTTAACATCATGTTCATAGGATTTCTTTGGAAAAATTCTAAAGCTTCTCTCATTTACATTCCCAATTGGAAAAAAAATTCTAAACTTGACAACCATACTTAAGAATTTTCCTAACTAAACCAAACTACATTTTGGTAGTTGAGATGAGATGAGGATGACCTTTTCCAGTCAAGTGAAAAGGAACATTTTTTGCTCCAAATCTCCTTGTAAAAAGCACTCTATATGATCTTTTATCACTTTTATCTGCAGCATGCCTTGATCTGCAATGAGTCATTAGAGGTCAAACCTAATTCTTAAGTTCTAAGCGTGAAAAAGTTCAAGAACCCGTAGTACAAACAAAAAATTAGAGGAAGTTGAAACATCTATTGAAAGAAATGGGGAGGGTGTGAGAAAACAAAATCAGGTTGTGAAAAGTGTCCCAAGTTCATTTATGAGTTAAGACTGCAGTGCTGGGAGAGTGGGAAATCACACTCTCCCTGCTTTGGGGTGAAAAACAGTATTGAGAAGCACTCACATCCGATCACATAGTTCAGATACTGAGGCAAAGATCAAACTAATATTTTGCACAAAGTGGGCCAGCTTGTATTGGGACAGTTCTATTTAGTGCAAGAAAAAGTGGGAGATACATCACAGGACCATAACACAGCACATGGTAATGTTGGTGCTTTCCACTAGAAGTAATAATTAGTTATAATAGTGATAGAAAATACTATTCTCTTTTACCATAAAGACAGGTCCAGCAGATAGGGCATTAGATGGAGACTCCGGGTACCTTGGTTCTTTTCCTGGCTCTACTACTGACCTTCTATGTGAACTGGAGTGAGTCACTTCATCTCTCCAGGCTTCTATTTCCTCTGCCACTCTGTCAGTTTTGCCTATTTAAATGGTTAGTCCTTCAGAGCAGGGACTGTCTTGTCCAATATGAGCAAACAATGCCCAGCACAATGGGGCTCTGATCTCATTTGTGGCTTCTGTGTGATACTGTAATAAAAGTTAACAATAGTAATAGCCTAACATTGGACCAAATCCTCAGCTCTTCTTCCTAAACTAAACCAAAACTATTTTAATGGTTCAGAGTCTCCACTTGTCCATCTTGGGTTTACTGTTACATTCTTAATTAATTTGTTAGACTTTTCTGGGCTTGTACTATTCAAAACTTGAGAGTTCCTGAGCTTCCCCAGTTTGGAGGCATGCAATGAATGGTGGGGCTTCCACTAGCCAGGGAAGCCAGAGATCATGCAAGATGGTATTAAAGCAAATGATTCAGACCTGACAGCCAGGCAGCCCTATTGCTGAAAGTCTGGCTGACTTCTATCTTGACCCCGATGGAAATAATGATGTTGGGGTCAGGGACAGAACATTGCGGGAGGAAAAGACAATGAGAAGACGACGACAACGACTGGACTGTACTAAGAGAAAAATGATGAAGTCAGAACTTATAAAGAATGGCTTTCAGGGAAGAGAGACGGATTTGTTTGAGAGAAGAAGAAGAAAGAAAGCAGCATGCATCACAAAGAAGAGGAAAGGAGAAAGAATTCAAAAAATTCAGCTAAGAAGGAATAATCCTCAGGTCAGCATCCAAGTAGCTTCTTTGAACTGCTGAACAATTTGAGGTGTGAAGCCTCCACTACTCAGATTCTGTGAAGGCTTTCCCTGCACCCACAGCCCTGTCTGGCTGGGCATGGGCAAAGAGGAAATGCTACCCTCTTCACTTCCCAGAGCCCTGAGAGTGGGCAGGAAATCTCAACCCTATTTTCTGCTGCCAGCTCTCTACCATTACTAGGAGAGGACATGTGCTGCTGCTGCATAGATAAAGCAAGCCCAAACAGAGCCTGAGTTCAGGTCTGGGACTGGCCTAAGGAGCAGCCCATGTTTGTGTGGTGCTTCTGACCCTGCACGTAAGAATTGGCCACTACCCAAAGGAAAGGAATTGCCTTAGTTAGGGGAAAAGGAACCATGGCTGAAGGGGCAGATGAGACTGTAACCGATGGTGGAAGAGTTCCTTTTAGGCATCATTAGGCAGTAATGTCATATCACCACTGACGTCTTGTTGTTTTCCCCCAAAGAAATTGGGGTTTGCCTGTACTAATAAAGGAATTGGGATAAATCTGAGTGATTTTGGGGTCAATTCCGGACTCTCCAAAGGTTGTAAGAATTTTAAACAACCTACCAAGAGGGGAGCTCCCACCATAGACATATACTCTTCAATACAGCAGATGGAAACTATATCTGTATGCTAAAACTGACCTATAGCATTTTGAAATGTATTCTTGACAATATCAGGGATGGTTATACAATGTCAAAGGTCCCATTTGTGACTCAGAGATCCCCCCATGCTGTTTTGCCACCGGCACTACCACCAAGAAACCATTCCTCATTCAAGACAAGAGAGAGGCTGTATATTTTGTTAAATGATAGAATCATCTTGACATACACATATTACTGATTAGTTCAAATTTTGAAGTCTTGCTCCTGCATAGTTTTATTTATTTATTTTCTGGCCCCCTGTCCCATGACACAGGTCAAGTTACAAAAGTTTAATAATAACCCTGTCCCATGGCAGAGGTCAGCATCCATTGATTCCAGAGGCTGCTGTTACAGAAAAGAAAAGAAAAGAAAAGAAAAGAAAAGAAAAGACAGAAGGAGAAGCAGAGAAGCGCTATTGGTGCTATTTCAGATTTTGTTGGGTGGGGGCAACTTTAACCATAGTTCCAGGGGCTACTTAGGCACTTGAAAACTCTAGGGGTTTTTTTTTTTCAGATAATAACTTAGAAATAATCTGATAGAGCACTTTAGTCTTCTTGATATTAAGAGTGAAACCAAGACATGTGTAAGCATCAGCAAACACATTCAAGATAGTTTGAAGATCTTTCTCAGAGTGGGCAAAGATTGCGTTGTCATCAGCATACTGAAGTTCCACAGTAGATGTTGTGGAAATCTTACTCTTGGCTTTCAGCCTGCTAAGCCTGAACAGCTTTCCATCCATTCTGTAAATGATTTCAACACCAGCTGTAAACTTCCTAGCAATTAGGTAAAGAATGACGGCAATAAAAACCACAAACATGGTTGGAGCGATGATACAGCTCTGTTTGACTCCTGTTTGTACTTTGAAAGGTTCACTCTGGGAGCCAGTGCTGCTCAGAACAGTCGCTTTCATGTTAGCATGAAGCAATTTTAGGACATTGATGTATTTATCAGGACATCCAACCTTAGAAAGTACATTCCAGAGGGCACGGTGATTCACTGAATCAAAGACTTTAGTTAGATCAATAAAAGTCATGTACAGTGGTCAGTTTTGCTCCCGACACTTTTCTTGCAGCTGCCGTGCTGTGAAGATCATATCTGCAGTTCCACAACATGGTCGGAAACCACTCTGTGACTCTGGTAAAATTTCTTCTGACAGGAGCAGAAGGCGGGTTGCAAGGATCCGCTCCAGAACTTTGCCTGCAATGGCTAGGAGGGCGATACCATGATAATTTGCAGAATCCACTTTATCCCCTTTCTTGAAGAGGGTGACAATCAGGGCATCCCTCATTTCACTGGGTATCTCCTCCTTTATCCAGATTTTAAAGATAAGCAGGTAAAGCAGCCGAATTAGCTCTGGTCCACCATCTTTAACGATTTCAGCGGGGATCCCATCTAGACCTGCTGCCTTGTTGTTCTTCATCTGCTTGGTGGCATTGTGTACCTCATACAAATTGGGAGGGTCTCCGAGCTCATCCCTAAATGGTCGTTTAGGGATTTTCTCAAGGACTTCATCTGCAACCATAGAATTACGGTTAAGGAGATCTTCAAAATGTTCTTTCCAGCGAGAACTGATGGCTTCACTGTCCTTCAGAAGTGTGGTTCCATCCTTAGAGCAAAGAGGATTCATACCATGATGAATTGGCCCATAAACAACCTTGGTGGCACTAAAGAAACCACATGTATTGTGGATGTCCACTAGATGTTGGAGTTCTTGTGCTTTCTCAGTCCACCATTTGTTCTTGAGTTATCTGGTTTTACGTTGGACTTCCACCCTCGCCTTGGCATGGGCTTCTCGCTTTCTATTACAATTATTGTTGTTCTGCCAAGCACGAAATGTTATTCTCTTCTGATTGATGTGTTGCTCAATTTCAGCATCATTCTCATCAAACCAGTCCTTATGTTTTCTGGTTTGGTAGCCTATGGTTTCCTCACAGGCATTGATGATTACTGCTTTCAACTGGCTCCAATGTTCCTCAATTTCTTCCTGATGGGAGCTTTTCTTCTAAGACTGCTTGGAAGTGGTCATGCTTAATAGGGTCCTTCAAATCTTGAACCTTCAACTTGCGCCTGACCTGCTTCCTTTGCAGCCTGCATTTGGGAGTGATCTTAATTTTCATTGTGGATCGAATAAGGCGGTGATCAGTCCAACAGTCATCAGCACTTGTCATTGCTCTTGTGAGAAGTTCATCACTACAATCTCGGGCACAAACTATGACGTTTGTGACCAGGAGATGCCAGTGCTTTGACCGTGGGTGTCTCCAAAATGTTTTAAACTTTTCCTTTTGTCAGAAAAGAGTGTTTGTAATAATAAGATCGTGTTCAGCACACTTGGGTCAGGAGCAGAATTCCATTTGAATTGCTTTGGCCAACTCCTTCTTTCCACAGGTCTGAGTCTCATCCAACACGTTCACTGAAATCCCCCAGAAAGATGATCTTGTCTTCTGTATGGGTCTCCGAAAAAATGGTTTCCAACTGAGAATAAAAATCTTCCTTTACATTCTCATCGGCATCCAGTGTTGGTCCATAGGCGCTCACAATAGTTGCCTGTTGATTTTTGGTGAGCCTCAGTCGGAGAGTCATAAACCACTCATTGATGCCAACTGGTACCTCAGAGAGGCACCTTACGAGCTTGTTCTTTATAGCAAAGCCAACTCCATGCAATTGGGGTTCATCTATAGATTTTCCCTTCCAGAAGTAGGTGTATCCTCCTTTTTCCTCCCTCACCTGCCCTTCATCAGCTCTTCTAGTTTCAGAGAAAGCAGCAATATTGATATTAAATCGACTCAATTCACAAGCAATAATGGCTGTACGTCGCTCTGGTCGGTTGCTGTTTGAGTTGTCCATCAGGGTACATACGTACCGAGTTCCAAAGTTGAAAAGTTTCTTACGTTTGCTGTATCCAATTCCTATATAAAGAAAGAAAAATAAATAAATATTAGACCCACTCAGCTCTAATACTAACATGCTCTGACATCTTGTGTCAAGTTACTGAAGGGACACTGGTTAAGTTTAGAATTTTAATGTATATTCCTACTTTGTTACTAACTCTTGACTACAACAATTAAAACAATTGTAGAAAAATGTTAGATTACTTTCTATCATTCTTTTTGCAGCTCACCAAGCTTGGAATAGATCATTTAACTTTTGGAAACATCCTACTAGGGCAAGGCCCCGTGAGTTCATACTACACCTGCCTGGGGCTCTATGGGTTTTACCCCACTACAAATAATGGACAAGAAACTGACTTTAAACAGGAGGGAAAGTGACTCTTTTAAGTCACTTTCACAGTATTGTCAACCCCAAATATTCAAAAATCATGAATCAGGCTCACAAAAAAATCATGAGGTTGGCTTTAAAATCATGAGATTATGTAAAAATAATAGCTTTTATGTTCTTTTTATTTGCCTTCTGCTTTTTGAACCTTTAGGGTGCACTGGGATCACATTTTGAAGCTTTCTCCACAGCCACGAGGGCTAGAAACTTCATTTTTCTTTAAGAATGAAGGCTGAAATTATCACATATATACTTGACTCCAGGAGCTGTGGCTTTAAGGAAAACAATTATCATGAGGCTCATGACAAAATCATAAGAGTTGGCAACACTGCTTTCACTTCTGTTTAAAAGCTAGTTATTTTACAAAAGTAAACAAACAACACCACAGTGAATGAGATGTGATTCTCACAGGAGAATATTTAAAACTAAACACCAAGAAAATTCGACATTTTAAAGTTGAGAACAAAATTGACACTTTGTGGTATATCAGGGCCACAGTAGGCAGGAAAGGAAAATAAACAGGCACAAGAGCTTTGGGGATCTCTTCCTCTTAATAAAAGTTGGAGGGTCAAATCTTCTAGTCCGTAAAACTTCTACTGCCATCAGTGCCTCCACTCATAGATATTAACATGTGCTCAATAACTATATACTTCATATTTAAAAATCTGAGCCAGGCTATGCATTTTATATACATTGTCTCAGGGACTACATTTTCTGGTATATTCTGAACAGTGCTGAGCACACGGATGGTGCCCAGTGAATAATACAAATCATGACAATAATCGTCGACTTTATAGATGCAATTTCTGTTCTTTGTTCTGGAATTGGCCTGAATATAGCTGAAACCCTAAGAATTTGAGGCATAAACACATCTGATATTCATATGACACTTTCTCATGCCTTCCTTTTTTCAAACTCAGAACGAAAAATGACAAAACAAAATGGTTTTCAGTTAAAAATGTAAAATTTCACAGCGGCCATTGCTGTACAACCCAGACTGGGGCAGAACATGCCACCCCTTGGGGGTTAAGTGATCTCCTCTCACCTGACTCTCATTCTTTCTTTCTTTCTTCTCTTGCACCAGCAGTCTTTGTCACCTGATTGTGTCACAACTCACTACCCTGTAGCGTGATTATTGTGCAGCAGAGGGATTTGAGTTCCTGCAAAAATGGCACACACTCACTTCAGGGGAGTAGGACATTCTGCTAACTATGATTAAATACTATTTGTATTAACCCTTTCAATATTGGGATCCAACCCATTGTCTTCAAGTTTTACTCGAATAAGGACTTCAGAACTTGGCCTATTGAAATTAACCATGAGAATCAACCGACTGTATGTAGATATTTCAACTATACTAGTTCCCAATATAGTTTAGACCAAGGTTCATTTTTTTTCTTGTTATTGGTTGATTTCTTATCCTGCTGACCCTGCATTGTGAATATTTGGCATTGAGTAAAAATAGGGTGAACTTTTGCATATTTATAACACAAACTCGGAATACAGATTCATAATTCAATATGTTACAAGATATCAAAATAAGTAACAAACTTAGACTGAGGGCCTTCAAGAGGGCTATGCCATGAAAAGTTATAGAATGTGGTTACTAACCTAATTAATTCATTTCCTTATAATTATCAGATAATCTAGGACACTGTAGCCAAATTATCTAAAGTATTTGCTTCTAGTAATTGTATCTGCATTTTGTTTTTCCATTTCTCTTTCAGTTTCTTTTGTTTATTTTCTTCTTCTATCATCTGTTTTCATTTTCCTTCAGGCATTACCAGTTTTCCTTCATCTGTCTTTCTATTTCAAAGTTTTATAAGCATATAGCAGGTTGTTAGTCATCAGCTGTAATTAGAAATAGCAGCAGACAGCCAAATTCACTCACATTTAATGAGGCACAGAACACTCCTGTTAGGGAAGGGACTGGAGTTTACAGCATGACCTACTTTCTCCTTCACCATTATTCAGGTGCACTTCTCTTTACCATTTACACAGATTATTTCTGGCTAAATAATCACTCCCCTTCAGTTCTTAAGAAGATACTTAATAGTTTCTTATCATGAAAGAACATTTTAAGCTAGTCCATAAATCTTCTTGCAACCTACATTAATAGTTTCTAATGCATCTTTTGAGGGCTTATTTAAAAGATGTTTTGGTGAAATAAAGAAATCTACTAATTTGATTTAACAATTAGACTAGCCAGATGTATTTTGTCAAAAAGGTTTTAGGAAAAAGGTTTTAATGCCCATAATTTTTGTTCATCCTCAAGAAAAACTAAACCTCACTCTTACAAGTCCTGGTGAGCTAGATGGTTGAAAATCTATATTTAATTCACTCCAAATCCTCCAAAAGTGCCGATATGGCCTGTCAAAATTCCCTGACCCAAAATATCGGTAGTCTAAAGCCTTGCAAAAAATATATAACAGGAAGTGTGTTGCAATACTGCCACTCAGTGGTGAAGGTGGATGAAAGAAATGACAAGAAGATGGAGGACAGGTATCTGGGTCCTTTTGATATTCATACTCACGTTTGGGAGACTGATATTCAAATTTATCCAAGTAGCATGATTTTAAATTCCATAAAGTCCAATGTATCTAATAAAGAAAGAGGATGATAATGCATGAGAGAGTTTAAATAGAACTTATTACAGGATGTATGACGTGACCATTTCTCTACATCAAATATGAGCCCATGTTTTACCCCAGGTCTATAATATTAAGGCGACTTAATAGAGTTGCTCGGCAACATCTGACAAAAAGTTAGAAAGCAGTAAGAAAATGAGGAAAAGTAGGTTTTTCCATACTTCCTTCATTTTCAAATTTTCCTGAGAGAAAATCATAATTTGCTGACTGGACAATTTTGAACCAGGATTTTTCCTATGAAAATTCCCATAGGAAAAATTCCAATTTTCCAGCCTGTCATACTCAAAGAAAAATCATAAAATCAATCTGAAAACCTGTGTAGATCACAGATTTAATTTGAACATGAAAAGAAATCACTTAACAGACCAAATTCTGCACCAGCTGCAGTTTCCAGATGATTTATGATGATTTAATGTACAGTACATTGCATAGTCTAGTCTTGAGGTGACAAAGGCACAGCTGATAGCTGCAAGGTCTAAGAGAAAGTGGTAGCAGTCTCCTAGCTATCCCCAGATGGGGAAAAAAGCTGACTCGGTTGTAGCTGGTACCTACTCTTCTAATAGCATGTAAGAGTCTCACCAGAGGCAAACCTGAACAAAAGGCAGTCGCATACACCTTCAATCAACGGGGAAGAAATTGCTTCCACTGTCTCTTCTGACTACTTCTTTCATCCAACCACCACCACCTCAGTTTTACATGAACTTAAGCTCAGCCATGGCCCAATTTCTCCCAGCTACTGAGTAACGCAATCAGTGACTACAGGCAGGTCAGTAGAGATCATGATTTAAATCTGGATGCTGTAACCCATGTTTCATCACACAAACATGAGAGCAGCTACAATGAAATGTAACAGATTCCTCATTTTCAAAGGAAAAATGTGTGGCAGATTCCATCCTCTCCTAGTTAATTTGGGCAAAGTAAAGAATAAACCAAATCATGTTTATATGTTATTTGTGTGCGTGTTTACACCCACACGTAAAATTAGGAAAATACTGTTTTAACTACGATGCTTCTGTAAGGCTGTATTAGGAAGAAAACCTTTACTGAAGGATTAAAATTTGAAATCCTACGTGCACAAATGGTAGGAATACAACATAATTTCTATTTGGACCTTTTGATAGATGACCCTTTCTCTTTCCCCCTAGGCTTCTGTCACACAGGCACTGTCAAGTACATTGTAAGCCTTCAGGCTTAAATGGGGTAAAACATGGGCTCATATTTGATGTAGAGAAATGGTCACGTCATACATCCTGTAATAAGTTCTATTTAAACTTACTCTCTTGTACTATATACCTCCCCATCCCCTGAGCCATTAAATAGCTCCAGGGCTATGCCTCCAGGGTACTTATCTTATTGCTAACTTTTTTTCCTCTTCAATATTCTAAAAGCCAGATGGTGAGGGTAACATTCAGTTCCTTGGATTTAATCTGTTTGGATAGGAATAACCTTCAGTCTGGATGATTTTTAACAGTAAATAATGAATTTATTCAGTGCTACAGACAAACCAGACTGACTTCTAGACAGAATCAACAACTATTTCAAAAACCTGCCCATAGTTACAAAGCATTTGCAATTCAGCTGGCTGCAATGAACAGCTATAAAACGCTGAACTGTCATTTAAAATGCAATACACCGCCGATGCTCCTGACAATGCAAATGAAGGCATTTTTACCTCTAATATTATTACTAATATTTCTGTTAGGGCCCTCACGGTCTTAAGACCCATATCCACTCAAGACAAAGGGGCATGTCAATTCCCAATGTGCCTGCAGATTTAGCCCCACTGTCTGGACAGCCACAGACCACCAGGAGACACTAGATGGAGAATCCAAATAATGAGCTAAGTAAAACATCTTGGGTTCATCTCAAATGAAGTATTGTTTACTAGAAGAGAGAGCTTCACAGGAGTCTGATTTAGTTTTTGCCGATATGGAAAGATGACAATGCAAACATCAAATGGAAAGCTGCAGACAAAGCCAAATGTTGCATTGCAAAAGACCTGCAGAACTGCAATTGTCATCATGTGAAAAGTCACTCACATTGCAAACGGAAACATGGCACAACATGGAACTTGGTTAAGAGTAGTTATCTGAGCCAGGAGCTTGTTGCAGTACCTACAATGGAGAGTGAATGTTACTAGGCAGCTGGTCTATTAAGCAATAGACGTAAAGGGCAGGATTCTAGTAAGCTTGTATAACTTCCCATGATGCGCTATACGTTTTGACCAGGGAGCTGCTTTTCTCTTGTTATTTAGTAAGTCTACTTCTGTACCAGGCCAACCTGTCCTCTGAATATGTCAATCTGCTATGACTTTCAGGATACTCAGACAATATATTTGCCTACAAGTAAATAAAGCAAACAACTGAACACTCAAAATGTGTCAAATTATGAGCACACACGTGGCCACCCAACTCACAGGTGCAGTTGCAAAAATTTCACACATATGTTAGTGTCCTGGGGTGCTCATTTACCGCAGGTGGTGCCTCCTCCCGGCTGTTCTGGAGATTAGCTCTTTTCCAGATCTAACGCCTCCCCTTGCAGACTTTTCACTTGTTGTCCTCAATCTCACTCTGCAGCCCCTCTCTCACTTCAGGAGCTGCAACTTCCTCTTCATGACTCGGCCCTCTGACCAGGTCACTATGTGGTGTCCCCTTCCAGGATATAGTCTCTCACTTGACCTGCTGTCCAGGCAATGCCACTCTGTCAGTGGCTGATGGGGGAACTCAGGCCTGCCCACGTCTCTGGGTTCCAGCCCAGGGACCCTACAACATGCAGCCAAGGTCTGTTCAGTCCCCAACCTGGCTGTTCACTCCCTGGGCTGCTTCCTATTATCCTCCCACAGGCTCCCTTCTCCACCCTTCTCTCTTCAGGTACAGATTTCCCTCAGGGCCAGTCTCCCACTCTTTCCCTGAGTTCCCCCCATTCCTCTCTAATGCACAGAAGGTGGCTGCAGACTTCCTCACTGCCCATTTCTTACCAGCTTCCTGGCTTTGTACTAGCCTAACCCACACCTGCTTAGCTGAGCTTCATCTTCCAATCAGGGGCTGCTTCTCCAGCATAAGCCCCTCATGTGTGGCCTATTACACTTCTTGGCCCTTTCTCAGCTTCCCTACTCTTTCAGGGCTGCTGTGGGGTGAAGACCCGATCAAAATTAGGTACCACGATTTCACACAACTCATACCTAGCATCTTTGTAAATCTACCCAATACTACTTACTTTAAAAATGCAAAAGAATACCTGGGCAAAATTCTGGTCTCATTTGCTCTCTGGTTTCACTGCACTGGCTGGCTGGCTGGCATGCAGAGAAGTCAAGCAGGGAGACTCCACAATTCCCTGTGCAATGCATAAAGGGGCATTGTAGCATTGTGAACCATGAAGGCAGACCAGTCATAAAAACATCTTTCAGTCACAAAACAGTTTTATCTTAGGTGGTTTCTAACTATTTCCATGACAAGATGAATATTTTACTTAACAGGATAGCATGGATATGCCCAAGGAATCAGGATACATGACCTGGATATTTTTAGATTGACCCTAAACTGACAAGGTTTGAATTGAAGGACAGAATTTTGCAGGCAGTGAATACAGAATGACTCCTAGATTGTGTGTTGAATTCTGTATATTCCATCTTTGCCATTTAAGATTAATCCTCTCAAAAATGGAGGAGTGGCTTAAAATTGGGTTACAAGCACCTAGACTCGCTGTAGCCAGAAGTTGAGAATAAGGCTGGATCAGTGCCTCCTTTCAAAATAAATTGGGCATCATAGAGTATATTCTGTGGCTGAGATTTTGCCTGCTGTACATAAACTTTAAAGATGCTACGGCATTTTTCTTAAGAGAAAGGGTTTGCCCCAATGTTCTCTCAATACACCATAGTGCCCTTTGTTGTGCAGGTGTCACTCTCCACTCTAGAATTTTACTGGTACCCAAATGTTTATAGTTTGCAAAGTGAGTGAAAGGCAATTGTAAATGTAAATAATATATCATGATATACGCTGTAGTATGTTTTGAAATTTTCCTTTGCAGAGCAAACAAAATTGAAAGATGAATAATACTGACTTTAATTGTTTTTACAACTTTATATGGGAGTTTATAATCCCATCAAGATTTTTCTCCCACCTCTTTGATTTAGTGTAAAGAAGGTTCTCACGGCACAACTTTAGAAGAAGAATGCGATAAGAAAGTTCTAAAAAATAGTCTTTCCCTTTCCCCGAGAGATTTGTCAGAATTACAATCACAACTACTTGCTGGAAGCATTTTAAAAAGCCCATTGCTGTGTATTACAAGATATAGGCTTGCCATTTTGTTGAGATTTTATAGATTATATAGAATCGTATTCATGACTCCTGGAATATATGACTTCTAGAACAGTTTACAAAACAATCAGTTTCCTATATTATCAAACTTTATGCCAAGTTAGAATTTTCCCTTACATAGTATCATATCTATTATGAAAGTTTCAGGAAAAGCAGATCTTATCTTCACATCCTACAATCTTCATGTAGCTTGCTAGAAGACACTGCAGTAGAGTATGATGATTTTGGCCTTGAATTCCAACCCTAAAAGGAGACAGAGACACACTATCAAATAAACCTGAATGAATAGGCTTTATCAGACTTTATCTGTTTTAAAAAGTCAGCATAATTTTCAAATGCAGGCCAGCAAAATCAAGATGAAATCTGTATAATGCCCACAGTGTATTATTCTCTCTCATACAGATACATGTATTCCTTAGATTTATAGTGTAATTTATAGAAATGAAAAATGCAACCCATCCTCACACGTAAAATATATTTCATACCCCAACATATGTAGTTTTTAAAACAAACCAATAGGAAAACCACTCCATTTCACCTAGAAAAGTGAACCAAGCTATTGTTTACATATACTTTTGATTGCATATTATCAGTGTCCCTATGTTCCCCCTATGCACCAAGTCCATGAACATGCATAGATAGCATGGTGACCACATTTTTCTTGCCTCTAGTCACAAAAAATGTGTCTAAGAATACTGTAGAGGATTCCATGTTTCCAGTTTTCTGTGGAAACTATTTCTCCAGAAATGAAGCAGATACAATTGGAAATCTATAAGATATTTGTCTGCGTAAGAATGACATTTGAAAGGTATATAATGTAGCACTTACCCTTAATCTTGCCACTAATGTATGTTATGTTTACACTACGAAATTAGGTCGATTTTATAGAAGTCGATTTTTTAGAATTCGATTTTATACAGTCTATTGCGTATGTCCACACTAAGCGCATTAAGTCAGTGGAGTGCGTCCTCACTACCACTGCTAGCATCGACTTACAGAGCGGTGCACTGTGGGTAGCTATCCCACAGTTCCCGCAGTCTCCGCTACCCATTGAAATTCTGGGTTAAGCTCCCAATACTTGATGGGGCAAAAACTTTGTCGCGGGTGGTTTTGGGTACATGTCATCAGGCCCCCCTCCCTCCCTCCTTCCATGAAAGCAATGGCAGACAATCGTTTCGCGTCTTTTTTCTGGGGTCCCCTCCGCCAGACCCGCTCAGCCCGCTGCCTGCCAGGATGATCGGAACCCCAGGCAGGAAGCGGGCTGAGCGGGGCTGACAGATGGAGCCACAGACCGGCAGTGGGCTGAGTGGCTCAGCCCACTGCCGGTCTGGGGCTCCATCCACCGGCTCCTGCCAACCGGGGTCCCGCTCAGCTGCCAGACCTCGGTGAGGTCGATCAGGGGAGCCTGGACAGACATGGCTATCCTCCTCTTAGAGGACCGAATGTGAGTGACTCCAGGTCATTCTCTTCTTTAAGTTTCGTCTCATGGAGATTCAGTCCTGCCTGGAATATCATGCGAGCTGGAGGCTTCTGCCTCAGGCTGCTCTCCTAGCCAGCATTACCACGCGGTCGCACCTACCCCAGCCTGCCCTTTGCTCCCATGGCTCGTGAAGCCTGGACAGTAGTAAGGAGCAGTTCAACTTGTGGAATGACAAATCCAGAATGAAGGATTGCACTCTATGGGCCACATTAAGATTATTTCAGAGTCCTAGATAGCATTTAGTCCCTATAAAAGGCTTCATGAAAATTTTCCGCCACCCCTAACAAAAATGTTAATTTATCAGAGCAGCTGAAAGGGTAAGGAACCCGGGACTATAACTTAGAGAGAGCTTCCTTATTATTTAACTCATAATTGATATAATTCAAAGTAAAATTTCACAGCGTGGTCTGTTCTAAGACACAGCAATTCTTTCCTGGCCTCTGCCACTGAATGCCTCCATGCATTCAGCTGTGCCCTATCAGTGCGGGAGGACTGCATGAGCTCAGAAAACATGTAATTGCGACTGCGTTTTTTTCGCCTTCTAATCTGCGATAACCCCAGGGACGGAGATGACAGGGGGAGCGTAGAAACATTCTGGGGGGACTGCATGGTCACCTGTGCTGCTGAGCCAAACAGGGAATGAAATTCAAAAGTTCCCCTGGCTTTTCCTGTGTACCTGACTAGTGCATCTGAGTTCGAAGTGCTGTCCAGAGCGGTCACAATGGAGCACTCTGGGATAGCTCCTGGAGGCCAATACCGTCAAATTGCATCCACACTACCCCAAATTCGACCCAGCGATGTCGATTTCAGCGCTAATCCCCTCATCGGGGAGGAGTACAGAAATAAATTTTAAGTGCCCTTTAAGTCAACTAAAATGGCTTCGTTGGTGGACGAGTGCGGGGTTAAATCGATCTAACGCTGCTAAATTCGACCTAAACTCGTAGTGTAGACCAGGGCTAAATCTACATATCTAAAAGAATATATTCAGTAGCTGCCATTTTTCCCAATGATAATAATGGCTCAAGATACCCTCAATTTCTTTTTATTCAAAGTAGAATTTTCAGAAGTGTCTAAATAACTTAGGATTCTAAGTCCCATTTTCAAAAGTGACTTATGTATTGGAGATAGGCTTCTAACATGTTTAGGCACATTTTGAAAATCCTATTAGATGCTAGATTTTTACAAATGTGAAGGTACCTAACTCCCACTGAGTTGAATGCGAGTTAGACACCTAAATACTATTAAAAATCTGTCCCTTAGGAGCCTAATCTGACTGAAAGTCAATGGGACTTAAGCTCCTAAATGCCCAACTCACTTTTAAAAGTGGGACTTAAGAGGTTTTGAAAATTTTACCCTAGATTTCATGACAAAACTTCCTCATGTCACAATAGTAGAATATAGTGAGCATGTAATTCACCCCTCTAAATGTAACTGATTTTACCTGGGCAATTCATGAGAATAGTAGACAAGTCAATGATTACTTAGAATAATAAAACAATAAATAACAGTTAGAAACAATAATACTTCATCTAGGTATTTCATTCCAAAATATACGTCATTCTTTTTATAATACCGAGCCAAATTTATCCTTGATGTTATGCCATTATAGTCATAGTGTTATAGTATATTAGAGATGAATTTGGCTCATTGGCTTATTAAGAAGCAGCTTCTGTCTTTACAAGTTAATTATGGGCAGGTGCGAGTCATAGCACTTGCATACCTAACTAATTTGCAGGCACAATCAGGCAGATGTATATTGCGCTCCGTTAAGCCTGCAGAAGTTATTAATATTATGTTTTATTTGTATTGCAACAACACCCAAAGGCCTCAATCTGGATCAGCCCCCATTGTGCTAGGCACAAAAAGACCTTGTTCCGGTCCAAAGAGCTTACAAACTATAAAGAATAAGCTGAGATAACTCTTTTGAAAAGCAAAACCCCTCTGTATTAGGGCTGTGGTGGCAAATATGATCAGAGTTGAGCACGGGTGGGTGTCCTGGACCTCTGCCTAATAGGTCAAAAACTAGGAGCTAGTGTTGGTATTATATTGAGTATTTGTCCCCAGTTGTTTCTTTCTGGAAGGCTACAATTTTGGTCTTGAGTGGGGTGCAGTATACATTCTAGATGAGCCTGCAAATTACTAGTACATAACAAAACAATAAACAAATAATTCTAACAGCCTACCCTAGCCTCAAGATACTTGTCCAGGAAGACCATAATTAGAATGATGATGAATAATTATCTGTATAATCAGTTTGGATAATTTGCTACTCTATTAAGATGACACTTAGGTCATCTGGTCAGTTTTATCCCTAAATTTAATTTTTTCTAAAACAAGATAGAAGTGTTTTCATGATTTTTATTAATTCCAATGAAAATAGTCTTTTATTGCATGTAAACATTCTCCTGCATTGTTCGCACTCCAGACACTGCAGCCTTGGGCTAGCTTGAGACCCAAAAAGTGACACAGACTAGAAGATTATTAGAAGCAAAGTGAAATTGGCTGGAGCGTTATTCATTGTCCAAGATAAATGTAGTGTAAAAAATGGGGGGGGGGGAATAGACAGCACTGGTGGAGACGAGCAAATTAGATGTTTAATGTTTTAGTTTGACTAATCTGAGGGGTGATTAGGAACACAGGTAAGGAAATAGATTTTGCAAAATATAACAGTGTCATTAAGTTCTAAATATGCTTTCCTAAAATTCTTTCACAGTCCCTCCCAACCAACAGGAAAAGACAGAGAAATGCTAGTTGAGACTGCTAGCAGATCAACAACTATAGAAAGTAGTTCAACAAGGTCATGCCCATCTTCTCATGATGTGTTTTCTTCAATCAGCAACAGTAAAGTTCAAGATTTTTGTTTTTCAACACATGTTGTATTCATCAAATGTGGTACATTTCACATGATTGCCTCATAATTTCAATGGTTTGTGCTGCAGTCAGGCAAATATAGAAAGTGGGATACTGGAGGAAAGAGAGAATGGCCTGGTTCTGGAGCAAAAGAGGCTTAAAGGTAATTACCTACAGTATTTTTATAGCTAGCAATTAGAGATTTAACACCTTTATTTGGAATAATACTTTGGGCAGAATGTGTGACTGAACAAAATGTGGGAAGACAAATAGTTATGGGTCTAGGAACTAGACTAGGACTCAGGAGACCTGGATTAAATTCCCACCTCTGGAACAGAATTCCCACGTGACCTTGAGCTAATCACTTAGGCCTGGTCAAAAGCCTATTGAGGTCAATGGGAAGATTTCAATTGACTTCAATGGGCATTGGATCAAGACCTTGCTTTGGAAATGGGGGATAATACTTCCTTATCTCACAGGGTGCTGTGGTGATAAAATGCTTGTGAGGTTGCTCAGATACTGTAGCACAGTGATAAGGGGCCATACAAGTACCTAGATGATGTATAATTAGACAGATAGATAAGGTACACAAACGAGTGATGCCAGCTGGGATATATTTAGCATAGATTCTATTGGCTAATCTAGAAAGAAGCTCTTCTTAAAATGCATTTGATAAACTTCTTCCTGCAATCTCTGAGGGCCACTGATTACATCTCAGTTGTATTAATGCATTGGACACTTATGGTGACTCAATAATTTGTACTAAGATGCACTCTGTCCAGCTACCAACTACAGGAGAAGAGTCTGGTAATTGACCAATAGACTCAACTGCATAGCCACCTGTTTGTGGACATAATAAAGCATCATCTGCACCCAACTCCTCAAAAAGGAGCAAGTAAGCAAGATAATATATGGAGATATACCTATCTCATAGAACTGGAAGGGACCTTGAAAGGTCATTGAGTCCAGCTCTCTGCCTTCACTAGCAGGACCAAGTACTGATTTTGTCCCAGAACCCTAAGTGGCCCCCTCAAGGATTGAACTCACAACCCTTGGTTTAGCAGGCCAATGCTCAAACCACTGAGCTATCCCTCCCCCAAGAAAGATTTTTGCCCCAGATCCCTAAATGGCACCCCCAAGGGTTGAATTCACAACCCTGGGTTTAGCAGGCCAATGCTCAAACCACTGAGCTATCCCTCCCCCTGATAATAACCTCCACTGTACAGATGATACAAATTTACCACAACAAGGAAAACAGAAAGATTACAGACTGACTTGTTAACCTGGTGAATTTGTGGAACTATATTTTGGGCAGTAATTGACTCACTGAAGCAGATGCACAGTATGCCAAACTCACCCTGCAGTATTCATCCAGAAAGTCTTTTGGAACCTGCTATATGCAGACAGACCCCTGAGCCTGTCCAGAACCCCACTGCAGTCAATGGGGCTCGACATGGACAGAGGATTCTACCTGTCTGGAGCAACTTGCAGAAGTGGAATCTTAGTTTGCAACTGGAAAGGCATGTAAAGGCTCCTCTTCTCTTCTAGTAATTTAAAATAATAAAAGAATTTTAAACGTTCCACTAATCAACAAAAATACCTACAAAGAAAACTTTACTTACCATACATCTCTAATTAACATGTATCAATTCAAGCAAGGCTGAACAAAATTTTTACTTCAAAAAAAAAAAAAAAAAAAGCAGAATCAAATACAGTCAGACATATGCTATTCCTGTCTGGAGAGGTCAGTTAAATGCCAAAAGTGTGACTAAAAGCTGAGTACATATTATTTAACATTTAATAGTTATACCCTGTAAGCTGACATATATTATATCTAACTGATGTACTTCATAACCACCACAGAAAAAGAATTAATAAAATATTTACTAAACAGCCATGGTACATTAGTTATAACTAGTTTAAAAAAAACAAAAAAACACTTACAGAAATAGCATGAATTGGAACTAGATTCCTCTTATTTAAGCATGTTTTGATGTGAATGAATAAAGCATCAGCAGATAAAATACCTACTAAGGCTCTGGGATACACATTGAAGCTTGACAGAATATTACCATATGAATGAATTAGAAAAAAAATACTGTATATTTAAAAGATTTTTTTTATCTTTGTCTAGTAATGTCTGATACTACATGAGTTGAGTTCAGAATAGTACATGAGTTCCTTTGAGATCTACTTCATAAAAATAAAATTGCACGTTTTGAAAGCTTTGGTGTAGCTTCTGGCAGATAGACTGTAAACTCAACAGAGTTCATCACAGGCCACCTGATGTCTGCTGAATAGTGGCTAATAATAAAGTAAGTATATGAAAGATAGTGTCTCTAGTGCTTTTCTACTTGAAAATCCCCTGCTGAATCATAAAAAGTGTGTGTTTTATAGGCACAAATCCTTCTTTACAGTATATATACACACCATGCAGAGCATTCTACTTACTATAAAAGGGCCAGACTCTGATATCCTCACTGACGGTGAATAACATCTTATTTCTCAAGTGGTCCCATTGAAGTAAATGGAACTATTCATGGAACAAGGTGCTACTCAAACATGAATAAGAATCTCAGAATCTGTCCCAAAATAAATAAAATAGCTGAAAGCAACCCCAACATTAGATGTTTATGTAAGCCAATAAAAAACAGCAATAACAAAACAAGGTACAGTGTAAATTATTGTACTGATGTAATGGTAATCAGATTTTAATCAAGTAATTAAAATACGGTTCCAAAGGCTATTCAATGTATTTAAATTTACTTCTAAATAGGTTTTTTTCCCATACTGAAGTTTTGACAAAGGAACCAGTCTATTGTGCTTTTATGAATTTATTAAAAGAATAAGCAAACAGATATGTTTCTAGAGGATTATAGGGTAATATGTAATAGCCAACATGGATTTGTCAAGAACAAATCATGCCAAACCAACCTAATTTCCCTCTTTGACAGGGTTACTGGCCTAGTGGATAGAGGGGGAGCTTTAGTCATGATATATCTTTATTTTAGTAAGGCTTTTGACACAGTCGCATATGACAGTCTCATAAGCAAACTAGGGAAACGTGGTCTAGATGATATTACTAAAAGGTGGGTGCATACCTGATTGAAAAAACATATTCAAGGAGTAGTTATCAATGATTTACTGTCAAACTGGGAGGACAAATCTAGTGTGACAACGCAGGAGTCTGGGTCTGGTACTAGTCAATACTTTCATTAATGAGTTGGATAATGAAGTGGAGAGCATGCTTATAAAGTTAGCAGATGACACCAAGCTGGAAGGATTTTGTAAGCACTTTGGAGGACAGGATTGCAATTCAAAATGGCATTGACAAACTGGACAACTGCTCTGAAATCAACAAGATTAAATTCAATAAAGACAAGTGCAAAGGAAGAAAAAAACAAATGTACAGCTACAGAATGGAGAATAATTGGCTGAAATGGATCTGAGGGTTATAATGGCTCACAAATCGAATATGAGCCAACACTGTGATGCAATTGCAAAAAAGCTTAATATCATTGGGGTTTTTAATAGTAATACCATATGTAAAATACAAGAGGTAATTGTTCCACTGTACTCTGCTTCAGTTGAAGTGAAGTGTCCAGTGTTGGGTACCACACTTTAAAAAAAGGTGTGGACAAATTGGAGACAGTCCAGAGGAAAGATTAAATAAAATGAAAAGGTTTCGAAAACCTGACATATGAGGATACGTTAAAAAAAGTGGGCATGATTAGTCATGAGAAAAGAAGACTGATAGTGGACCTGACAACAGCCTTCAAATATGTTAAGGACTGTTATGAAGAGGACAGTGATCAATTGTTCTCCATCTCTACTGAAGTTAGGACAAGTAGTAATGGGCCTAATCTGCAACAGGTTAGGTTATAATTATCTAGATCAGTGGTTCCCAAACTTGTTCCGCCAGGCTTCGCTGCAGCCAGTACGTCCCTTGGCCCGCGCCGCTTCCAGCAGCTCCCATTGGCCTGGAGCAGTGAACCGCAGCCACTGGGAGCCGCGATCGGCTGAACCTGCGGACGTGGCAGGTAAACAAACTGGCCCGGCCCGCCAGGGGCTTTCCCTGCACAAGCAGCGGAACAAGTTTGGGAACCACTGATCTATTATAGGTTAGATATTAGGAAGAACTTTCTAACTATAAGACTAGTTAAGCACTGGAATAGACTTCCAAGGGAGATTGTGGATTCCCTATCATTGGAGGTTTTTACGAGCAGGTTGGACAAACACCTGTTAGGGATGGTCTAGGTTACTTGGTCCTGCCTTAATGCAGGGGGCTGGACTACATGACCTCTCAAGATCCCTTCCAGCCCTACATTTCTATTATTCTATGAAGCCAAGCAAATATGTCACTAATTTTACTTCTAATTACCCTAAATTAATTAAATACAACACAATGCAATGATGAAATCAAGGTTACAATTGAAATTTGATGGATAGATCAATGGTTCAGTTTATCTGAATGAAATACTACAATGAGTAAGTAAATCAATTTATAAGGTTAACAAGAATTATTTCAATACTTTACAGGAAAGTTAAGGAAGAAAGTCTCTCTTTTAATCTAATCAGTTGGACTAAGAGTCTGCCAAAGACAAAAGGCTGACTTTTACCTTTGTTTTAAGGAAACACAACTCTGAAAAGGATTTTTTCATAGCTTTCCACTTTGATGTTCCTCCTAAATTGTCTCTGAACATAAAACCTAAGTTAAATTTTATTACTTAGCTTTGGCCTGGTCTACGCTAGAAAATTAGGTTGATATAACTACGTCACTCAGGGGTATGGAAATTCCACACCCCTGAGTGACACAGTTAAACCGACCTAACCCCCAGTATAGATAGCGGTAGGTCAATGGCAGAATTTTCCCATCAACCTAGCTACCACCTCTCGAGAAGGTGGAGTTTCTATGTCAATGGGAGAAGCCCTCCCATCAGTGTAGGTAACATCTTCACTGAAGCAGTACAGCAGCGCCACTATAGCGTTTTAAGTGTAAACAAGCCTTTATTCTCTTTCCCATACCAACACAGTATCTGCAACTTTCTGATATTTTTTCACCGGTTCAGAAATTATTCTTAAATCAGGTACTTAGTAGCTTTGAAATAGCATACTTTTAATACAAAATAATTAGATAAAGCTAGGGAGAGTTGCTGTCTATTTAGGGAAACACACACACACACACACACACACAATTGGAATGTTTGAGAATGCAATAGAATTCTACACAAAACCACTTTCATGACGACTTCTTAGAGTCTCTAACTCATGTGACTGATCTTAGTTGAGAACTAGTTCTGATATTTCAAATAACTTGAGCTAGTTTTGCAGATGGTGAAGGGATCAGTCTCTTCTCTCTCTTAGTTGTAGACTTGAGACTTGGTTTAGCTGTTGGTCAGAGTCTTTCACTTCTTCTCTGGATGGGTGGTCCAGGGAAGAGAGAAGAATACAACTTCAGGTGTCATAATTGATGCAAAAGAGACTCTCCCCCTTCCTTCCACATAGTTAGAGTCTTCTGTAGGTTTCAGTGCCCCTGTACTCCACCTCAGGGACTACTCTTGTCCAGTTATAGCTCAACATGAACCAATAATTTGATATCTCAATCTGAGGTTGACATTTTCTTGCAAAATCCATTGTGACCACAAGCAGATGCTCTCTTTGTAAGCAGGACACGTGAGAAGTCAATGGGAGAAGGAGCTGGCAAAAGACTTCCATATAACAGAATAAGGCCCATTATCACTTTACTAAATATAATTAATGTTTCATTGTCAATTATCCTTTCACATGTTTCCACTCATTCCTTGTGACAGTGAGTATAACAAGGAAAAAGGGACTCAAAGTGGGGCCAAGCCCAAGGTGAGAGCATGGCCTAGGTCAGTGCCTTTCACCTAAAATCAAAGCTGATTTAGCATGCCTTATTAATAGTAAACTTTGTTTAGCATTGACCAAATAAAGTTATCCATGCCCAATCTCAGATCTGGCCAGTGTTCCCTAAAGGATAAAACATATCTACATTCATCTCACTGACACCTTTGGATCTTCAGAATCAAAGATATTTTCTTTCCTGTGCTCTCTCCCACTTGTGAAAAGAATCCATTCACCTTTATGCTTTGGGCTATTGGTAGCTACCTGGACAGAACACTGTCTTTCTACTAGGCCTATGAGCTCTCAACTATCCTGCACTCATATGACCAAGAATCAGCAGAGAACAACTTCTATTGGCACCTTATAAAGGCTTCAAACCCACAGAATGCCAGCATTTTACCAGCACCAGGACCCAGTGAGGACTTAGCCTTCACAGTTTCAGTCTCTTAGCATCAGTCAGCAAACAATGGCAGCCACAGCACCTGTAGCTCCCTCAGAAGCCTAGGAGAGAGAAATGGGCATTCTAGATCCTGTCCCTGGTTCCCATAGGTCTACAGCCAGTGTTTCTGGCGGATCAGGCCCCAGGAAATTCGTTGCCCAACCACACAAACCCTCCTCCACCAGGCCTCTGAACAAGACTGCCAACAGCTTCTGATTCCATAGAAAGTAAAAACAGTTACACCAGGAACTCCCATCTTGACTGACGACTATGTTTCCAATTATAACTCTTACCACTTGTTCTATTTTTTGCCTTCTCCCACTGTACCCCTCTCCACCTTCTATTGCCTAGCTTGACTTATACCTTCCCAAAATGCATCTCATCATTCTCCTACTTCTCTGCCTCCATTATTTTACCCATCTCTTTCTCCCTTACCTTCCATTTCTAATGACCTCCATCACCTCTTTTCTCCCCTTACCCTTGATTTAATCATGCTTCCCCCTAAAAAAAACCCACTGTAGAGGGCTAAGCTGGGCTCGTCCCTCTCCGGGGCAGTGGGGGACCACTCCGCCTCGTTATGTCCTCACCGTTGAGGAGTCTCTCACTGGGGTGACTGGGGACATACCAAAAAAACAGTTATTCGTGCCCAACCATGGGCGGTGAGTGCCAGTGGGGCAGCAGCTCAGGCCCTCGGGCAGAGCTGAGCAACAATTCTACAATTACCAATCCCAGGCCCTAGCTCAGGGTGGGCAACAGTGGGCATGATTAGTCATGAGAAAAGAAGACTGATAGTGGACCTGACAACAGCCTTCAAATATGTTAAGGACTGTTATGAAGAGGGCCTGGGAGAGGGGGAGACTGCCACCCATGAGTTGGATGGCAGGGGGGCGCAGGACCTCTCATTCCACTGTGTACTGGCCCAAGGCCCTAGCAGCAGCAAAAGGCCTACTACTGAGTCAGTGGGGATCCTGGCCGCTACACACTGACATTGGCACTGGCAGTGCTGCAGCCAGACTAGGGTTGGCTGCCCCTGGGCCACTTCCTAACTCCTCCTCTAGAGGTACCTGAGTCAGGACAGTGTCCTCAGGGGGTTTAACAAAGTGGCATTTGGCGGGACACTACTGAAAGTATCAATTCAGTACAAATTGCTTAGAGCAGAGCAGTCACAGCCCAAGGCTGGGGGTCCTTCACTACTAAGGCACACCAAACCGGCCAAACAGAGAGGACTTCAGTTTTACCCCACTGGCTAGTCAGAAGTCATACAAGCAATTCCCTCAGACACTCCAATTTCCCAGTATCACCACCAGTGCCACTCCTTATGGGGATGAATGGTTATGAAAACCAATACCCCAGTAAAAAAAAAAAATAATAATAAGGTTCTCCCGATCCCAAAGGACCAAGCCCCAGCCCCACATCAATATACCAGTCAGATCTTATCCAGAAATCACACTGTTCCCAATCCTTTAGAATCTAAAATCTAAAGGTTTATTCATAAAAAGAAAGAAATATAGATAAGAGTTAAAATTGTTTAAATGGAATCAAATACATACAATAATTGCAAAGTTCTTAGTTCAGGCTTGTTTCAGACTTGATGGGATTATTGCTGATTTAAACCAATCAAGTCTCTGAAGTACAAACATCCCACCTTGGATGGGTTGTTCAGTCCTTTGTTCAGAGCTTCAGCTTCAAGCACAGTTCCTCCAGAGGTCAGAAGCAGGCCTGAAGACAAAATGGAGGGGTTTCCAGGGCCTTTTATATCCTCTGCCATGTGGAAGGACCCCTTTGTTCTTACAGTGGAAAATCACAGCAGCAAGATGGAGTTTGGAGTCACATGGGCAAGTCACATGTCCATGCATGACTCAGTTTGCAGGTGGCAGCTATTGCTCACATGCTACCTTGAACATTCCCAGGAAGGCTCCTCAGATGTGGCTTGGAGTCTCCCAAGGCCCATTGTCAGTTAAGTGTTTCTTGATTGGGCACTTATTCAGAATAGTCCTTTCTCAAGAAGCTGACCAAATGCTTCACTGAAGCTACTTAGAATCAAACACACTGAGATACAAGTATATAGCCAATATTCATGACTTCAAATACAAAAATGATACACACATACAGACAGCATAATCATAACCAGCAAATTACAACCTTTTTCATAGACACCTTACTTGACCTCCTTTGTACAAGATTTGGTGCAACTACAGGACCTTGGTTGCAACAATGATCTATACGGTCACAGTTCATGTCAATAATGTCACGGGGGGGGTCAAGCACCATGGGGTCCTCAGGATCACTGGCGAGGAGTAGGCTTGGCAGCTCCTCCGTGTAACTGGTGAGGGGCAGACTTGGCAGCTCCTCTGGGTAACTGGTGAGGGGCAGGCTTGACAGTTCCTCCAGGCTCTGGTCAGCATCAGGCGTTGGTCGGGTGGGCCAGTCTTTGGGTCCACCGCCAGTTGCCAGGGTCTCCCAATCAGGAGCTAGGACAGAGGCATCTGGCCTCTCCAGCAGCTGTGCGCTGAGTGAGCTCTGGGCCCAGGCTTTTCTACTTCCTGTTCTGCACCTGACCCTCTGGGGGGCGGGCTCAGAACTCTCTGGCCCAGCCCACTCTGGTGTCCGGAGGTCATCCCTCTCCAGGGCAGCAGGGGACCACACCTCCTCATTACATCCACACACTAATATGTCAACCATAGGTCTACCTATTAAAACATGCACACCTTTATGAGATATGCACAGCCAAGACAACTTGCCACATACTCTTGTATCCCCTTGCCCTCTCCTTCCTCCATTTGATTTCTTCCTTGTTTTGTTTATTTTTAGGACTAGAATGTTGCTTATGTGTTACGGTTCTGGAAAGGTGGCAGTTCAGAGTCACACACTTCTAGGAGGAGTACTGAAGAGGCTGTGGGTCTGGCAGGTGCTGCTCCATGGGTATATAGGGTGCATACTCTGCACAAGCTGTAAGAATGGCATAGAGTGCTCCTCTTAGTTCACCATCCCATCTCAGGTAAGTTTTACTCTGTGGATTTGGGGCCAGATGGGGGTTACTCTTATGCAAAAAAATAAAAATACAAAATACCCAGACAGCTGGGTATTGGAACAGGACAAAGCAGCTAAAGCCAGAGGCAAGAATCTGGGAGAAGCATAGCTCAGCAAATGGAGTCAGAATACTGGCTTGCTCATGCATGTCTTACACTTCAGAATGAATCATTTTATATTACACATTTCAGAAGAGAATTTAATGCACCCTTCATGTCATACAATCATGATCATGCTTAATGGACTGAATTACATTGTAATCCTGCACACCACTGAAATTCAAATGTTTAAATCACATGTGCAAAATTTGGTAGGTGCTTTCAGCCATGGGCTTCTGAAATATCATTGGCATTTTTCTGCCTCTCTGACTCTCACAATAAAGGAAACTTGTATAGGTTTTGGGCTCAATGAAGCCTTCACTTCTTATTTGTTTTTAAAAAGGATGCGTTGCTATAAGAATTCTTGCTGTCAGAATCAGAAGTTCAAATATAAGATATAATCAAAATAATTATTTCAATATCGTATGGTGGCAAATAATTAAGCTCATAGTCAGCTGGTTAGTGGAATCGGAGCCACCGAAATGGGGGACCAACTTGCTTATATTCTAAACACAACAAACACAAACATAAGACCTTTGAAGAGCGTGTGGACCAACACTTGCATATTGGTGGATTTCCTGGTTTTATCTATCTGTAAAATCAATAATCTCTTGGGTTAGACTTACTGGGCCAGAACCTGACCTGCAGCCAAGGAGCAATCAGCACAAACCAAGAGAAGAATTGCAAAAGTTGACTTGAAAGGCCACCTTTACATTCCCCTGATCTCAGAGTCACTCTACACTGGCCAGACTCTGGTGTACATTAGAGCAGACTAGAGGCTGCTCTAATGTACACCAGCTGCCATCAGCTCAAAGGGGCCATTTCAGCAACTGGCAATAAGTTGGGCATAAAGGAGTTCCCTGGCTTTTTCCCCAGCCATGCCCCCTATGCCACTAGCCAGGAGCAGTGGGGGGTGGCATAGAAGGTACTAAAGTGGCTTTATAGCACCTCTACGGTAGGAAGTCTCCGATGACTAGCTAAGTTAGCTTCAGGGCAGCTTTGCTCTGCCAGCTTTAGACTTGCAAAGTTGTCCCAATGCATACAAAAATCAGGCCTATTTATTTTGCCTTATAAAACCCCATATAAGAGATGAGTCAAACAGGAATCCACATCATTTTATTGAGGACTTGCCATTGCTCAACATTTCATAGGTGACATCTGGCCAAGTTACATCTCACTGCATGACTCTGATAGCATAACATTTAATTTCCATTGTTATATGTAACTAGGGTTAGCATTTATAGCTTCTGTCTCCTGAAACCACATGTAGTAATGAGGATCTAATGTCCCTTATATAAACACCATGACAAAATGTCACCAATGAGACATGGCTGGCAAAACTTTGTAGTACACGATGTGTTTGACAAGATGGAAGCTTTGTAACCTATGCAACCATAGCACATCAATGAATTGTTGTGTGAATTAGAGTTACAGTCTAACCTCCAATTTATCAGATACATAGGACCAAATTTTCAAACTTAGATCCATGCATGCTCAAGTTAGATATTTGCACACATTCATTGGTCATGCAGAAATATTCAAGTAATCGTAAAGAGCCAGATTTTCAAAATTAAGATCTTTAAAAATCCTCTCAAATTGTCATTGAAACTTGCTGACACACAGTGATATCAGTCCTGCCAGACATCACAGAAGTGTGACTTGCTGTATTTGTATACTACAAATTACAGTTGGTCCAAGTACAAAAAACAAAGACTTTGTGTATTTGGTTATTCATAAAGTCAAACGATGGGAATACGCTTCTTTGGACGATGAAGTGGTTTCTTAAGCAGATTTTGAGGGGGAAGACTTGATTAGGTATCTTACTCTGGGAGAAGCTATAAATGAGAAAAGAAAAAAGCTTCCAAAAATTTGTGCAACTCAAGAACTTTTTGACAAATATCTTAAAAATGACAAACTGGTCCAATGCATGTAAATCATTAGGCTTGTCTACACAAATAAGAGAATCTGCATGCCAAGATAAGAGCGTTATCAAAGTAATCTATTAGTTAACATAACTCCAAGAGAGTCTGGAATAGATATTCGGAAAAGTCATGTATGTAATACTATAGAAAGTGCCTAATATGTGATATGCAGAAATATACATATACTTGTGTTGAGACACACAAAAAAGAGAAGATACATTTTTAAAATCCATGTTGTGATGCTTGACATTATCCAGTACATATTTGCATGACAAGAATGACTATTTTATAATAGAGTATTTTTCAGGATAGTAGTTCCCATATAAAAGTTATTTTTATGTCACTAATTCAGATTGCTCCTAGATGGAGAAAGCCAGGGAACATCTGATGACTCTTAGAAAGCAGCCTGCCCCAATCAGCATAACAGCTGGAAATGGAGAGGTTGACAAAGTGAGGAAAGAATCACAATAAGATATTACATTTCCTTCAGCAAGAAATTTCTTTAGGATTAAGCAATCGAAAGTACAAGTCTCAGTGGTAAGTAGAGTCTTAGGAATAGATAAATAGCAGCAGTTTATCAGCTCAGCCAAATTCAGTGGGAGCACTTGAAAAACCAATGCCAGCTTGAGAGATATTACCAGATATTGTAGTATCCCCCTTCTAAGTATAGGGAAGCTCTATGAAACCTGAATCTCTCTAAAACTGGAATTTTAAGTGTACTCATTGTACTATAAAACTTTCCTGAGTTCACTAACATCAAATATCAGTTGATCAGCAAATATACTGATTGGAACTTAACTCGGCTTTTTACACTCATATCACATTCATGCAGCTTTTTATCAGGATCCCTCTTCTGTAGCACCCATAGTATTAGGGGGTAGCATCCACATGCTCCTCTAACTCACTCTGAGGCCCACCTTAGGTCCAAAGGGTTCTTTGTGCTCTTTGTATTGATGGTAGATCTCAGCCTTACCTTGCTGGCTTTCTAGAGCTGCACCAGGTTTTAAATGTACAGTGCCCCCATACATGAGTATATAGAATCTATATTCTCTGGAACATTAACAACTTCTATACTTAAAAGGAAGCAAGGACAAACAGTCACAGGAAGGAACAAACACTTTACTAGGGGAAAAGAATAAGCTTCATTTGCAAGTACAGGTGAGGGTGGGAACCACGTAAAGGAAAAGGCAGCAAAATGCCAAGGGGTTAGAATTATTATTATTGTATTACAATAGCATCTACAAACCCCAACGGAGATTGGTGGCCTGACTCTACTAAGGTAGCTTTCTTGTAGCAATTACTTTTTCAAATAGATTATCTTAACTGAGGACACTATCAACAGAAGATTAGTACTGCGCCTTTCAGGATATTAAGTTTCAGTTCACAACGTAATTTTAGTGTTTATACTGTTTTACAAAGTAGTGACTAGAAGGATATCTAGCCATTTTGCAAATCCTTTCTTCTGATGGTGCAGGTAAAGATGGGTGAAATATTTGGCTAGAACATTTTTACTAATAATATTTATATAGTTGAGCAAATAAATCACAAAGAATAATTTGACAAATTTAGGTTCCTTTTCTGCTTCCAGATCATCAGTTCTTCACATTTATTCAACAGTCTTTTTCTAGGAGTATTTTTTTTCAGGATTGATTGGTCCTGAACATTTTACTGTGAATAGTCCATATTCAAAATTCATGTGGTGATGGCTATTTATCAGTGGTCAGATAAATGACATGGCATTGTTTCTGTTTGTCTGACTGCATTAATGTAATTCCAATATAAGGAGGTCAGCTTAAAGAAAATATCACAGCCTGGAGTTCTTCTATTATGAGGATTTGAAGGCTCCTGTAAAAGATTTAAACTGATCCAAGTATGCCTAAGGCAACCTGTGTTCATGCTCAATTGAATTTAAATATGCAAGCCTTATATGGATCTCTGTTGCCCAATTCTGCAGCCAATGGGGCTATTAGTGTGACCGAGTCCTCCATTCATGAATAAATCACACCACTAAACCACCCCGCATTGTCTTTTTCTTATATAACTTATGACCCACATTATGAGGTTGGTGAATCCAAGTACACCTATATGACTGCTCTTAATTGCATGGGGTCCTTTCCTACTGCATTATTACTATTATTTTATTATTATATTTGAACTGCAATAGCAGCTTGAAGGAGCAATCTGGGATTGTGACACTATTGTACTAGGCCCTGTAGACAAGTATAAGAAAATAAAGACAGTGCCCACCCCAAAGAATATGCAGCCTCAACTTTGCCAAGACTTATGCACACGTGCTTAATTTCAAGAAGATGAGTATTATCAGTGACTTCAAAGTAAGTATTTTAAGTAAATATTCTTAAATTCTTCCTTTTTTTTGAACATATGACATTTGGAATGATGTAGGGAAATTACTTGATGTAGCTTTCTGGGCTTCCCGCCCCCCAAACCCAACTACCCTAACATGATGTATAAAGTAGCCGGTTCTTCCCCATTCACTGACTCATGTTATTTGGGGGAATAAATGGAAAGGGCTGCAACTTGAATCAGGCTATCCCTGGCTGCATTCTGAAAATCCTCTTTGAGGATCGCAGCACCTAGATATGACAGGAGCTCTGTGAGAATCTGAGACAGTGATAGTAATGAGAGGGAGGAGGCAGTTCGCTTTCCCCTTTTCTCCCAAGAGGACTAGCAAGAAGGGATTGTTTCCATCCATGCCATCACAGACTACTACTTCTATAATTGTGATGATTAGCAGATGGGGCAGTGATACCATAAAGGTGTATGGCTGGCAAGAGGTGCTGAAGGCTAGATAGTGATGAGCTGGGAACCTCACAGTAGCATGTAATAGGACAGCAGGATTCAGGAAATTGGGGTGAAATCCTGGCTGCTCTGAAGTCCATGGAAGTTTTACCATGGACTTCAGTGGAGCCAGGATTCCACCCTTGGTGAAAAGAGAGGATTGAAGAGGCCTCTGTCACATTAGAATCTCCAGTAACCTTTACGGAATTGTTTATAGAGTTGCTTAGTTTCATTAGTCTTTCTGTTTTTCAGATGTGGAATACCAGATGAACATTTGATAAATAAAACTATCATGCAGACTCCACAGTCCGGAGTATCTTTCCGCCAAAGGATGCCTATAAATCTAATTTCAGAGACCTAAATAAATTGTTTGATAATGAAGATACAAAGTCTTCACCATGAGATGAGTTAAATATCTAAATATAAGAATTTTTAAAATGTACAATTAGAAATGAAGGATATCTATACATCTTCATGCCTTCTACTGTAGACGACACAAGGTGTCAAAACCACAACACTGAGATTGTGATAGCATCAGCAGAAATAATCGTAAACTACTTAGGACAGGGTATGTCTTCTTCATTATTCGTACAGTGCTTACCTTCTTTATTGTGATTCATAGGAACTACCATAATAGAAATACATAATAATGAGTAATTAACCCATAAGTGATCATCTATCCATCCAATTCTACAAACAATAGTGTCCTCTTTGACCAAAAGGGGTTCACAGTTAAGGCTGGATTAATTTGGTGATACTTATAATTAGACTACACATCTTGCTAATTGTTTAATTTGATTTCTCCACCACAGTAATTTAAGTTTTTAGCAAAATTTCAAGAGCCTTAATATTTTTTTTGTAGTGAAGGATGCAAAGTCCCCAAAAAGCACCTTCTGTTCAAGCTTTTGAAGAAGAGGAGGTGCTGCTGCTGTCTTCTTTCCCCCAACTTCCTGAAAGGATCACATGGTCTAATTGACTTAGCACAGACTGGGGGATGAAGGAAAGTCCTGAGTTCTGCTCTCACCTCTGCCAACTTTTAATAATAGTTGGCATTGATCTATATAAAAATTCACGTGGTTTTTGACATATGCATATTTAATTATGAAAAATCGCTTTGAAAAAATGCAGCTTTTTGTGCACATAATTTTATCACAATAAGGGAAATATTAATTGCCTCAATTGCTTTAAAAATAGAGGGTTTTAGAGAATAAATATGAATAATTACACTTTAAAGAAACTTCCAGAGAATCTCATGTCTTTATAATGTTCCTCTGATTTTTACTTGAATTCTTTTCCTCTTGTATGAATATTTTGCCAGGTAGCCTTTTCTTTTTTCTTTTCCTTTTAAAGGAACGAATCAACTAGAACAATGTATCTTTGCATAGAAACAAGAAATAATAATGCTGCTAGGTTACTCTTTTTTTCCCCCCAGCTTATGTTTTACTGTAGAGTTTATGTTTATGATTTACTGCAAACTGCTCCCCTCCAAATTGGTATTAAGTTTTAACTTTTAACTTGTGTTAAAATAAATTTTGTATTTTCAAAACTATAACCGCTTCCGGTTTAGATATTTTCTCTAGTTTTATAGAATGTTAATAAGACAGTTCTACTCAGAGTGCACTTTATTTTTTCACCAATAGACGGTTTTCTATGATTCCAAAATAAACACACACAAATATTTTCCATCTTAACCACCATCATTGTTCCTTGGTGCTTTTATTTTGGTCCAAACAAGGGTGCTCCCTATCCCTTTTTTTCTCTGCTATATTGATTATCTTCAGTATTTCTTTTCTAACGTACTGTCATGGCCTCTGTTTTACAATGGTGTATTTCAAAAGAAAACTGACCTCTTATGACCCCATCAGGAACATAGATATAGCTGGATTGTATGAGAAGAGCTGATTTATATTAAAATGAACACAAAGAAAATCATTTCAAAGGGAGGGAAAAAATAATAGCTATTTAAACTCTCGGTCTTTCCACTCCCTAATGCAGAGCTCTCACAGGTGGGTTTGAGCCCCCAAAAGGGAATCAGTTAGTCTGGGCAGAAGCAGATTCCTGATTCAATGGGAGCACTATTCAGTAGTCAGGGGAAGCACTGACCACCTGCATTAGTACCCTTGGTCCTGGCACTGCAGCCCTAATTCTGGCCCAGTGCAGAGGGGAAGCCTGGGGGGTGTGGGAGGCACTGGAGAGTGAACCTGCCCCACATTCACCACATAGCAGTCCCACAGGGCTGGGCCCAGCTCCCCACTCCAGAAGTTATCACCTGGTGCACAGGGTCGCAGCACCACTCACGCTTGGCCATCAGGACAGAGGGGCGGTCAGGCCAAATTTTAGTGAGGATCACTGTGCCACTCGGGTTTGGCACCCCTGGTTTTATGATTTCTGTTGCTGAAATTGAACCTATGAACCCACACTAAAGCCATCACTGCAGTTAGGTGACCCTTAAATTGTTCCTTGTTTAGGTTGACCATTTTTATTCAACAAAGCCTCCTGACTCTTCCCTGTCACTGTCCAATGGGTCTACTAGTGTCTCCTCTCCTATTAACCTTCCAAAATAATCTTGCCAATTCATTCCTTGAGCTCCACCACCACCACGGTCCCCCCCAACCCATCCCCAACCTTGCAAGCACCATGGAAGTCTCTCTGCTTGGTCCCAACTACTTAAATCCATATCTCACATGGCATGCAGTGTCCTCGGGTATACACAGCCACAGAATGGAAACACTTAGGTTACCAAAGGAACTGTGCACTTGTGGGTTTCATTGATTTCAGTGCTCAGGATCTCTGAAAAATCAGACAACTTATTTTTGGTGAATATGGATTTAGGTGCCAGATCTTAGGTACCCAAAACAAGTCTAAAAATGTTGACCTCTATTTTAATTACTTTAAAAATAAGAAAAAGGGGAGCTTGTTTGGAAATGAGTTAAAAGGTAAATGCATTATTTACTACAGTGTATTTCTTTGTCTAACCATTTCAGCACCTTATATATGGCTGAAATAGGTCCAGAGAATCACCAGTTAAATGGCTGCATGGCTTCTCCTCGTATAGTTTACTGTTCTTACCATGCTGTATATTACAGGAACCGGTCCCTGAGTGAACTGGCATGTCACATCATTCTATTGATTATAACGTTCTGGGGGGGGGGGATGTTCTTTATTCATTGGCAGATGTTTAGTTTAAAGATAATGCTCTTTGTAACTGAGGTTGTGTTGTATCTTGTGATTTTGCAGTAACTAGGTAACTACTCATTTTTGTACTGAATAAAAGAGTGTTATAAATCTGTGCAACTTGGTGGCACATAAATTAAGACTGTCTCCAGGAACTAGCATGCCAGAGTTCAGAGTTTTCCCACTTAGTTTTAAATTGACACTTTCATTCTTGATGAAGAAAGTGCCTGTCTCAGCTCAGGAAAAATAGATTTGTCCCAACTAGGTAGAAAAGGTCATTCAGTTCACTGCACAAAACACAGGTGCTGATGGCTAGCAACTGAGGATTGAGTCAGTGAGGCTGAGAAAAGAAAATATCAGAATTACCTTTTAAAAAATGATGGCAGTAATACCAGCCAAAAAAAAAAAAAAAAAAAGAGAGAGAGGAGGGAGTTAAAGGTGAAACCAGAGATGAAACTTACCTGCCTTCTATAGAGAACAATCTAACTCCTAGTAATGAGAACACATTTTGACAGCTGAGGTGTAGATTGTTGTTTGTAGAATAATTGAAACTATCTACAGAAAACACCTTATCAGTGCCATCCCTGGTCAATGCAGCCATATTCTTTATGGTACATTTTCTAGTGCCTAGTCCAGTCCAGAATAAAATCTCAAGAGATGGAGCTTTCATGACTTCCTTTGAGAAACTATGTTTGCAGTGTAGTTTTAGCCATGTTGCTCCCAGGAAATTAGAGAGACAAGGTGGGTGAGTTAATACCTTTTATTGAACTAACTTCTGTTGATGAAAGACTTCGAACTACATAGAGCACTTCTTATTCCACAGCTTAAAATATCTCATTGTCAGTCCCCCCCCCCAGGTTCAGACTAAATTTTCCCTTTCTTAATTTCATTCTATTATTCCTACTTTTATTAGTTTTCGAAAAGGGACAGAATTTCATTTGAGGTCAAATTTTGAAAAACTTTACAATTTTCCTTTTGCCTTTTTCTCTTATGCATATTTCATCTTACTGCATTTTCAGTAAGTCTTTATTTCAAATATACCCAAACTATCTGGGCCTGATTCTGATCTCTCACCTGTGCTGTACTGGTGCAATTCCATTGATGTCAATGGAGTTACTCAATCTATACAAGTGTGAATGAAAGGAGAAACAGGCTTATGTCTAACTGATATAATAATACATGTAATACATCTCAATTTCTTTTTTTATTTCACAAATGCTTATGAACATAGGAATTGCCAAATTATCAGAATTTCTAAAATCCAAACTACAGCTCATCTCTAAATTTTACCTTTTTGTACCACCTGAAATAATTATTTTTTCTTCTTAAGCTGCAACTTGTGTATAAGTATCGGCAGCATTGGCACCTTGCAGGTTTATCCCTTCAACCTCTGAAAGGCACTATCATGTACTTTCCTGCCCTCAGTCATGTCTTATCCAAGCCACTCATGTTTAGCCCTCCTAATATTTCTTCTTAACTCTATGATTCTGATTTTACTACATATGCATATCAGCAATTCCTATTAACTTCAGTGGCAGTTGCTTTCATATAGGGATTGCATAACTGACCCATCAGTCTATTTCAGCTTTACTAACAGTACTTTTCAAAATAATGCCTGAATAAATATCAGTGTTTTGGTTTACCTTTCTCCAGATTTACCATATTAGTTATATTGGATGGCCCTCATCTCTCTCTCTCTCTTTTTTTTAAACAGTACAAACCATTTTGGTCTGTTGAACAAATTATTTCTGGAGAATAGCTCTAAATACCTCTGACAGAAATAGTAACAGCATTATTCATTCTTATGAGAGATGGCACTAGCTATTGTGTGATAGGGACCATACATCCTCACGTATATCAGAGAAATGTTTCAACAGACCAATTTCGCTTCTTTATATCTCTGTGTTTTAGATTCTTACATAATTGGTCAGTGTTGGTGCATTAGTAATAGGCCACAGAAAGGTGAATACCTCCCAAGAGATTTATAGGAAAACTAATGATGAATTAAAGCCAGTTTTGACAGAGCTGCCAATTCATGTACCGTGCTCTCAGGGAACATTCTGGTTTTAGCAGGTTTGTTGCAGAGTCAGATCACTGCTTCAATGGTTCTCTTAAATCAGGCAAAGCTTAGTGGAGATAATGCCAGATCAAAGCAAAATTTCCTGCTCTGATTCACAAGATGCCGCCAAAACTGGGAAGATTTTACTGCCAAAATTCCAGGTGATGCTGGTGCCAAGATCTTTCCCTTCAGTATGCCTAGTGTGGCAAAGAATGATGAAGAACCTGATAAAAATACAAGTCCCACTCACAGGAACTCATCACAAGAGGAAAAATAGGTGCAAGAGACTGAAGGATGGAGAGAGAGGAGGAAGTGTAGAAATGCAGAAAGAGAATATAAAATCATAGTATAAAAAAGGGAGGATTACACTTGTGTCCCCCCATCTCCCTACCTGTCAAAATATTCCCATTCACTCTGATACTCCTTCATAACCATACACTATGACCTGCCCTTTTTCCTCCATTCATGGGGCAAGCATCCTGCTTTTTCAATCTAGTATCCTATGCCCAAGGCTGGTGAGAAAGGGTGCAGGGAACCTCATTTTGTCTCCTCACTGCTTTGTGTCTGTGCAGGGGCCGGCCACTAGTCTGAACAAGGACTACATGAACTGCCAGACTCCCACATGGGACAGATTAGAGAGAAAGAGTAGGACCTTCACAGCACAGGAAGTAGCACATACATCTTGCACCCCAGAAACATGTGGCAATGGTCCCATTCCAGCATATACTAGATTTGACCAGAATGCCTTTGGAGATTCATGCTTCTGCATGACCCATCTATAGTTTCTACCAATCTATTTTGTGGCTTTCTGCTGGCAGTCATCACCATAGCGTCTGAGCACAGTGCAAGCTGTGACTGAAAAGCTAATTAAAGCCCTTCATGTCAGTTGTTACCTTAATGTAACAGGGGGGAAAACAGCTACAGTTTTAAGGCTTGCAAGTGTTATTTATGCAACTGGTCGAGGGACAGTAATGTTACGTGCAGCCCAGTATGTTTTTACATTTGGAGAAGCAATGTGAACAATAAGATACAGCACAAATAAGAGGAAGAGGAAGGCACAATCCAAAGCACTGAGGAGTCAGGAAGAATGAAAGGAAAGACTGATTGATACCTGGCCTAATGATCCATCAGGGGAGGTGTCATTGGGAAAAAGGATACAGGAGGGATGTGAAAGAAGCATTTAGGCATTCCAGATATCTCTGAGAGGACTAAAACTGTCAGCATATACATAGACATAGATTAGATACTCTATTTATTTATTTTTCTAATTGTATCCATTAGGAGTTTGGATTTACATATTCTAAACAATAAATTTGCTTCTGACTGTCAATTTCTTGCATGAATGCGATTTTACATGACAGGAAATAAATATCTGAAATACTC
This sequence comes from Terrapene triunguis, assembly GCF_002925995.2. NCBI lineage: Eukaryota > Metazoa > Chordata > Testudines > Emydidae > Terrapene > Terrapene triunguis. Next base: position 27,658,913 of record NW_020664417.1, on the reverse strand, counting down.
CTGGACTTCTGGGGGTACTCTGATCTGAATGCGCATGTAAAACTTCCATTAACACTAGCAAACATAAAGAGGAACAGTGAGAAAGGAATACAGCCCTTTATATTTTTCATTTACTGTTTCTGGCAGCTCACTTCGAATTTGAGGGGGGCGGAATTAAGCTAAACCACAGTTTAAACAAAAAAAGAAAAACCCAAGCAGGATCTATGGACTCATGTCTATGCAAAAACTGTCTGTGATCCATGGCATCAATACTTGATCCAATCAGCTATTTTATTATGCTGAATGCTGTAAAGACCTATAGGTCAGGTATAAGAATGTTTGCCTTACATTTTTTTGAGAGGTAAAACTAACTGAATTTTACACTTAATCATCCCCAAATCCCAGGCTATATCTGCTGATCTCTGTTTTGATTTAAAATAAAATTCATTTTCTGGTTTGCTGTATGACATTTATTTCAGACTCGATTTAGAGACTTATGACAGGGATATAGTTTTTCTTGCTGACCACTGCAGCAATTTTGGTCCCTGTGGTGATTTCCAGTGTTGCAAGTGGGAAGAAATACTCCTATAAAATGATATGACATCCCTACTTCAGAAGCCAAAACATATGTTCTAAGACTGAGATGTCTGAGTTCAGTATCAGGAATGAGAAAAGCCCAGGTTCTGGCCCTTGCAGTATTCTGAGGAACGGACACCATGTTTCAATACAGTGCTGCTTAATTTTGGAACAGAGAGTATTTGGCGACACAACAAAGAAATGATGACCACCACTATGGAAACAGGCAGAGCAGCTGGGTAATTCACCAAGTTTACAGTTTCACTTGTAGAGACTAAATTTGACATCTGACTTCAACCACAAATAAAAATGATTTCCTCTGGTGAAAATTGTTCTACACACCATTGCATTGCACTAGAACTGCACCCAATATTCAAGGTGTGGGCATACCATGGATTTATATAGTGGTATTATATTTTCTGTCTTATTATTTATCCCTTTCCTAAGGGTTCCTAACCTTCTGTTAGCCTTTTTGACTGCCACTGCAGCACACTGAGTAGATGTTTTCAGAGAACTATCCATGCTGACTCCGAGATCGCTGTCTTGAGTGGTAACAGCTAATTTAAACCCCATCATTTTGTATGTGTAGTTGGGATTATGTTTTCTAATATGCATTACTTTGCATTTATCAACATTGAATTTCATCTGACATTTTCTTTCCCTGTCACCAAGTTTAGTGAGTTCCCTTTGTAACTCTTTGCAGTCTGCTTTGGACTTAACTGTCTGGAGGAATTTTGTTGTTTCATGTTCTTTATGTTATATGAAAATGAAATGGAGCATTAATCACTTATACATTAATGAATATAGAACTCTCATATTTTAATGGGTCAGTGGAAAAAATTACCTTCTTTAGCAGTTTTGCTTTGGAAAGCACTTCCCAAGTAATTAACTTCAAACAACTTATTTTATTCTATTAGTGTGTTTCTGACTATCTAATGCTGCTTCCACACTCAATTTCCAGAATATTTCACATAGAAATGAGCTGAACAGCAGTGCGAGACATGCTCACCTAGAACTGCTGAACTGTTTGGCACTTCTTTAATCACAGAGCAAAATCACAGTGCCAGAAACCTTTATTTATTTCACGTTTCACATTATGGGAAAGAATCCTAATTCACTCTCTCTTACCCATACAAAAATAATAATGTAATAGAAAGTAGCCTTTATATAGTGTTGTACGTCTTCAAACACTTTACAAAACATTAATCTGCAACACTCTGTTAAGGTAGGAAAGTTTGTATTATTATGCACTTTTTAGATGTATCTATCTTAGATGGTAACTTATATGGCCACCATTACCTTAACACTTCACAATCTTTAATGCACTTACCCTTACAACACCTCTGTGAGGTAGGGAAGTGCTATTATCCTCATTGTACGGGTAGAGAACTAAAACACAGAAACTAAATTACTTGCTGTCCTGGGGTTCTCTACTCACCACTGGGCTGCTCCCTCATGGCTACATCGGGGAAGCAAGCGCTCCTCTGGTCTGTTGCCACCTTACACCATTCGCTCACCCCATAGTCTGCCTATTTCTCTGCATCATGGGGTGCTCTCTCTCTTCATGACTCAGCCCTGCAACTAAGTCACTATATAGTCCTCTTCCAGGGTTACCAAAATCCCTCTCGACCAGCTGTCCGGTTGGCATCTCCTACAATCCTGTGACACTTCCCAGTGGCTGGTAAGAGAACCCAGGCCTACCCACTACTTTGGATTCCAGCCCATGGACCCAACAATCGGCAACCAAAATCTGCACAATCTCTAACATCAATGCTCCTTCCCTGAGTTGCTTCCTATTCTGCCTCCCACTGGATTTCTCCTCCACCATTCCAGGTAAAACCTTCCCTCAGAGCCAGGATCCCAGGGCTTCTCTCTTTCCTTAAGTTTCCTCCTTCTCCTTCTGCAAGCTCGGAGAGTGACCACTGGCTTTCACACTGCACCCCTTTTCTGCTGCAAACTTCCTGGCTTTATAGCTTAGCCAGCTTCTCCCCCAGCTGGGCTTTAGCTGCCATTAGTCATTTTCAGTCAAGCCAGACTCTCGACCAGGTGCAGCCCATTAGGCTAATTGGCCCTATCCACATCCCCTTAACCCCTTCAGGGCTAGCGTGAGGTGAGCACTCAATCACACTTGCCCAAGGACACACAAATAAATTCAATGACAAAAAACGTTAACTCAGAAAGAAGGTTGGTGGTATGTCAACTCCTTGCAAAACACTGAGTTGAGCAAAACTCAAATGTCTCAAAACCAGGAAATGCACAGTTAAGGTTGCCTACGCAATCTTAACTCTGCCCTCTTTCAGCAGGGCCTCAGTATGCCCAGTTAATATACATACCTTTACTCTGCCAAACCTTCAGTTGCTGAAATGTACTCTCTTCACCTCCTTTTATAGCCCATGCATTCTCATCCACCGGATCCGATCTAACACTATCAAAGGACAAAAAGGAAGAAAAGATTGCCCATTCCACCTTGCCTCTGGTCTCTTGAAGCTGGCAATAGCCAATGGGAATTATCCACATACACATCAGGTACAGTCATTCTATTAGTTGTACCTACCCGAAATGGTGGAGGTGATAGTTGGGCGTGCTTTGTAAAGGTGTATTTGTGATATGAGAACATATGTGGACTACTTGGAAGTGTGTGACAGACCTGTGATTATGATAGGCACCCTCTGATTTGTGAGAGCAAAGGGAAGAGCTGCATGTGCACTTCAGGATCCCATATGCATCATACCAATGCAGGATTATATAGGTGTGTTTGTAGTGGGGTCCTACTGGGATTAGTTCTTGGCCGTACGCTATGTAACATTTTTATTAATGACCTGGAAGAAAACATAAAATCATTACTGATAATATTTGCAGATAACACAAAGATTGAGGGAATGGTATATAATGAAGAGGATAGGTCACTGACACAGAACAATCTGGATCACTTGGTAAATCTGTGTGCAAGCAAACAATATGTATTTTAATATGGCTAAATGTAAATGTATATATGTAGGAACAAAGAACCTAGGCCATACTAACAGGATGGGAGACTCTATCCTGGAAAATTGTGATTGAAAAAGATTTGGAGGTCATGGTGGATAATCAGCTGACTATGAGCTCCCAGTATGATACCGTGGCCAAAAAAGGCTAATGTGATCTTTGGATGCATAAACAGTGGATGCTCAAGTAGGAATAGAGAGGTTATTTTGCCTCTATATTTGGCACTGGTACATCCACAAAGCACAGAAAATTCTAAGTTTAAGTCTCCCCAGAAGTATTCACATGTCTAAATTTTTCTCCCCACAAATACTTAGATTACATTCCCCAAAAAATATTATTGCCACCCATGACTTACAAATTGTAAAAACATCCAGCCTCAGTCCAAAATTCCTTTTTCTTAGTTGGAGACTTGTGATTAATTTGTTCTTAATTCCCTTAATTGAAAGATTCGTTCACAGTCGTCATGGTATCACTATATGGTAGAGCTAAGGTTATCTGGGGTTCTCTAACTGTTCATTTCCATACCCTAACATGTTTGGATTTCTTTTGCATTTAATCTTAATTCTCAGTTCCCTCGGTTCATAATGCTCATTCATGAGACAATTTCAAAATATCTATACTATATTTTACCCTAACAATGATATTTACTCTCAACTTCAACTCCATTTTAGCACAGTTTTTTGTCTCAGAATTAATAAAGTGGGTTATTTATTTATTTAGCACCAACAATGTTCTCAGTGCTGTACAATGCAAACAATAAACACCAACCTTACCGCAATGAGCTTTCATTCTAAAGGATAGACACACCAAAGACAGCACACACTCGGAAACTCCAAGCCAGGAAAAACAGTATTTGGTTTGGTTGGTGGGCATATAACTCCAATAACAGTGAAGGATTGATCATAAAAACCCCAAATGCCTCCTTCCACACTTTCTTTGTCACTGGAAACTCCTTTCATTTCTGTGACGGTCTCTCACTGCGCCCTTAGTGTTTCCAAGTAAACACACACAAGATGATTTCAATCTAGATACCTGCTTGCAATTTATAGGCCATGAAATAGCACAGTTTGCACACATCACTGAGTCTCTGGGGTGCTACTTGTCCTGTTGACTGATCCATAAAGTTTGCATTAGTCAACATTTCTCCAGCTACATTGTTGGCACCAACTAATACTAAAAGAGATGTGGGAGCTATTCTAGAATGCAGGGAAGCTCTAACAGCTGGGGCACAATCTGGGATTCACATATGAGGCCTTTGTCCATGCCAGGCTACTGGTTTCAAATGCTCCTTGCCAACATTCTAACTAGTCTACGCACCAATAGTAAAGGTAGAATTTCCTTCAGTGACCATCAGAAACAAGCAGAGAAAAGAAACAAGAAAGAAACATTTCATTATAAAACATTTTCATCATATAAATGATAGCTTCTAATTAAATTATGTATTCTTTTAGGGAAAATATTAAAATGCATTAAAACAATAGATCATGATCAGAAATAATTAGATATAGGAAAGATACGCACTGGATTTTCCTTGAATATTTAGGCACCTCTCTCTGATCTCATTTAGACCTGCACATCTGGTCACTTACTTGCAGATAAATGAGAGAGCCCTGTCACAGAGATCTCCCATTTAACTTATAAATCTTGAGCTGCATTCAAGTAACACACAAGAGAAGGAAGGAGAAGTACCCAGCTAAGTGGGAATGGATCCTGTTTAAAAAAAAACACAAACCAGTTAAATTTATTCTCTAGAGAGTTTGGAGATTTTAAGAAGTGAAGTGTGTTAGATAGAGTACTCTGCACAAGATGCGGACTGTGCCTTTAAGTCTGCAAAACAAAAATACTAAATGTATTTAGAATCAACTCAATACATATTTAAGAGCCTGCAGCTCAGCTCAAACAGGAGAATCAATATCTTTATAAACTTTTTTAGACATTATTCTCCATACAGTGAATGATGCAATGAGAGCATCAAGTCATTCATCATCGTACTCTTCTCCATAGAAGGCCTGACTCTGCCACCATTACTCTGATGAGTAGGGGACTACCTGTCTCTGTGAGTAACCCCAGTGAAATCAGTGGTGGCCTAACCTGGCTCTAAATGATCTGACCGTGGGATGCCAGAATTGTGTGGCACTCAAATGATTAATTTTTCTCCTACAGACTAGTGTAAATGAAAATGCTCTCATTCCCCATGCTGAATTTTTTGATTGAAAGCCATAAATGTTGCCTTAGGCATGCTTGAGTCCGTTTAAGTCCTTCACAAGAACCTTCAAATCCTCAATATATAGCACTAGACTGAGGCATCTTACTACTGAATTTAAATATAAAGATTTTTTTAAAATCAGGTTGTTTATTTTAACAAGTCTATTGAGATGTGGGTTCAGAAAAATTATATTGATCCAGGCTTTAGCAGTTCATAACAGTTATAAATTAATAGTTTTATTACAGAAGCAGACTTGTACCCTGACACAAAAAGGTGCTTTGGAGGGTGGGGGGCTGTGGAATGTAAATTAAGAACATTGAATATCTCAAAAGTAGAAAAGCACACAATGCATAAAACAATGTCTCTTTCCTGGTTTCTTAATATCTGTAGAAGGAAGCTTTTCTTTTCCTAATATAATTTGAGAAAATAAATAGAACAGCTGACTAGTAGTCTACTGGCACTTTTCTCTTATTAGATTTAATACTTACCAAAGAAATTATTACACAGCCACTCCAAAGATAAGACAGAAAACATATCACTTGGTCTCAAATTCCACATGAGGCTCCTCTTCAGAATATGTATTTGGTTTTAGTTTTTCTTCAATGACCTTTTCAGAAGTCTCTCAGCAGAGGTTACATCCACGAACAGGAAAATTTAATCTTCATGAATTCTCCTCTGTAAAATTGAGATAATAGAATTTCCCCCTTTTGGTAAGTGTTTGAGATCTATAGATTAAAAAATAAACATTATAAGGGCATGAACTTTCAAGGTGCTGAGTGACTCCTGGAGATACTGAATATCTTCTGTAAATTTGGGAGAAGTTGAATGTACTCAGTGCTTTCAGTAGCTGCTCAGCACTTTGTAAGATTGAGCCCCAATTGTTAATTATGTTTAACTTTTTATTTTATCATTATTAACATGAATTTTCCATACAAGTATTAACAAAACTTATTCAGAAATTTTAACTTTATAACACTCATTTGTGTTTGATCAGTCTATTATTATCTATTTATTTTGTTCAAATTCCAAATGCTTTTTAATCTTATTCTACCATGAAGAAGACATAAATTCAATTCCTGTTATTTTCAAGTAATTTAGTACTGACTAAGGATGCTGGAAAGAATCTCTAACAATGCAGTGTACTGTCCTACGATAGACACTATACTGAGAGACAAGACTTTTCTAAATTTTAAAAATACATTGGCCATACTGAACAATGCTATAACTATTGAACTATCTCCACTCTGCCTCCCTCTGCCTTTTGGCATAAGGCAAAACCACAAAAATTGATGACAGGGATGGAATAGCAATAGAGCACACCATGCTATCATGATGATGATACATTTTTTTAAAAGGATTAAAACTTCAAGGAAGGCTGAGAATTTGTAGTGCTGAGACTGCTTCCTGTTCATGTGAAAAATCAGCAAGCTGACTGCATAGAAGTAGATGTGCACAACTAGTGTGTGTTTACTAGTCAGGAATTGCCTGAGTTCCAGTTCTTTGAAAAGGAATAATCCAAAAGCACATTATGGCTGATTTTCTACCGGGCAGCAGAAAAGTAAAGGGGAAAAAAGCCAGTGAGATATGAGTTTGATACTTGTGATACCAGGAAGTGAAAATGATAGCATAAAAGATAACAGCTTATACCAAAGAACTGGATTTGGGAAAAGCTAATCCATTTTTTTCCCCACCCAAATGACAAGAAAACATAGTGAAAGACTCTGAGGAGGGAAAACATAGTCTGATTGAAAAATAAGTATTTCAGAATATTCCAACCAACAAAAAATTATAAAAATATGTACATTAGTAAAGAGCATCTATACCCATAGTCACTTTTAGTTGCTCAGATTTCATAAGATACAAAAATACAGTGAGTTAGTAGTACAGCTTTTAGCAGAACTAAAAAAGATGGCTGAATATTGCTACTTTAGACAATTTCTAGAGGATGCTTTGTGGGATAGGTGTGTAGGGGTTAAATTAGATGAAACACAAAGAAAGTTACTGTACTAGCACAAGCAAACCTCACGCGCAAAGGCTATGGACATAGCTGTCAGCTATGAGACTGCAGAGAAACATAGAATTGTCAGCCAGAGACTGCAGAGAATTGTTTATTTTGTTCAATAAACCATTTTATATGCTCAGTAACACACTACAGGGTATGCATTCATCAGCCAACATACTCTCAGCAACCCATTTAAAGGGACACTGCCAACTTGAAAGAATGAATCTTTTTTTTAAATTAGTTTAAAGAAATAGTTTCAGGTTGTATGCCTGCCCCTGCGAATTTTTCTGATTTTATAATCACATTTTTAAAAAAAGTTTCTCTCTCCTGTTGCTGTATGAAAGATCCACTGGCTATGAAAGTATTTCGTGCCATCAATAGCACAGTCAAACTAGAACAAATTGGAATTTTTTCTTTCAGTTGCAAGAATCTTAGGTGTTATCTGTGGTAACAATAGATAAAGAAAAAAACAGAAAAAAGTGGTTTGGGTGTTTGTTTTTAACTTGACAGCATCCCTTTAAGAAATTTTATTGGTAGGTGAGCATATATTGTCTGATGAACACATGCCCTACTGTGCTATATAAAAATCATTGAAACATCAATAATACTCTCCCTTTGGTGCCTTTATTAGTCTAACAAGTGCCTAACAAAACTGAAGTATAAGTACAAACTGAAGTTAAATGTTTTGGTGTACGATATTCAAAATATTATTTGCTGACAATCTAATGGGGCCAACAATCTCAAATTCCAGCAGCTGCTAAAGCAAGTGGAATGAGAAGCCCAAACACCAGGGGAGGAGAGAGGAGCAATGAACAAAGCCACATTAATGTTATGAATGTTGCACCTCCCATAAGACCTCCAGACAGGACAAGCCTTAATGCTCCTGGTTATTTCAAGGGAACTCATTCTCTCTCTTTGGGAGAGGCCTTTGGAGACATACCCTTACCAACCCAGCTCTCCAAGAGCAGGAATCACAGAGCCCATCTCCAAGCCTGGTTCTGCTATAATTTGTAAATTCCTCTTTTCCCCACTTTGAAAGCTTTCCCAAAGTCCCACCCCTGCACACCAGGAGCAGGAGGTGTTATGACTCCCATACATACTCAGTGTAGCCAGTTCTCATTGTGTTACTGTGAATCGCACAATATTTGATGTTTTCTTAAAGCCTCAGCTTCTGGAATTATGTAATTACATGAGATTCTCAACTTTCATTTTTAAACTTATTTCTAGCCCTCCTTGATGCAGAGAAAAGCTGGGAAATGTGAACCTTAGGGGCTCAACAACCAGAAGTCCCAGCTACCTCTCACCTGGGTCTCCTCACTGGCATTCTTTCCAATACTGTGCTCCTTCCTTTATGAAGGCCCAGCACCTCCCTCAGCTGTATTTGATCACCAGTTATGCCTAACACTCCTCCAGGTTCCACCCAGTGGCCTAGTTCACTCAGGCTCCTGTTAACTCTTTCACTGCCTGTGTGGGGTACATCCCGCATCACACCATCCCGGAGCAGAAATTGCTGCTGGCTTTGCTGTTGTGTCTGCTGGAACTGCTGTTGCTGTTATTGCAATGGTAGTTGTTGTTACTGTTGCTCTCCCAGACTTTTCAATTGCACTTTCAGGTCCATTTCTATCTTTCGGGCTGTGGCACCTGCATGCGTTCTGCACCACATGTAAGCTGGTGGGCTCCCGCACCAGCCCAGGAAGGAATCAGTACCGTGACAGAGTCGGCTTCAGGCCCTTTCCTCAGGGCACAGTTTATTACTCAAAACACACAAAAACTCATGAAATTACACAAAACAAAGCAGTTCACCTGGCCCAAAGGCCCCCTGCACCTTTCTCAGCCCTGGAAAGACAATAGAACCTGGCCCATATACAAGAAAGCACAATAATAATACTAAAAATCAGACATAGCAAGTAATTATATTAACAGAATTAGATACATACATTCACAGAAATCCAGATATCTATCAGAGATTCTTTCAATTAATGTTGGTTTCTTCTTGGCAATATCCAGCAGTGAAATTAGGACAGTATGCAGCGTACCACAGGATTTGCATTTTTATTCAGTTAGTCTACCAGTGGCTATAGGCCAAATAAATTTCTTAGGTTACAGAAGAACATTTTATTTCTTTAGCGCAAATTAAAAGATATCTGGAGTACACTAATACTCCAATATTTCAATTGAAAACCATGTGTGGAACAGGACATTATGATTTTTGCAAGAATTCCTTTTAAGTTTGAATGATGCTTTTAATAATCTTTGTTATTCTCTTGGTTTTAATCCTTTTTTTATGGGCCATCTTTTATTGTAGTCCACAAAACCCAGGTCATCCCAGGATAATACTGCTCACCTGGCTAGGTTGAAACTTCCCACATAACTCACTGGCTCGCATGGACTATCTATACTTTATCATCCAAGCTTTTCCACTGACTACATTCTTAATAGGATGTTTCATGAACCATCTCCCCTCTCATTCTCAATTCTGCAGACCAACTTCCCCATCCATGGAAATCACATGACAGTCTGTGGCAACTACATCAATTGCTAAGATGGAAAACTTTTAGGAAATTATTTATATTTAAGTTGCCTATTAATGCAATTTAGCAGCTAGAAATAAGTCGGAAAGTCAGCACCATGTGACCCACCAGGGCTCCAGACTACCAGCGATGGAAATGAGGTTACTCTGGATTTAAACTGGAGTACAATTTTACCAGCATGTGCAACTTCAAACAAATATAGCTTTATAGTTTCCTCCGGGGGGTTGACTGCAAACCTAATGGAGTAATACTGGAAAAAACACCTCCAGTAAATAAATATAAAGATGGTCAAACAAAATTTTGATTCCACAGCCTCAAAACCAGTCATCCTTCAGAAATGGCAGAAATCACCTTACAGAGAATAACTGGCCTCACTATATGATCTTTTTGTTTCTAACCTCACCTAAAATATAAGTCACATTGCAGAAGAGGCCTGAGCATTTATTTCACAGACCTCTTTAAGGTCTTTGAAAATGAAATTATGTATTAAAAACATGCATCTTTATGCTCATCTTGGTTTACTGACAAAACTGCAATTTAAAAGCATATCTTATTCTCTGCTTAATACAATAACTATAACAGGAAAAATATATTTGGTTAAATTTATCAAAACGTTAAAAATAATAGAAAACTTGAGTTTATAGTTAATAAATATTTGGAGTAATGGAACAATGACTAGTAATAATAGATACCTTTCTGTTTACCAGGTTGTTTTCAAATCTGTCTTCCTAACATTCCTTGTCATCACTCAATCAGAAAATCGCAGTACACCAATCTCTCACATTTAATGGCTAAAAGGATTCCTTATTGTTTTATACTGCATAATTATTTCATAAATGTCACCACACTGAAGCTTCTCAGGTAGAAGTAAAGAGAGGGGAAATTCATGTTCAGGAGTTATTTTATGGATTGCAGCAAGTAACTGTAACCTCTAACTTCCTGATGTATCCTATTAGGATAAAAAATGAAACTCTTGCTTGAATAAAGACATCTTCAGTCTCTGATTATGGTAGTCAAGTCAATGAGTTAATCATAGGTGATGTGATATAGTAACAGCAGTTACTGATTTACCTTATGCACCATCTGCTCTTTCCCTTCCCCAGAGTTTCTTTACTCATCTTTTCTCATTTTCCTCAAAAGCTCCCCAACTGTACCCTTCCTACAACTGCCATCATCCCCCTGTTGCCAGAGGGAACAGATACATTGGTTGCACCAATCAGTCTTATCTCTACTCAGCAGAAAAAATTATTCAACAAAGACCTGTGTTGAATTTTATGTGTGGTCTTCTATTGCTTGCTTTCTGATAAATTTCTTCTTTGCTGGGCCTTTGTCAGATATTCTGTATTTATAGGCCTTAGGGTCATCAATCCTAACCTAGTTCTTAAGGTAAATTTAGAAGCAAGCTTACTCCTGACATTTATTTATACATACTACTAATGTTTATGCCAGCTCATTACTGTGTTCTGTTTAGAAAATTTTCCACTATATCAACATTACAAAATGTAGACAGCTTGGAGTTCTCATAATTTAATTTTCTCTATGTGTTCTTTCCCTAAGGTGTTGTCATCAATGGTATCATCTCCACTTGCATTCTGTAAAACAGTATAATTTATACCCTGGTGGAAAGTACTAAAATCTGCAGATAAACTATTGCCTGTCTTTTGATTTGTGAAAACAATACATCATTTTTAAGGTATATTATGTCATCATCACTGTGTTATTTGCACAATGGTGGTATTATCATCATTCTATCCAGATCTATTTTACAAGCAAATCTTAACTCATCTGACTTCATTGCCAAAATACAGAAATATATTAATAAAAATGACCTGGGTACTATGACATAATTCATAGAAATCCAAATCTTTCCTGAAATCTAGACTTACATTTACTTGTTTGAGTGGAGAATGAAAGGTGGGTGGAGCATTTTAACTATTTCTCTCTCTGTTCACATTATACAGAGCCAGACTCCAACATCCTTACGCTCAGCACCGTTTTACTCCTTGAGGAGTCCCATTGACTTGACCCTGTCTATTTGTCAAGTAAAATACTTTACTGAGAAAAGGTATCTAAATCAAACTGGGAATTTCAGAGGAGCCTAAGGGAGTAGGGTGGCCAACTTCTATTGAAACTGGGCCCATAACTTGCATAGGCTCCTTTGAAAATCCCAGCTTCGCTGAACAATGGGAATGCTACAAATTTATGCAGATATATTAAGATTCTATCCATACTTATTCTATATATATTATAAGTAAGGATACAATTTAGTCATGGAGGTTACAGAAGTCACAGATTCTGTGACTTTACTGGACCTCCATGACTTCAGCTTCAGCTGTCAGTGGCGGGGCAGAGCCATAAGTTTGGCCGAAGCCGGCACTTTGCACCCCCCTTGCAGCCGCAGCAGAAGCTGTGCACCCGCCCTCCCCATGGCTTCAGCTGGGGCCAGAATTGGAACTGTGTGCCCCTGACCTGTGACTTCAGCCAGGGCTGTGCGTCCACCTGACCTCTGCAGCTTCAGCTGGCGCTGTGCGCTTCCACCCTGCAGCTTCGCTGGGGCTGTGCACCCCTCCCTGCCCCCCGTGGCGGGTGCTGAAGCCAGGGCTGTGCCCACCTGTGGCAGCGGGGCTGGGCTATACTTCCTCCCCCCTCCCCCCGGCCTCTCTCCTTCATCATTATTTTGGTAGAAGTCACGGACAGGTCACAGCTCCCATGAATTTTTGTTTATTGCTCCAAATCTGTCTGTGATTTTTACTAAAAATAACCATGACAAAATCTTACCTTAATTATAAGAGATAACAAAATAGAAACCATATGCAATGCAAGAAAAACTAAACATGTCAAAACCTGAATTTAACATATATTTATTGTAGCGCATGAAACATTACATGTTTCAGATTCAGGAAGTAAGATAAAGTGGCTAATGGGAATTTCAAACATATTATTCTGAGAGCATATCTGCACTGGTCAGGATCCTAGAGCTCTGCTATCACATGCCAATGTATAATGAAAAGTATAGTGTGGGGGAAATCTTTAATATGTTGTCTCTCTACTGATTTCTTTTGTTTGATTTTCAGGTCATTACGGGTATAAAACATTGCAACCTTTAAGCCAGTCTCCTAAACTCTTCATCTGGTTTTTGTACATCCACATTTTTATGTACATCAACTGCCGCCATTATAATGATGAGAGAAAAGTACCTCATATTAACCTATCTTATTCCCTCATATTAAAATGTTAAAAATATACAGATTTTAAAATATAAACATAATGTAAATATTAAAGGGGAATATAAGGATTTTTTGTTTTTGCCAGGATCTCCTGTCAAATCATCAAGGGCCTTCAGCTGCATCGCTTCTTGCCTGTGGTAAATTCAGTGAACCTATCAGGGTACCACAACAAGAATATTCCGTGATGGAACACCAAATATGGCTGTTTGCTATTTTCCAAATTATCTGTAACATTGGAAAGGCCCATCATAGGCATCCTCACTGCAGTGAAGCTATAGGCTAGCCGAAGGCACAGGACTTTAGTTAAGAAATTAACAAAGAGCGAGAGTTTTGAGTGAAAATCTCTAATCAGTTCAACAATGTTCAAATTAAAGCGCATCCTCCAGCTGAGACAATCTTCACAGAGCTTCTGCTTTCATAGCCAATGGAAGACTCTTTTTTGGCCTTATCTGATAAAGCCATTTCCTTCCACAAGCCAGGAGGGACCCATTTGTGTCTCAGCTGTAATACAATGCAGGATGCATACACAGCAAAGATGGTCACCAGATGGAAGACTGCTAATTGGTTATGTCTGCACCAGTGTCTGGCCACCAGTTATCAGACATAGCACAGATCCAATATACTACAAATAATTTTGGAATGTTACTAAATGTTAAACAAATTATGGTATGTATTATTTATTTCTCTCAGTACTAGTAAAGAAAGAGCGAAAGAGAATAAAACGATAGTTGACAAAAAATACTACAATGTTAATTCATTAGTGGTACAGTCAGTTTAATATGCAATACCCAGTGATGGGCTGAAAAGATAATGTTGGGATCAAGATTTGATTTAGGCTAGACTTTACATTTTGGGTTTGAGGCTAAGTTAGAACCCTCGTCCTAATGGTACTAAAATCTTGAGAGTTTAACTAATAAAATTTCTAACATCTTGTTCTGAAAGCTTGCAAGAACAGTCATTTCTTTTAGTCACACCTTAACTGAACACTGAATGGAGGCTCTTTCAAATTTTAGATTGGACTTGGGGAAAAAATCATAGAAGCGGGTTCTGGTCAAAGCATTTTAATGCTAACATACCTACATTCACCCTGAAATTCAAAGGGATTTTCTATTGATCTAGTCTTGAGCCATCTCTATCAGTAACAAAATCTGTTACAACTTGCTATTTGCATTTGGTATCCTTGGAAATGCTAGAGAGGAAAGAAAAGCCAAGGCCAGGTAGTTACTTCAGTTCATACACAGAAGAACATACCCTCAGTGGATGAGTTTCTCATGTAAAAGAGAAAAGAAAACAACAAAGCAGCTACCCCACAGATAAATATAAGAATACCAGAAGAGTTAAGCTGAATCAGTCACCTCTTACCAACTGTTGCTGATATCTCATCTGGGAGGAGGAGAAGAAAACAATGGCCCACTTATTATATACTGGGTCAATAAGAATGTCAGAATGTATAATCCTGTCACATTTTAAAGTGATATCTAGAGCTGGCTGGAGGATAATTCCATTTTGGAACAATTTTCAAGGTTTCAGCATTTGTTTTCGTTCTGCGTTGAAATGAAAACTAAACCTTTGAATATTTTCGTAAAATAGAACTGTGACAAAACATGCACTGTCAGGTTTTCAGTTTGGGTGTCTCTCTCTGGTCAGATGTGAACAGAGAGACCTGGACCTCAGAAACCTTCCCATCGAACACTTCGTTGAAAATCGACACAGTTCCACAAAGGGTTTGGGGTTCAATAAAACCGCGTATTTCAACTGAACTACATTTAGCTAAAAATGTTCCCATCAATGATGTCTTAATTTTTCACTAGGTACCACTTGTATGACAAGGAAAGAACAAAAAAATGAAAGCAACTAGTGACTTCCTAAATTAAAGCAGCATCCAAGAGCACTTCTTTTGTGGGTCCAGTGACAAATTCCATCATAAACCTATTTCTGAAAGGCGTGTCATTTTCATTTACAGCTTAACATATCTCAGCTTAAATGTGCTGGGTTCTTTTGTTTTTTAATTTCATATAAATCAGTTTGGCTTTATTTTAAAAATAGAAAAGCACATCACAGTATTTGGTGGCATCAGATTCTTTTCATTTGCATTCCACTAAGTAAACCAATAGCTTTGGCCAAAATTGTCCTCCTGAGATCCATGTACTAGATTCTCTAAGCATGGATCTTACTCACGCCACATAGCAGATGGCCCAGCCAACTATGCACCACTTACCCAACCCCTCCTATAGACTCCCTGACAGGCACTCCACAGCTCCAGGTCCCTGCTAGGGAGATGGGGTGGGGCTGGGTATGAGGGTTGAGGAGGGGGAATCACAATCTCCTCTCCAGCTCCTTGGAAAAATACCTGGAAAAATAATACAGCTTAGGGTTACATTGTTATCTGCAGAGCTCCCCTTCAGAAGTCCAGGAATAATGATAGCCAGGTGGAATCCCTACTAGTGCTGATTCAATAGGCCCGTGCTGCCAGGGAGCCAGCACAGATGGCCCTGGC
>NW_020664417.1:27567744-27642510 GCF_002925995.2 Terrapene triunguis | reverse complement strand
CACAGGACCCTCTGTTGCCACCTTATCAGTGGGCCAATGTGGGGAAATCTCTGTGAAGTGATTCTGATAGAGATTTTCTCCCTCAGAACACCCTCTCCATGGCAAAACCTGCAGAAGGGGGATGCTCTGGCCCATAACTTTTGAGAGAGAAGTTTAGCCCTGACAGAAAAGCCCCATAGAATTTAATAGTGATGTGGGTTCTGTAGAAATATAATAGGGTTCTACGGAAATTTTTCTAAGAACCTATAGAATTGAATACAAAATTGTGTCCCTAATATAGAATTTTATGGGGTGGCTTTTAAAATTAAATATGTGACTTTTTAAAGCACAGAGGATTTAGAGCAGGAACTGATTGCAGCCTTAACCATCCAGATACTAATGTTCTCTCCCTAAATACCACCATGATTGTCTACAATCACCCTGTGCATGTTTCTGTCACACTGCTGTCAGATAATTCTATAATTTATAGGGCTTAGTTTATACACTAGGCAATATTTTAAGGTGGCATTTTAGGTGTCTCTAAAAAACTATTAACTCAGCTTTATGGAAAAGTGAACCCTTAAAAAATGTGAAGAGAGACCACTGAGAAGTAAATTGAAAAATTAACTGTATAATGACCATTTTAACTATGAAGAAAATCATATTTTTAATAATAAAGTTTTCATGTGAAAATCTCAGAGAATGTTTTCTCTGTCAAAGAGGGCTCTGACATAATACTTTACACATCAGTTTTGGTGACAAATATTTATGTCGGTTGTATTTTTTTCGACTGAAGTCTTCAAGAGAATCATGATAGTTCTCTAATAATGGCAATTAAAATAATTTCACAGTTTCTACCTTTGAAAACTGCTTCTTGTATGAGCCAACACTCAAAATCTACCAATGTTTCAAATTTCAAAATATAATGTAATATCACGAGGCTGAGAGTGGGAGACAAAAGAAATATTAGACAATATGCATTTGTTCCCAATATCTACTTTGAAATGTATGGCTGTATGATTTATCTCTATGATAATCTCACTTTCATTAATGCAACAGCTCCAGTTCTGGTGCATCAATTTATGAGACATATGCATTCACATCCTTCAGTCTTAATAAATCTTTCATCGCAATAGTGTTTTCTAAGAGATGTACTCAGAGTAATTTTAATCTTTAATGCAAATGTATTGTACAGGAAACTTCCATTGACTACACCACTTTTCTGTCTGTCAGCTGAACAGTTATTATTCACACAATAATTTAATACATGGTTAAGACACCTGATTGATATACCTAGTCTTCGGTCCATTTGGTCCTACTGTGATCACAATGGCCTCATTCCTTATGAGGAGTTATTGGTGACATTTGTGGATTCCTGTTCATGTACAACAGACAATTTAAAAGTTTCCCATACTTTAAAATCTCGTTTCCTTTTTTAAATACCAAATAGAAAACTGTATTTGACCTAGTTTTTTTTTTTTTTTTTTTTTTTTTTTTTTTTTAATGCTTTATTTTTTTTTGTTTTTTTTTTTTTTTTTTTTTTTTTTTAGTAGTTCAAGGAGCGAGAGTGCTTTGCTACGTTAGGATGAACTTACGCACATGCTTAAAGTTGTGTGCTTAAGTGCTTTGCTATCAAGGCCTACATTAAAACTGCAGGGCCAACATCTGCAGTAACACCTATGCAACCCCACTGAAAGCAATTAGTTCCAACTGCACAACCACATTAGAACAGTGGGGATACAAGACAGTATAACAGAAATAATTTGAGGACAGTGGTTATTGTAGCAGGGGAAGACCTAATTTGAACCCACAGAATCTATTTTATTGATGGATATGTCAGAACATATAAAGTGGTATACAATGCCAAGTATTCTGAAAAAGTAGGCCCTGCAGCATCTCAATTGAGCACCAAGAGGAGCTGACACTTTTGGCAATTTTGGCCTTAATCTCATGCCTCAGTTGCCACATGTAAAATGGGAGAATACCATCACCGCACCTCCGGAGGCTGTTGGAAGACCAATTAATTAATGTTTGTAAAGCAGTAATATACTAGCATGGAAACCCCATAGAAAAGCCCATAAGGAAATTAAAAATGCTGAACTCAGTGCAAGGTCTGGATGATATGTAGTAAATATTGAATGGGGCCACACATTTAATGAGGAGGATAAAAAGGCATATTGAATAGCTACCAATTTAGGGAGCAACACCCATTGCATATACTAAATGAGACAGGAGTCCTTTGGCAAAAAATTGTATGTGATCATGCAATTAAGACTATTATAATCCATACATACAAGGGGGCTGAATTAAGGTTGTATGGACAACCTTAATTCTGGCATTTTCTGTGCTTAACTTTTATAACCTTAATATTCTTTACAACCTCAATGTTCTTGTAACAGTTTTTGTTTTTTTGCATATTTATTACATCAAAAAAACAATACAAAAACAAAGCTATAGAAGAGCTAAATGTCATTATTACTGTTAAGCTGGGAATTGAGCAACCACTCTACCTCATTAAAGCTGCTGGATATGACAACTGCCTTCCACTCTGGCTAAATGAGGAAATAATGAAATGCTCCTATGTTTAGGGATAGCTGAAACAATGAAAAACCACCACCAAAGGATTAGACCGCATGCAAGCTTGGGCAGTGGTTGGGCCATGCAGTCCAAAGAGTTTCCCAAGAGTCTCATAACAAACACAGGGGCAGGGGACTGATTTCATTGTAGGTTTTTACATTTTCCCTTGACTTCAGCTGCAGTTGTCAGTTGCATGTCTGTGTATGTGGGAGAGAAGCAGCAAAAACACCAGTGAAGTCACCAAGGAAGCCAAGACATCCAAAGAAACCCCAGTGTGACCCTGACAAAAGCTAAGAGACAGCTTTTGGGTAAAGTGCTGGCTGAAAAAAGGCTTGGAACTGTAAGCAAAGAAACTATCTCCTGCTACTTGATTCCTACTATATTCAGGGGAACAGGCCTTTGTGTACATTCTTTGTACGTAAATAGGGTTGCAACAGAAATACCCAACTCCATCATCAATTTCTCCTCCTAATCAAAACAACCCACAAGACCCAAACAATAGGCTAATTGCTTAGATCACAAGGAGTAATGCTAATACACAGACAACTTGACAATTTTACAGTGATGATGCATCTCAGTTGTAGCATTACCTAGCTATAAATGCATGTTAATGCTAGTTACAATTACAGCAAACTTTCTGCTAGGAATCACCCAAGATCTGCTATTAAGGATGTAGCTAAATGTATGTCAACTGTGACAGAGTATACAAACCTCACACTAGTAAGGGACGGGTTAGGCAGCTGCTCTGGGCCCAGGCAGCCCCATCTGCAAACCATGCATGGCTTGGAGGAGGAGCTCAAAAGGGGAGCAGGCCAAGTCAGTGAGGCAGCAGCCAGTGAAGATGAGCTGATCTACAGTCTGAGTGCCTGATGCCTTCCAGTAGTGTGGCCAAACCCAAAGGGAAAAGAATTGGGATTTGTAGGAGGTCTGAGACTTTACCTTTGATTTCCAGTTATTTGATGTCTTTACTTTACCTATTGGGAAAGATGGGATTGGTAGGAAGTGATCCAATGAGGCAGCAATATAGTACTTTGGTGGGGCAGAATGTAACTTCTTACACTTGACCCTGGACCCAGGGGAGAGGGTGGGCCTGGGTTCCCCTCTGAGTCCCTAAGTGGTACCCAAGGCAGAAGCAGACCCCTGTTACAGGGGGAGAGAGAAGGCCCTGAAGAGTAAGACCCTGAGACCTTGATCCTGGAAAGAACCACAATTAAGCCAGAGGGTTACCCCGTTGTTGGACTCTTTTTATGCCCCTAGAGGGGCAGACTTGAAACACGTGACCTGGCCAGAAGTCTGAGTTATAGAAGGGCTGAATCTCTGCAGGACCAGAGTGACTGTCAACAGGAGCTCCTGGAGAGAAGAGGACCCGCCAAGCCCTTCCTGACCACTGGGTGGTGCCTGCGGTGAGTGAACCCCTTCACACACCTCTGTACGTATGCTTTGCTGCATCAGGACTCTAGAGTCTACTGCTTATAGCAGTTCCCATGATTCCTCTGCCTCACAATGGCCTTCCCTGATCCAGCAGCCATGATAACTGTATATCCTCAATTCATCGTTGCAGCTCTGACTATCGGGTGAAGTTATCTGACGTGGTAGTTTTACCAGCATTTCTGGCATTCACGTGGAAAATGTGATAGTATTTCATAGAGCAATATCTCCTACAGGACTCGATACACTGCAGGGCATCAGGAGGATAACATGAATTAAATTTGATTATCCATATTGACCTAATTTCTAAGGCTCTTGAAAAATCACTCCAGCTAACCTTGACCTATAGCTCATGACACTACCCGGTCAAGCAAAAACTACCTGGGACTTTTTACAGAGGTGAATGCTATTTAACTTGACCACAGTGCTAGCTCCAAAGACCCACTGTCTCAGACAGTTATCAAAACATGTAGCTCCCATACAGCATTTGAGTGAATGTAAACTAAAGCTGACATTGAAATGTGACTGGTACTCATTGAAGCATACTCCTGTAAAACGTCTCTTCAAAATGGGCCTGATCCTGCATTCCTTACTCAGACAAATCTCCTATTTGCTTCAATGGGAGTTTTTGTCTAAAAAAAAGAAATGCAAGATGAGGCATCATAACAGCTTTGTAAAGAAAAATAAACTTCAAGGCAGTTGTTTGGTGGAATTGAGGAAATAATGTCCATCCTGTTTAAACTGAGGTAAAAATATAACTAGTGATTTGACAGTAACATATTATTGAGATAATCTGTCATTTTCTTTGGAGGATTTCCTCCGTGACAAGGCACAGCTGTCAAAGCTTCAACAGAACTTGGCTTGTTTGGCACAGAACCCAGTCACAATCTGCAGTTTGTTGAATCCTTTCCAATTGTAGTTCCTAATTGCCGCAAAGGTAGTAGACATACTGGAGGAACTCCAACTGAAACAGGAAACAAGGAGCTCTCAGAGTTGCAAAAATTCTGAGGCTGTCAAATGTTCCATTACAATCCCACAGTGAATTAAAGAAATGCTGCTTCAGGGGCTTCACAAACCCTTCTGTGGAGCTCCTCTGAAGCCTTCAAAATACATGGCAAGAACTAGAAAACAGGGATATGATAACTTCAAAGCAATGATTCTCTGGGATCTGCAGACAACTGCATTGGTCTAACAAACACGTGCTTCTGGACCGATTCAGAGGAATGCTAGTTAAGAATGGCAGGCTACTTTGTGAGGAATTTAAATTCTGGAAGCTCTGGGCACCACTATATGTTGTAACTGGAGCTAAGCAAATAATTCATAAGGAATAGTTTATTCCAAGGTATTTAGCATATTTGTGCCCATGGCATAACAGCAAACAGATCACAATTCCTTTAAATTCATTACTCAGATTTATTCAATAAATGTTTTTTTTTAAATGTTGTATTTCTATTGTTTAATATATTCAAAATTCAAGCTATTTTTAGTTGTGATTGGTCAGATAAATCACAGGATGTTTTTCCTCTTCTCTGACTTAGATGAGCCCATGAGCATTTCCAGCATAAATATTTGAGTTTCTGAATTTCTAAAATTCCAATTCCTCTAATACTCTCATGTGCAGCCTTGAATTTTGGTTCTGGGAACATTTTTGATCATTGAAATGTCAGAGAAACAAACAAGTGAGGTACAAACCAGTTTGAAGCAAATTCATTTCATAATTCAAAACACATTATTTGTCCAGTTTTAACTATAACGAACTCCAAAAGCTCCAAACTCTAAAAGACATTGTTATTGTACACAAGTGAATAGAAAAGATTACATCTCTGTTGTAACATGCTAAGGCCAAAGATTTCAAAGTGGCGTATGTTTCGGGAGAGTAAGGTGTTGTTAAAAGTGAAAATTAGTGCTGGTGAAAGGTGCCAGATGAGCAACTATTTTTTCCCATAAAGCAAGTACAAGGAAAATGCAAGCTTCCCCACTAATATGTCTGAATTCTGATCTAAAAATCAACTCTAGGGGTAAGATAGGAGTTCACATTCCACATCCATGCAGCGCCTCTGCTGAGACTACAAACCAAATTGCTATAATGGTATGAAGCTCCATTAAGAACTGGAACAAAGAACCATCTCGTTTAACCCATGCTGCTGAACAGCTATCAAATTATGATAATTTTGGTCACTTTTGGTGCTAGATTTAAACATTTATAAGATTGTCAGATTTTTAAAATGTGGTTCCTTTAGATTAGAAGAAAGGCTATTGAGCTGTATCTGTGATCACACAGAGAAGTTACTTTTGCTTTGAGCTACAGTATTTGGTGCATGACTTTGGATGTCACAGTGAATACCTAGCTACCTCAAGCAAAGAGCTTATTAACATGAGCTCTCTTCCTCCTCTAGATTAAACCAATCTATATCTGTGAATCTGGAAAGCAAAATGGCAGCTTCAAGTCAGCCAGCTTGCCCATCTGTGAAATTAATTAACCTGCCACAGAGCCAAGATCCAAGACTTTCCCTCAAGCAAAAAACTGCAAGTATTTTCTGATTAACTGTACCCATGGTGTGTAAGATCAACCACTGGTTTAAGGTCCCCTTTTATCGATGAACATTTCAGAACCAAGTCACAGCAGGTGGGATTTTCAAAAAGGTATGAAAGTAATTTAAGAGCTCAAGTCCCTTTGTGCCAGTACTAATTTCTCTTTTAATGGTACTTGAGCTCCTAAATCACTTAGGAACTTTTGAAAATCCCACTCAATGGATTTAAACTTTGAATCTCCTGGCTTCTATTGGTTAAACCAAATGTTTGTCATTATTTTAAAATAGTCTTTTGGGGGTGGACTTTTTCCTCTTAGAGTCAAGTCTTGACATTATCTATAAGGGACCTGTGAATCATTTTGTCACATCACAAATCTACCACAAAATTTTACATGAATGACAACCCTTGTTACCAGTCACAGATCGAGAAGCATGCTCTTTTCAGGATAACACTTGAGTCAGGTGATCCAGATTCTAAACTTAGTTCTAATATAAACTTCCTGTTTGACCTTCAGCAAGTAATTTGGTGTCTCAGTGCTTCAGTTTCCCCAACAATAAATGAGGGATGATACTACTGTGCCTCACAGGGGTGTTGTAAACCTAATTCCATTACTCTCTTTAAAGTTTTGACATTCTTGAATGAAAAGGTCTATATAAAGTGCAAAGTGAAATTATTATACATTAGCCTCTTTGCTTAGTGAGGCCCAAAACTGGAGTTGCAAGGAGTATTGTGGGGTAGAACTAAGCTCTAAAGGGAAAGATATGTGGAGTAGCTTACTTGGGTGCTACCTAGTGTCATGAATCGCTCGCTTCCATGAGCAAACCTTCTCACAAAATACACTTTATAAAACAGTCTTAAATATTTTCTAAAGGCTAAATAAAGTGCAGATCCCAGACATTTAGGTAAAACAAATTAAGTAGCAAACTAATCATCAAGCAAATTTGAAAAGGAAATTTCACCTTATATTCGGATTATACAACAAACAGTAATTACTAATCGTAAAGAGTTGGTCTAAGGCCTTAAACCTGCAAAAACACATGTGCTTAATTTTAAGTATACAAGTGTACTATTTAAATCAATCACTTGATTGGGGCATAACTTTGTAAATATATTTAAAACAACAGAATTTGTCAAGGCACTAGAGATTTGATGAAAATGCATATTTAGTTCCTGAAGAATTTTGAATTTCTGACTTTTTTTTTTTTTTTTTTAAACAATAGATACTAGTCAGACCATTTGTGTGCCTAGGAATCTATATATGTTTTGTGCCTGTCAGGAAGTAAGGCTTACTTTTCCACCCGATTCTGATCACTGTTTTGTTTTGGGATGTGATGATGAGTTTGTTATTATGGATGGGATTCCCATGTACATTGGATACAACACAGAAACTTTTTATGAGCAAGAGTAAAAGTGCTTTACAGCACTGAACTAACAAATCACATGCAAAGAAAATAACCAGTGAAGTAGGCAGTTCTATCTGCTGAGCTTTTCATAGTTGGATGCTGGCAATAATTGCTGACCGTTGCACTGAGAGTTATTGCAGTGCTGGTTGACGGTGCAGCAGCAATGTACTCCTGATAATCCTAACACAGTAAAGTGAATGAAATTTTCTATCTTGCTTCTGGGGAAGAGCAGAGAGATTTATTCTAAATCCAGATCCTTTGTTAATAGTTTGGGGTTTTTTTAAAGTTTGCACTAGTTAGTTTTGGCTGCTTGAGTGGTTTTTTTAAATTATAATATACTAATCTCATCTAACTTTGTTATTGTTTTCTGAACTCTGAAAGTACAGCTGTCACAGAGATTTGAAAAGTCGAAACAGTTTTTGAGTTCTTGCTTTTTTCTCCAAAAAGAACCCTATGAAAGAAACATTCAATGTCAGTTCATTTCTTAGTCTTTAAATAATGAAGATCCTATATATTGGAAAGATACAAAGAGTAACTTCCAAATGAAAAGTTTGCGCTAAAGTTAGTTGGGAAACTTTTTTTTTTAATTTTTATTTTTTTTTGCCACCACAGAAAATGTAGATGAAAGCATAGTTTTGCTTTCATATCTATCAAAATGTTTTAGGGTTTTGTGAAACAAAAAACTAAAACCACAACATGTTCAATTTTAACCACATTTTTAAATTTTAGGTTGCTGAAAAACACAGATTTTGAAATATGTAGGCAGGGGGCCGGGGTGGAAGGGGGTTGTTTGTTTTAATAAAAACCTGAAAAAATAATTGAAAACTAACATTCCCAGGGAAATTTTTGTTTCAGCAAAAAGACATTTTCCACTGAAAAGCATTTAACAGAAAATGTTCAATCCACTTTAGTTAACACAGCATCTAGTGGCACAGTATAAGGCAAACTTATTTTTAGTTCACCTGGATAAGATACTACTTACAAAGTATGAGGTTTCTGGTTCTAATCCCGACTTCAGTAATAATATGTCTGCTCTGGAAGGTGTAAATTCCAGCTCGAGTAGATTTACCCATGGTACCTTTGATCAAGCTAGCACACTAAAAATAGAAGTGTTGCTGTCGGAGCCCAAGCAGCGGGACAGAGTAGCCACCCCAAGGGCATACCTGGAGTTTCAGACAGGATCGTACTCGGGGCGGCTAGTCCCTCCTGCTGCCCACACCATTTCTAAATTTAGTGGATAGTTTGATTAGAGCTAGAGTGAGTATATCTACTCAACCTCAAAATTATACCTTTCAGCTCCAGTGCAGACATATTCCAAAATGCTTGTACAGCAACCGCAGGTCATGTCTGGCCAGTAGCTGAAAGAGAATGTAGAGCTCAAGAGAAAATGTTTTAAATTCCAAGGATGATTCTCCCAGTCCTGCTCCATCCCCTTCTCCCCCAAATAAAAGGGCTGGAGTAGTGTGAAGAGGCTCAAGAAGACCCAGTTGTAGAACTGGGGGAATATTCGCCTGGTGCAGGCATGGAGCAGGACAGCCCCCTCATAAGTCCTGGTGTAAGGGATGTACTGGGAGTGGGAGAGGTGTACTGGAGTGGGGTTGTGAAGATTCTGGCCAGTGGAGAGACCGCCATAACTTAGACAACCTTTAAGAAGTGTTTAGGGGCTGCTTCCGCCCCAGAGCAGCCCAAGATCAGAAGGTCACAATGTTGGCTTAAAGATAGCTTAGCCCCAACTCGCCTGGGCTGCAAGTTCTGTGCATCTTAGAGGTGCAGCGCTGGATCACACCTTTTATTTTTAAATAACAGAAATAACACTCCGATTACCTTTTCCAGACCTGAGGAAGAGCTCTGTGGAGCTTGAAAGCTTGTCTCTTTCACCAAAAGAAGCTGATCCAATAGAAGATATTACCCACCCATCTTGCCTCATATCCTGGGACCAATATGGCTACAACTGCAAACAACAAAAATAAAGTCACTTTTTAAAAGCTTTCAAATCAAGCTGAAGATATCACGAGTCAGCAAATTTAATCTAGTTATAGCCAACTTCTGTTTTGTTTTATTTTAAAGGGAAAGCATTTTGAATAGTGGAAATCAAATAGGATAGCAAGATGGACCCAGGTTTTGTAACTGATGAACAATCGCACGGTGGTGTTGTAATCCAAAGCTAGCACCAATGTGGGGAGTGAGAGGGAAGACAGGGAGTAAGAATACCACCAGTGATGATTCATCCTGATTTATTCTTCTTTTTTGTATGGTGCTTGGAGTGTACATTGATGGATCTGGTAAGAAACCTATATATAGTAGAATAGAATGACTGCTCCAAAATGAATTATCTCAGGGGAGGGAAGATGTAGTACTCATAGTTTAAGGTATCTCTTAAGGATGGAGGTAATTTGCAATAAATTTGAAAATTGTTTATGTACTATAATCCGAGATTTTTTAATTTTTCTTTACTATAACCATTTAGTCATAATTAAAATTGACATTTTCACACACTAACCTTAATTTTAGCTGAAAAAGAAAATAGTACCACTTCATCCAGTAACATGGTTGCAAACTAAAGGAAGACAATATACCGTATATATACCAAAAATATTCGGCTTATGAATGAGTATATACGGTAGTAATTTTGCATGCTGTACAAACAACAGTGCCACCTCCTGGGCATTTGAATTATTTACAAATTCTATCACATCTACAAGTCAAAACCTGTCTTGTTTATTTCTACCAGTGCTTCAAGGAAAGGCTACAGAAAAACACACACAGATATTGAGATAGCATCATTATATGTTTCACTATTTCATGATGTAGTTTGCAGAGTTATTTTACAAAACACTCAGGGTTAGATTTCCCCAATCCTTCCCACACACTCCCTGCCCTCCTACCTGGGCAGAAGGTACAGGCTTCATGGAGGTTGCTTTTTCCCCTGCAGTGTCCTGGGAATACAGAGGGGAAGCAACAATTTTGCCCTTAAATGGTAAATACTCAGATAAGCGTATTTATCTGTATTTTTAGCACCATAAATGTGCATTGCACTTAACAAAACAAAAGTCCCTGCCCTGAAAATCTTGCAATCTCAGGACCCAATCCCACAAACACTACTGCCCACAGAGTTTACTACTCTGAGAAGTTCTATTGACTTCATTGGGACTACTCACTGTAATAAAGGACTGTGTCTGAAAATAAGAATTTGCAGGATTGAGCCATAGGGTCATGCATAAGAGATTGTAATAAACCCAGCAAGGAGTCGTAAGGCAAAGAAATGCTGCAGCAATATGAACATGTGGTTTCTTTGGCCAGTGACGCACACACATCTTTTTCTTATTACTGTCAAGCCAACAAGCGCTGGAAACAGTTTGTTGCTATGGCTTTGTCTGATGGTGCTCTTGAATGATGTGTGATGTCCACCACTGTTTGTTACTGAGCCTATGACTGGATGGTAAAGACAACCAGAGAAAAGACATCTAAACTTAACTATTGTCTCTTCATTGTCAATTAAGTGATTTCCTGTAGACCATATGACAATATTCATTAATCAGTGCCTTTTGTCAAAGTTTGCAGGACCCTTGCAATATTCACCAAATACTGTACTTGATATATTATATGTCAGAGAGTCTTTCAAATAGTTCTACCAACTTCCCTTTCATGCATATGAAATCATTCAACATAGCTAGAATGTGTCTGGTCTGAAATAGCACAGTCACTGCATTAGCACTTGCTAGCAGAACTGTGAGGCAGAAGGGAACTTGTACAGCATTTCAGGAGCCTGCACACATTATACTTGTGCCCTTCCCAATGTTTTAGACCCTAGGAATTCTGAATTAACCCACCGAGCTTTAAAGGGAGAAAATCAGTCTTTTGTAAAAGCATCTTTGCCAAATTATTTTAAGTTTTGAGGGTTAAGTACCTTACTTGTGAAGTTTTGTTAGCATCTCCTTTGAATTTCATTGAACATTGAAATTCCTTAGTGATAAATGCTTGTTAAGGAAGGAATAATTTGAATACTTTGCTGGATTCCTAAATAACTGTAGCTATTTAAGAAAATACCTGGTTGTCATTGACGACAGCTCAATTAAAACCTCTGCTCCACACAGGTGGTGTCAAAAAAGCAAACAAGATGTTAGATTGTATTAAGTGTGGGATACAAAAGAAAGCTGAAAAATATAACAATGCCATTATGTTAATGGAGTGTATGCCCTTCACATTGAATTTTTTCAGTTCTGGTCACCCCACCTCAAAAAAGATATAGCAGAAATAGGAGGCAGCCAAAAATGGGGGACAAAAATTATTAGATGTATGGAAAAATTATTCAATAGCTGTCCATTATGAGGCTCACCTTCCCCTAAAGCATGTGGTACTGGTTATTACAGTCAGACACAGGATAGCAGTCTAGGTGGATTATTGGAGAAATAAATCAATACTTTGTAGAAGTTCCTCTAGTCTGAGAGATGGGACAAAATTGAAATGTGCACTGCCACTTGTCATATCTATTCACAGTGACATATACGTAGGGTTGTGCAATTGTTTCCCCTTATCTTTAACCTTTAATTTAGTAATCGGAAGTTATCTCTTTGGGGATCCATAACGCAACTTTTGCTTCTCTTACTTGTACTGCTGCTGCTGTTCTTGCTGCTTATATTGATACATGAGAACATATAACTCACAAAGTCTCAATAAAATGATACATTTTAAAAATGGTGCAATGAACTAATAAAAACACAATGTGAAATTCATTCTCTCTTTATTTAGTATAAGCACTTTCACACACACACACAAATGTTTAGTGACCAACAATAATTTGCTTAAACTATCAGAAAAATATGTGACAGATATATAAGATCTTCCTAAATGTATACTCTCTTGTAATTGGGACGCTGTTTATAATTCAAATATTGCAGTATAGTTTCCTTTTTCCAAAGATACAGAATAAATCTGTTTACACTACATCATTCCCCACTTTCCCGCCATCTTCTACGTTCTTAACTTGTCCTCCTGTCATTTTGCCTTTATGGCATCCCCATATGGAAGAAATTCAATGGGATTCATTTAATGAGAATCAGTCACTGTCTACCTTTCTTTCCCATGACATTTTAGCCTCTTCTGCTTCTCATGTTCCTGCTCCCTGGCTCACCATGTAGGCCCAAAAGACTCCACTTCCACTGGAGTTCAACCAGAATGTGACTCCTTTACTACAAAAGAAATAAATATGCATTATCTATATTTACTCTTTGTGGTGCATTTTTAATACTATTTAAGTGAAATTTAAGGTTCTTAAATTATTCTATTTTGCTGCATAATTCCCACTTTGCTGTATATTTTACTTCAGCTACGTAGGATACCCTGGGATCTGTGTGAATAATTTAACGTCTAAAATGCCACATAGTACATGAAGGCTTGGATATAAGGCATAAGTATTTCCGATATGGATGCTTTGATGGGACAATTATTGAAAGAAATGTTTTAACAAATGCTATCTACATTTACCAGATGGTCAATTAAATGTTATCTCGGTTCCTTGCCAGAATACTATATGATGCTCAATATCAATCATTATGGGAAAACAGGGTGTCTTGTGATTAAAGTGACTAAAATGACGAAGAAGAAAGCAATTTTTCCTAAAGAAATAGTCCTTGTACTTTATTTGATTAAGGTGATTCCTATCCTGTTGCTTATCTTTGAATGAGAGTTAAGCCAGCTACCGATCCACAGACTATATCTGCAGACTCTAAGCCGGGAAACATGCAGGGTGGTGACTCATAGTATCTTTAAAATCGAAGTTAGGCTGTCAAATTGTTGCCTTTGGATAATAAAAATACTTCCTCTTCTTTAAATAAAAGTCAAGTGAAGAAGTAGGAAAAAATAATATCTTAAGTTTTCTTTAAACTAAACTGAGACAGAAGTGAAGTCAGAAGATTTTAGCAATACATTTAAAGCAACACAAGTCTTTTGATCCCCCTGTTTGAAATTAAATTCAAATTTTGATAGCCTAGTAGGAAATCCTGCAGATCCTGTAGATCCTAAAATTGCTTCTTCATAGTGACAATTTGTGACTGAAAAAATAAAAATCTGTTTATGTAGGATCTATACTATATTGTGCAAATTAAGAAATGAACTTTATTCCAGGAGCTCTGCTGACATCACCAATGATTTTGGTGTTCACTAAGAAACTCAGGGTGGAAAATCAGTTCTTAATGGAAGAGGAACTATATGGCCCCAGCTGTCCTTTTCTTCTCTCTGGAAGACAGGGATGAAACCTAGCTGATTTTAGGATTACCATTTCTGTCTGAGTCCTTATGGTTCCCATCACCATAGTATCTAATCACCTCACACACTTTACTGACTTGATTCTCAACAAACCTTAGGGAGAATTATTTCAATTTTATAGATGGGGAACTGGTGCTCACAGACATGAAGTGACTTGCTTAAGGCCACATAAGTCCCTGGGAATGCCAGGACAAGTACCACTAGTCCAGGTAAAACATGCACTTTGCAATCTTTGGGGTGTACAATTACTATTTTATTTTTCCCCACTATCACTGATTCATCTAAATAATAAAATTTGCACCCAAAACCCATTTTCATATGAGCACAAATGGGTTCTATTAATGTTATTTCTGTTGTTTGCAAGCAAGTGACAGTGTGCAAAGTTGCATGCATGCAAATAGAGGTCAACCTAAAAATTTGTTGAAAACTGGACCTTACAGGAATATTAGGCAGTCTGCTTAAACGAGCAGAAACTCAAGTTGCTGTTCAGAACACTTCCATATTAATTTCTACAACCATTACAAGACATCCTCAAAGCCTCTCCCATTTTTTGGCTGCCTTCAGAAACTTAGAAAAGAAAAAAGATAAAATGAGAAGGGTATTTCATTAAAGCAACATAAATGTTACTAATGTCTAAGCTAATACCTATTCTATACCCAACCTTCCAATTTTCTAAACAATCTTCAGACAAAGCTAGTTGCTATTTCAGTATCACTCTAATATTTCTGTATAAAATTTTATTTGTTCATCTGACTTTGTAAACCAGAATATTTCAATGACATTTTTATTCTGAGCATACACAGTACTGTGAAGGGACGTGATCCTACAAACTCCTTACTTGAGAAGTTCCAGAGAGATCACCACAACTACTTGCATGAGTAAAAACTTTAGTATGAGTAAGGATTCGGAGAATTGGGCCCTAAGATACAAGTGCAGACCATTATCTTGGATAATTATTTCAAATCATTAAAGTATGAGTTTGACAGTTGATGCAAACAAAAAGTGTTGAGTCAACAGTGTAATTCTGTTGCAAAAAAGCAAACATCATTCTGGGATGTATTAGCAGGAGTGTTGTAAGCAAGACACGAGAAGTAATTCTTCCACTCTACTCTGTGCTGATTAGGTCTCAGCTGGAGTACTGTGTCCAGTTCTGGGCACCACATTTCAGGAAAGATGTGGACAAATTGGAGGAAGTCCAGAGAAGAGCAACAAAAATGATTAATGGTCTAGAAAACATGACCTATGAGGGAAGATTGAAAAAATGGGTTTGTTTAGTCTGGAGAAGAGAAAATTGAGAGGAGGCCATGATAACAGTTTTCAAGTACATAAAAGATTGTTACAAGGCGGAGGGAGAAAAATTGTTCTTCTTAACCTCTGAGAATTGGACAAGAAGCAATGAGCTTAAATTGCAGCAAGGGTCGGTTTAGGTTGGACATTAGGAAAAACTTCCTAACTGTCAGAGTGGTTAAGCAGCACTGGAATAAATTGCCTAGGGAGGCTGTGGAATCTCCATCATTGGGGATTTTTAACAGCTGGTTGGACAAACACCTGTCAGGGATTGTCTAGATAATACTTAGTCCTGCCTTGAGTGCAGGGGTCTGTGACCTCTCGAGATCCCTTCCAGTTCTATGATTGATTCTATGATTAATTGCCTTCTGAAAGATAAAGTGGGCATGGTATTATCTTTTATTGGATCAACTTGTGCTGGTGAGAGACAAGCTATTGAGCTACACAGAGCTCTTCTTCAGGTTCTCATTCATATCTTCTTTTTATTGTTTTCAGCACAGATACAAAAATAATTCAAGATGCACATTGTCTGGAAACAATAACTGCATGTAATCTGCCTTTTAAAATAATAAAAAATATATAATTCATTAGAAAGGAACTGAATGTTTACTTGACCAAGTTTATTTAACACTTAAATTGCATCAGAAATACACATTGAAAAGTGCAGAATTTATTAAAGTGAAGTATGCATTGTGTTCACATTAGGAAAGACAATTGTTGACTCTCTTCATGTTTCACTCTCTTTGACCCTTGACTCTTTTGCCCCTCTGTCCCATCGCAAGACCCACCCTGCCAACCCCCATCCCGGCTCACCCCCAACATTTGCTTTCTCTGTTCCTGTTCATATGCTGCAGAGTATGTCTGGCAGAAATCCCATGACCAGGATGACTTCCTCTGCTACAAATTCATTCTCTCCTCCTTCAGTTCTGCCATCTTCCTAGTTAAACTTCTCCAACTCAATTGAGCTCACACCTGCAATCCAACTAGTGGTGCTGGAACTAGGAATGCTGGGGGTGCCGCTGCACCCCCTGGCTTGAAGTAGTAATAAACACCAAATACATGGTTTCCATGGTCAGCACCCCCACTATAAAAATTGTTCCAGCATCCCTAATCCAACTGTCAAAAGTGATGAAAAGGCATACTCCTCAAACCCTCTCCTCCTGCCTTCACTACTCTCTCTGTACAGAATCTTGCTAACCTTGCTAATTTCTTCCAAGAGAAAATTGAGAAAATACTGTTACCTTCCACTTCCCCTCAGCTCTCCTTCCTTACCCCTTTCCCCTCTTTCTTCCTTCCCCGTCACAAAACAGTTTCTCATCTGCTCTCCTCCTCAAATCCTTCCACTTGCCCCAATAACCCTATTCCATCTCCTCTCCTGATCTCCTTCACACTCACTCTCATTCTCTCCCTTCTTCTTAACCTTCTACTCTCCTCTGGCTCTCTCCCCTCACAATACAAGCATGCTTTAGTCTCCTCCATCTCAAAAAACAAAAATACACTTGACTCCACTTTTTCTCCAAGTGCCACCCCATCTTTCTTCTCCCTTTTATCTTTAAGCTCATTAAAGGCACTGTTTATAATCTCTGTCTGGAGTTCCTCTCCTCTAGTTCCATCCTATGCCCTCTCCAATCCAGCTTCCTCCCCTTGAATTCTATGGAAATACTTATCAAAGTCTCTAATGAACTCTTCTTAGCTCAACCTCAAAACCAATACTCCTTCCTCTTCGACTTTAAACTGTGAGTGCCTTCAAGAACATCAACCATGCTCTTCTCCTTGAACACTTGTCCTCTCTTGGCTTCTGTAACTCTGATCTCCCCTGGTTCCATCATGTCCTTCAGAGGATCCTCCTGCTCCTCCCTTTAACTTTCTGTGGGGTCTTCACAGGGATCTGTCCCTGTTCCCTTCTTGTCTCCCTCCACACCTTATTTATGAGTAATCTCCATTATCACAAAATCACCTACCATCTCTATGCTAATGATTCTCAGACCTATCTCACTACTCCACACCTGTCTCCTTCTGCCCAAACTAAAATCTCAGCCTGTGTCTTTGACATCTTATTGTGGATGTTTAACTATCAGCTCAAGATCAGCATGAATAAAATAGAACTCTATCTCCTTCCTGCTACCTCCTTGCTTGTGGACAACAGCACCATCCTGCTTCTCATTCAGACCATATAACCTGAGTGTCATATTCACCTCAGACTTCTGTCTAGGTCCTCACATGCAGGGCTATGCCTAAATCTTACAAATTCTTTCTCCATGACATCTCTAATATATGGCCTTTCCTACACACTCTTACAGCTAAAAATCTTATACAGGCTCTCATCTCATATCTTAGTTACTGCAGCATCCCCAGCCCTAACAAATGCAAACTTGTCCAATTCATATCCATTCAGACTGTTGCTGAAAAGATATTTTCTAGTCCGATGCTTTGACCATGTCACCTTTCTCTTCCCATCCCTTCTCCTGGTCCCCTTTCTCTGTTGCATCAAACAAGGCTACTTGTCTTCACTTTCAAAGCCCTTCACAACCTTTCATCTCTCATTCACTATCAAGATGTTGACCCCACCACCACCACCACCACCAATATGCCCATGAGGACAGCCTCCATCACCCACTTGTTAAATTTTCAAACAAGCTTCTTTGTGTTTTTCCCCATTCTCCCTGCCCCTCACACTCTCTCTCTTCATAAAGATCACAAAGCTACCACATTATCCTCCTTCAAAATTCCCCTTTTCCAAGCTGACTACATAAAAACATGACAACAGTTAGGTCATTGGTGTATCGAGACCACTGCCTAACATGCTGACTAATATTGTCTGATGGAGTAGTACAAGGAAACAATCAATCACCTGTTCTTAGGTCAGGTCTTCGGGGCAGGGGCTGTTTTATTTTTTGTACTGGGTGTACACAGCATCTAGCATAATGGGGTCCTGGGCCATGAATAGGATGCTAAGAGATTACAGGATTATTTTTTTTAACTGTAAAATAACCATATCAAACACAATAACTCATTTCATATAGATTATAGAATCATTGATAATGGACTGGAAAAGACTATTAATTAAATCCATCTCCTTGCATACAGAATTAATTTCCTTCATAGTATTACTGTTCATAGTATATTTCTGAGCAGATAGTGCCATTGACTACTGATACTGCTCAGTTAGAGTCAGTAAACTGGCTTTTCTTTATTTGTTCTACATTGAGTGATCCATTTCACTTTTTTCTCTATACCATTTAGAAGATTAATATACCCTATATATCTGCTAATAAAAATGTAAGTCAGTGTATATGAGACAATCGTCATGCCAATACTACTGAACAGGTTTGATTGTTGGAGTATGAGGAAAGCCAACGAATGAAAGATATTGACCGCAGAAATGAATGGGCTGAGGGGAATACTGAGATTTTCAAGACTGCAGAAAATAAAAAAATGAAGTGATAAGAAAACAGCTAGGACAAGAAATAAGTCTGTTACACAGGATTCAAGAAATTTGACTGCAGTGGCTTGGACACATGTCAAGAATGAACACAGAACGTATACTATACATGGTGATACATACCAGAATGCAAAGGAGCTATACATGGAAGAACATTGAGAATGTTTGATAGACATGGTGAAGAATGACATAGAACAAAAAGGTTAAAAACTGAACCAAGCTGTGAAGGTAAAAAACAGAAAGTAGAGTGAAGACTTCATCTGGCCGAATCGTTACTGCTGAGCTGATAGATGGGAATATAAGAATATACCTACTAATTAGCTAGTTGCTTGGTATATTTGTAAGCTACAGAAGTGTCCCTCATTATTCACCCATACCAACATGCTTTCAACTATTTCAAAATACTACTGGTAAGTGAGCCTCAAAAGACTCAGAGATTTGGGTCACTTAAATTTCCAAAAGGCATAAGTGCTTATCCAAATATATAAAAATCTTTGGAAGTTTTACTTCCTAATTTATGCCACACCTTCTAGACTTTTGCCCCCTGCAAAATAAATAGACCATACTCCTGTCTCTTAACCCTGTCCTTCCATTTTCCTTCTCCATGACTTTCCTTCCAACACATCTCTTACACCCTATCTCCCTTTCCCAAGCCTTAAACAGACCATGCCCCAGGCACAGTCCCTTCTTCCTGTTCCACCAACTCATTTACCTTCTCTCTGCAATCGCTTGAAGACAAAGGAGGTTCAGATTAATTTCAGTTGAGTCTCCTTTTGTGCAGATTTCTGGGAAATTCTTTTCCCCAAAAGGTGTACCCAATGGAAATCTTTTAAATATGTAGCACTCACATTTTTAGTTAATCTAAATTACAGACAATATTTCATATAACAACAATATAATTTACAGTATATCACTTATAACTTACAGCAAACACACCAATGATTAACAATCACTGAACATGTTATTTTTCTCCTTTGTGGAGAACAATAGAAAATCCAATGAAGAATTACATTTCCATCACTGCATATCTGATTTTTAAAATAAGTCAGAGGCTTTCAGGTTGTGAGCATAAATAAGAGCAGAATTAGGCCCTATATTTGGAATACCATTTAAAATTCAAGGGAAGTGCTTCTTGACAATGACATATTGGTCATCTGTCTTCAGAAGTGGTGGTCAGAAAGAGCTGTGTACAAGGCCAAAGAAAGCTCTATATTTCCTGCCTACTCTTCTCTAGGGCCCTGATTCAGCAACACACTTAAACACATGCTTGAATCCCATTGAGGTCAATGAGACTTCGGCACATGTTTAAAGCTGAGCACATATTAAGTGTTTTGTTGAATGAGGCCCTAAATTTTCCAGTCCAGAGTGTGTAAACTGATTGGTGGTGGAATGCTTTGTGCTCCGATGTCAGTCTACTTGGAGTGTCGATGCTTAACTGACTACATGTCAGCATGCCAAACTTTATATACTGGAAGGGAGTAATGCCCAGGAATCTAGCTTTTACCATTGCCCAGCAGCATCAACAGGAGGATTAGGCTGAAGGCAGAATTTTTATTTGTGAAAAATGCATTCCAACATGAGAAACTCACTTAAAGAGGAGGACTCCATAGGAATGTCTTATACTGACAACCTCTTTTGAATTTATATTCTGCACTTGTGGAACGTACAAAGGAATCCATAACTGATGTGTGTTTCATGTTGAAAGTGACACTTTGACCTTGTGGGCATCTGTAAGATCAAAATATATAAAGTTTCCATATGTGTCTTGCTCATTCATCTTCACCATTCATAAGAATGGCCATACTGGGTCAGACCAAAGGTCCATCCAGCCCAGTATCCTGTCTGCCGGCAGTGACCAATGCCAGGTGCCCCAGAGGGAGTGAGCCTAACAGGTAATGATCAAGTGATCTCTCTACTGCCATCCATCTCCACCTTCTGACAAACAGAGGCTAGGGACTCCATTCCCTACCCATCCTGGCTAATAGCCATTAATGGACTTAACCTCCATGAATTTATGTAGTTCTCTTTTAAACCCTGTTATGATCCTAGCCTTCACAACCTCCTCAGGTAAGGAGTTCCACAGGTTGACTGTGAGCTGTGTGAAGAAGAACTTCCTTTTATTTGTTTTAAATCTGCTGCCCATTAATTTCATTTGGTGGGCCCTAGTTCTTATATTATGGGAACAAGTAAATAAAACTTTTCCTTATTCGCTTTCTCCACACCACTCATAATTTTATATACCTCTATCATATCCCCCCTTAGTCTCCTCTTTTCCAAGCTGAAAAGTCATAGCCACTTTAATCTCTCCTCATATGGGACCGGTTCCAAACCCCTAATCATTTTAGTTCTCTGAACTTTCTCTGAACCTTTTCTAATGCCAATATATCTTTTTTGAGATGGGGAGACCACATCTGTACACCGAGTTCAAGATGTGGGCGTACCATGGATTTATATAAGGACAATAAGATACTCTCCGTCTTATTCTATATCCCTTTTTTAATGATTCCTAACATCCTGTTTGCTTTTTTGACTGCTGCTGCACACTGTGTGGACGTCTTCAGAGAACTATCCAGGATGACTCCAAGAGCTCTTTCCTGATTAGTTGTAGCTAAATTAGCCCCCAACATATTGTTTGTATAGTTGGGGTTATTTTTTTGCAATGTGCATTACTTTACATTTAGCCACATTAAATTTCATTTGCCATTTTGTTGCCCAATCACTTAGTTTTCTGAGATCTTTTTGAAGTTCTTCGCAGTCTGCTTTGGTCTTAACTATCTTGAGCAGTTTAGTATCGTCTGCAAACTTTGCCACCTCACTGTTTACCCCTTTCTCCAGATCATTTATGAATAAGTTGAATAGGACTGGTCCTAGGACTGACCCTTGGGGAACAACACTAGCTACCCCTCTCCATTCTGAAAATTTACCATTTATCTCTACCCTTTGTTCCCTGTCTTTTAACCAGTTCTCAATCCATGAAAGGATCTTCCCTTTTATCCCATGACAAATTAATTTACGTAAGAGCCTTTGGGGAGGGACCTTGTCAAAGGCTTTCTGGAAATCTAAGTACACTATGTCCACTGGATCCCCCTTGTCCTCGTTTGTTGACCCCTTCAAAGAATAGATTAGTAAGACATGATTTCCCTTTACAGAAACCATGTTGACTTTTGCCCAACAATTTAGGTTCTTCTATATGGCTGACAATTTTATTCTTTACTATTGTTTCAACTAATTTGCCTGGTACTGATGTTAGACTTACCAGTCTGTAATTGCCAGGATCACCTCTAGAGCCCTTTTTAAATATTGGCATTACATTAGCTATCTTCCAGTCATTGGGTACAGAAGCTGATTTAAAGGATAGATTACAAACCATAGTTAATAGTTCTGCAATTTCACATTTGAGTTCTTTCAGAACTCTTGGGTGAATGCCATCTGGTCCCGGTGACTTGCTACTGTTAAATTTATCAATTAATTCCAAAACCTCCTCTAATGACACTTCAATCTGAGACAATTCCTCAAATTTGTCACCTACAAAAGACGGCTCAGGTTTGGGAGTCTCCCTAACATCCTCAGCCGTGAAGACTGAAGAAAAGAATTCATTTAGTTTCTCCGCAATGACTTTATCCTCTTTAAGTGCTCCTTTTGTATCTTGATCATCCAGGGGCCCCACTGGTTGTTTAGCAGGCTTCCTGCTTCTGATGTACTAAAAAACATTTTGTTATTACCTTTTGAGTTTTTGGCTAGCTGTTCTTCAAACTCCTTTTTGGCTTTTCTTATTACATTTTTACACTTAATTTGGCAGTGTTTATGCTCCTTTCTATTTACCTCACTAGGATTTGACTTCCACTTTTTAAAAGATGCCTTTTTATTTCTCACTGCTTCTTTTACATGGTTGTTAAGCCACGGTGGCTCTTTTTTAGTTCTTTTACTGTGTTTTTTAATTTGGGGTATACATTTAAGTTGGGCCTCTATTATGGTGTCTTTGAAAAATGTCCATGCAGCTTGCAGGAATTTCACTCTAGCCACAGTATCTTTTAATTTCTGTTTAACTAACCTCCTCATTTTTGCATAGTTCCCCTTTCTGAAATTAAATGCCATAGTGTTGAGCTGCTGAGGTGTTCTTCCCACCACAGGAATGTTAAATGTTATTATATTATGGTCACTATTTCCAAGCGGTCCTGTTATAGTTACCTCTTGGACCAGCTCCTACGCTCCACTCAGGACTAAATCGAGAATTGTCTCTCCCCTTGTGGGTTCCTGTACCAGCTGCTCCAAGAAGCAGTCATTTAAAGTATCGAGAAATGTTGTCTCTGCATTTCGTCCTGAGGTGACATGTACCCAATCAATATGGGGATAATTGAAACCCCCCACTATTATTGAGTTCTTTATTTTGATAGCCTCTCTAATCTCCCTTAGCATTTCATAGTCACTATCACTGTCCTGGTCAGGTGGTCGATAATAGATCCCTACTGTTATATTCTTATTAGAGCATGGAATTACTATCCATAGAGATTCTATGGAAAATGTGGATTCATTTTAGATTTTTACTTCATTTGATTCTACATTTTCTTTCAAATATAGTGCCACTTCCCCCCCCCCCACGACCTGTTCTGTCCTTCCAATATATTTTGTACCCCGGAATGATGGTGTCCCATTGATTGTCCTCACTTCACCAGGTTTCTGTGATGCCTATTATATCGATATCCTCCTTTAACACGAGGCACTCTAGTTCACCCATCTTATTATTTAGACTTCTAGCATTTGTGTACAAGCACTTGAAAAACTTGTCACTGTTTATTTGTCTTCCCTTTTCTGATGTGTCAGATCCTTTTTTATGTGAATGTTTCTTGTCTGATCTGGCCCATACTTTATCCTCTTCTCCTGACTAAAACCTAGAGAATCTCTATCAATAGACTCTCCTCTAAGAGAAGTCTCTGTCCAATCCACGTGCTCCTCTACAGCAATCGGCTTTCCCCCATCAC
Organism: Terrapene triunguis; assembly: GCF_002925995.2. Taxonomy (NCBI): domain Eukaryota; kingdom Metazoa; phylum Chordata; order Testudines; family Emydidae; genus Terrapene; species Terrapene triunguis. The sequence continues at coordinate 27,618,619 of NW_020664417.1, read as the reverse complement.
TTAGTTTAAAAACTGCTCTATAACCTTTTTAATGTTAAGTACCAGCAGTCTGGATCCACTTTGGTTTAGGTGGAGCCATCCTTCCTGTATAGGCTCCCCCATCCCAAAAGTTTCCCCAGTTCCTAATAAATCTAAACCCCTCCTCCCTACACCATCGTCTCATCCACGGATTGAGACTCTGAAGCTCTGCCCGCCTACCTGGCCCTGCGCGTGAACTGGAAGCATTTCTGAGAATGCCACCATAGAGGTCCTGGATTTCAGTCTCTTTCCTAGCAGCCTAAATTTGGCCTCCAAGACGTCTCTCCTACTCTTCCCTATGTCATTGGTACCTACATGTACCACGACCACTGGCTCCTCCCCAGCACTACACATAAGTCTATCTAGATGCCTCGAGAGATCTGCAACCTTCGCAACAGGCAGGCAAGTCACCATACGGTTCTCCCAGTCATCACAAACCCAGCTATTCATGTTTCTAATGATCGAATCTCCCATTACTAACACCTGCCTTTTCCTAATGACTGGAGTTCCCTCCCCTGGACTCATCCATTCAGACTATGGATGAGTTTCATCAGAATCTTTGACTCATCCTGCGAGAGATATTGCCTTAAATAACTCTGAAATACCTTACAGCACTTTAAATGAAGGCTTGCAGGAAAACCTCAACAGGGATTTAAAATTGACATAAAATTCACTTCCCCCAATTGAAATAATCAGAGTGGTAACAGTATCAGGACCCTTTGGGCTGCATAAAATAGTAATTAGTTTTAAGATAAAGGCTTTAATTAAGTAGAAATTAATCATAGTTGAAGTTTAGAAAATCCAGCATGGCTGACCAAAATGGTGGCTATAGGGAGAGGGTAGTGGAAGATTCCATCTCTGAGACGTAGTAGGAAATTCCATTTCCTGTGACAGTAGGAAATTCCATTTCCTGTAGGGAATGACTCAGCAAAAAAGCCCTAACTTTGATTGACAGTTGGCAGTCACATAGAGGTGTATGTGACTGGGAGGAGCTACCAGGCACATGTAGGTACACATGACCGGGTGGGGCTAAGCACTCCTAAAATTGGCATATGCTAATATCTGGAATCTGATTGGCTGAGCCAGGCTAATAAATTATGTTAATGAGCTGACCTTGAGTGAGCACACAGTATATAAGGCCAACAGCCAATAGACTGAACTTCTAGTGCGTTTAGGACCTGGAGGAGAGCAGAAGCTGCAGGAGACCTGCAAGGAAGAAGCTATCTGAAAACTAGCCACCTGCAAGAAGAAGGTTCAAAAAAGAACTAGATAAATTCATGGAGGATAGGTCCATCAATGGCAACTAGCCTCCATTTGCCAGAAGCTGGGAATGGGAGACAGGGAAGTCTAAACTGAGACCAACTCTTCACGTTACCCCATCAATCCAAATCCAAATATTTCTTCATATTATCTGACTCGGAAAGTCTTAATTCACTATTTTCATTCATCTTCCCCTCCTCCCTGTAAGTTTTGTGAACCATTTGCCCAGTTCTGCTGAAAATGTACTGTAGGTGAATTATTATAATGCCATCACCTGTAACTACCAGTATATTAAGGACATGTCTCACATTAACAACTGCTTTGACTGCATTTAACTTGTTGTCTTCCCGTATTCAACTAGCAGCATTAACATTGATATATTCTGTGTTAGGGACTTGCATGTCGGTCAGGGCAGGAAGAAAAGAAAGAAATTGAACAACCTGCTCAAATCCCAGAGAATCAAAATTTAGAAAACCCTTCCCCTATTCCTACGGGGCTATTCACATGCTGCATGAACAGATTGTAATCATAACAAGAACAATTGCTATTGTCATGTTGCAGATCATGCATGACACTACTACATTTCTTATTATAAACTCTCTGTTGTGCCTATTTAGCTGGGAAATCATTTCCTGTAAATCTCCTTCAGCTCCGCAGAACTGATCTGTAAAAGCACAGACATCTCACAATGACAGTTCTGCTAAGCTATCGGCAGAGTATTCCCTAGAAGTCTGACCATAAACTTAGCTGATTTATGACTGCCCTCCAGAGTATCTTTGGTAGTATTCCAACAAATTAAAATTTCCTCATTCCCATCCTGATTTCATTTTTCCATATAATCCATCAGGTAAAACACCTGTAATCTAATTGAGATTTCCAACTGTTGTAAATATTTCACTGTAATAACATAGGTCACAATTCATTAGCTTCATATCATTAGTAATAGCATTTAATATCAGTGCATCTCATTTTTCATTTTAAAAATTGATCATTATTCTCAACCTCTGAAACACCTGAAGTGTAGCAGTGACCTCCAAAATACACAGAAAAAGACAAAGTCCTAGCAGTCATTTTATGTCTTAAGGCATTCTATATTTAGGGTATGTGTCTATATGGAGAAAATCTGATACCTCAGAAACATACATATATTATTATGTAGTAGTCTGAATAAGCACCACTGTAATCAAGCTTGCAAAATCTTTTCCATTATAATTCCTTCCCCTCATCCATTTTGTTTTCATTTGCTCTATTTAAAAAAAAAAAAAATTATTGGTCTGAAGTTTTCCATTCTTGTCCTCAACACAAAGCTTTGGAAAGTTTAAGAAAAGACATTTAGCCATCTATGAGGTGTGGAAAGAGTCAACCTCCATGCATACTCACTTTTCCTAATGTAAAATATTCTACGCAGACTTATTTTGGTCAACTCCAGAGGATGAAATTTGAAACGTAAAAAATTGTCACATCAGTTAGAGAGGCACAAAATCTGCATAACTGTGACTAAAATTGGTTCTCTTTATTTTAATCTTTTGAGCATTTTGGAAATTAAGTTTGATAGAAAATGGTGTCAAGTTGAAAGAAGTAGTCATCAGAAGATGTACATCCTATCATATAGCATGTTTCATCAGAGGATCTCAAAGGCCTTTAACTAAGGAAGGCAAGTATAACTAGCCCTATTTTACAGAGGGGGAATTAGAAGCACAGCAAGGTGAAGTGACTTGTCCAGCAACATACAGAAGGTCAGTGTAGGAGGCAGCCCACCTGCTGCCTTCTCATCTCAATCAGGCTGCTGCCTTTCTAGCCCTCGATGGCAGTTCAGGTTACTACATACCCTGAAAGATTAAAACCCCACTGGATGTAACTGCACTGTGTAATAAATAAGATTTTGTATGCACTTTTGAGGCCAGTAGCAATCTCAAGGCCAATGGTCGGTAGAGCTGTTGTACTGCAGCAAGAAATAATAATTGAGCAAATTACTCAGTGTCCTATTCTGCCTCCCTTAGTCACAGCTCACATTCTTTGATTTCTATGAATGTGAAAGAGTAAGGTACTACATAATGTCAATAAGAGTGACAATCTGACTTTCAGTGCCATCTTTGATAGAATAAATCAGCAAGCAGCATTGTAGAACAGCTATAAGCCTGCACAAATACAACAAAAATATTCACTGAATAAATTATCTGATGAATAATGGTAATTAATTGAATAATGTATTTAACAACAGATGCTATTCAACCAGCTATAATGATTATTTGTGAAAAGGAGAGGGGAAGAAAAAGGTTTAAAAAAAGGATGTATCTGATATAGATAAACCTTGACTCTATCCTTGCTGACATGTAGAGCACCTGAGAACATGGCATCATTTTAGATGTCACCAGAAGAGCAGGATAAAAAATAAATCTTTGCATTGTAACAACTTTCAAAAACAAAACAAAAAAAATGGCATGGCATGGAAAGGTCCATGCCTGGTGCAACTTGAAGCTCCACTCATCTCAATTCTCCTCCTATGGCCTGTGATGGAGATTGGGACTTGCACATCCAGGCTAAGTCTCTTAACTGGATGTAAGGAGTTGGAGGGACAGTTGAGTCCCACCTCCTTTTTCCACATTGAGCCCATTGTTTCCAGATGAAAACTGTCACTGGGATGGCCCCACCGGTTAGTTGCAGGACACTGTTCACTCCAATTACTGTTTATGTTAAATAAATTTTCAGCTTCTGCATTTAGCTACTCTGCAGCAGCTGTGTATCACTCCTTCTATGTTCTCACCAGTAGGGACTGATCATTTTTCAGTATGTCCTTAACTTCCAATACCTTACTCTTGTCCTCTCTAAACTACTTCTCTTGTTCAGGCTAAAGAGTCCTTGTCTCTGCACTCTCTCCTCATATGGCTCACATCTAATGACAGTTCAATCTTCTGTAGGCCTTTCCAATTTCCCTTTGATCATTTTATAGGTGAGACGATCCAATCAGTATTGAGCATGGGACTACTGAGCATGTGCCATTGTCTCATAGAAAAACTTTTTCCGTAATTCTATATTATTTTTACTACTTCCAAGAATTGTATTTCCTTTAATTGCTCCTTCACACTGTGCAGACCTCATTACTGAACTCCAGGATTGAATCCATGCTTACCTCTACATTTTTTTCCCCCCCTCACAGAATCCTTAAAGTCAAAATCCCTTCAGGCCAGAGGCAAGTTTCAATTATTTTTGCCAATGTGCACTGCATCTTTTTGCATCTTGGTACGGTATCAGTTTGAGCAGGTATTCCTTCTGCATATAACAGGGTATTCACTAGAACCAGTAACACCTTATACACAAGTAAAAAGGTAAAAGGAAATATTTAATTGTGCCCATTGTCCCATGTTTATATATGTTAACCTGCTATTCATTCCTCCATAGTTTTTGATTATTGGCAAGATTCACCAATTTTCGGTCCACTTCCTCCTCCAAATCAATAGCAAATGTATTTTTATTGAAATCCTTACCTCTTAGTTACCCAGATACAATCCTAATCCACAAAGGAAAGCACAGTCTTGCATGCACTTTCCTAGATACTGCCAGGTGTGTCTTTTACCCTCTTCCTCTGATGGAATTAGAGCAAGCTGTGGCCAACAGGATATCAGCTGTGAAGCAGAAGAATGATTGATTGCTCATAGATGTTTGGATATCTGGAACCAGACTTCAACATAGGTGTGGCTGTTGTGTTCTTTACACTGCCAGGATTAACAAAAGGCACTTAACTTTGTGTGTCAATGTCTGAATCCCCTAGGCCAGATTGTAGTTTGTTAAACTTCTCCAGTACAGCTCTCTTAATACCCAAGTTGATGTGGCCCTGTCAGAGATAATATGTTTTTTTTGTCAGAATGTCATTTACAAGTATGATCAAATTATTTTTCAGGGCTGAATCAACGCCAAAAGTAGATGTTTTCCTCCAGAGGGCCTGGAAAATAAACTAATTTACACTTCAGTGCTCTGATGGGTTCTTTTAAAGAAACACTGCCTGTTTTAGTGTTCAGCTGAACAAGAGTCTGAAGAGGCTTCATGGTCTGGATAACAATTTTCTCAAACAAATTTGGATTACTAATTTCTTTTGGAATTGGATTAATCAACACGCCAGGCTGGACTCAGCTGGAGAGCCATTTGTTTGAATTCAGTTTTATTAAGCAAAAATGACAATATCAATTTGTTCTCAAACTGCATTTCATATCTAAGCATTAAACAAATAAAATGAGCCCAAATTGAATTCACTTTGATTTTTGAAATGCTGTCCACTAGTTTTGCTACATTCTTATGAAAGTCATTCACACAAGTGTTAAACATGCTTACATTTTACATGCAGTCTTTAGCTGTGCTTTTCCAGGACATCTTGTTCAGACACACAACTAAAAAAGTACTGTATCCATAGTGCGTGATAACCTGGCCCCATTAATGTCAAGAGGAGTTTTGCCATTGACTTCAATGAGGTCAGGATTTGACCCAGTATGTTCAAGCAGATCAATTATTTCACAGATTCTGAGCTGTGCCCAGAGTAGTAGGTGCAGCTGAGGAGAGGGCCTCCAGGCTGCTCTAAACTACACTGTTGTCGTCATCTCGAAGGAACTATTCCAGCAGCCAAAAATTGCCTCGAACTAGGGACATGCTGACCATGCCTCCTTCCCCCCAGACATGGCTCCTTACATTGGAAGACTATCGCAAGAGCTGCAACAGTAACTGATTTCAGGGGCACTCTCTAATGGCTGACTTACTTCCTCAATGTCAGGTGCAGCTTGCTGTGAAACTGGGCCCCAAAAATCTGCAACATTCCTTCCTGTTGGGAGGGAAAAAATCACTCTGTCCTTCCTCCATGACACATTACAGCCCTGGAGGTTTCTGCAGCCTCAGGATTGCAGTAACCCTCTCCATAGTGGCTCCATAGCTTAGTGGGAGGATTCAGCAATGGTACCCAGGATTGTGGGTAAGCCATTTAAGAGGAATAGAGGGGCCTTGCAAGGTGAATTACACAACAGTTTAAGCCTAGAAGTGAAGAACAGCAGTTAGCCAATCAAACCTGCAGAAAGATTTTTTTTTAAATGATTTGGTAAAAAGAAATTAATACCCTAAAAGAAAAATCTTTAAAACCCTTGTTTTTCTGCCCTTTTGTGAATGAACAAGGAGAGGAAACAAGACCTAAACCAGTCAGACATCTCCTGGGAAAGATATGAATTCTCGAGACGTAATAAATTCACAAACAAATATCTGAAGGCTGCAACTGTGTTTCAGAGGAGTCCTACTCAAAGTCAAACACAAAGCTTTCTTAAACTGTTTTCAGTCTCACTTTTATTGCCATGATTCTTCTTGTTGCTCAGATCATACACATTGAGATAACAGATGTTTGCAGAATTGGACTGCTTATCAGAGGAGTACCCAAAATTGAGCTCACATAATTTTGGAATGGATTTATTTTCTTGCAGATCTTGTAAATATGAATCAGCTTGCAACCCTATTTTTGTTTGGGTGAAGCTTGCACAGGTTATACAGTATATCATGCATTTGATTAAAGAGGTGAATCTTTGAACTACAATCTCCCCAATTTCTGGGTCCAGTAAGTTTAAAATATTTTTTGGATGGAAAGACACTCAGGGCTCCATGCAGCCAGAGTTTGAGTAGTAACTAACTTCGCAAGTTGTCCCATGAAAATCAATGGGGTTAGTCCTGGAGGAAGGTGTTTACTCAAGTGGCAAAATCTGGCCCTTAAGGAATATACACATATATATGAATCTGGAAGTGAGCTCCTCCAGCTTTTTCATATATTCTCATAATTAAAGATTAAACTCATATTTCTTAGAATTTTATTTATGAGCAGAAGGTTTTTGAGATCTAAATTGATTACACTGATTATTGTGATTTTTGTTTTAGTGAATCTGGCATCAGTTTTATGCAGTGGGTCTAGCAAATTTCTCATCTCAGCTGTATCATGCTGTGCCAATGGAGATAAAATATATTTGAACAGATAGCAATTTTAGTCAAAATATGCACCATTCAGCTGCAACTGGCACTTGATACAGTCTGGGATGGCCCATGGAGTCGACCCTATCTTAATATAATTGCAAAGTTTAAAAAGTTAGCCCTGCATATAGTTTACAATTTATTGTAGAGTATATGTACCAGCTCTGTAGCAAAGTCAGAGTGGGCCAAATTCAGTCCTGGAGTAAAGCAGGTGCAACTCAATTTACTGCTGTATCTAATTTCTATAACTGAAGCCTGTGTTCAGCTGCATCATACTCTGCAAAACTCCAATATCATTCAATACTTGTTTTTGTTTAAGATGTCACAAACAAACTATTGGATGTGAATGAAAACTGATCTGGAGGAAGGAGGGATAGAAACCAGTTTATACCCTTTTCATCTGTCAGTAATGTCTGCAGTTAAGGCAGTTTTGTCTTGTTAAAGTTAAATTAGTTTTATTCATCTGAGTGAATGCAAGTGCTTAGATACAGATCTATTTTGCCAGCCTGCAGTATAAAAGGTAGCTATTCGAGTCCCAACATAACTTTATCAGGAAGTGGCTCTGAATACATAATTTCAAGGTTGCATGCATCTTGTAAACAGATTTGTAAATCAGCAACAAAAGTTAATTTCTATGGAAATCAGAAGACCCTAGAGTGGTCGTCTTCCCCATCCCCAATCAAACATCAACAGACTTTTGCAGCATGGGCTCAGGAGTAGTCTTAGTATTTTAAAATGTTGCCCGTGGCCTTCTGTATAAATATGCAGGCAAAGAGTATATTGCATTTTGTATTCCTTTAATTACAAAATGAAGCAAAAAACAAAACTGATGTATTTTAAGTGCCTTTCACCAGTGAAAAGCTTTGCAGTTTTCCCTGGCTGTAGCAAGTGAAGTCTATTTTCTTGTGTACCTACCTCTGTAGCACTTTTAAGGAGGGAGAGAGAGAGAGAGATTATTTTTGATGTAAGAACTAGATGAAATGTCAGGGCTGTGATTTCCAGCACTCTCTTACTTTAAAAGATGGCACTGTGCTGAAGTGGTCAGAGGAACACAGCAGGGTTTGGTGCTCCTAGAAGACTCTTCAGTGCCTTGTACAATGGCATTAATACTTCCATATCCCTCCTGGAAATGCCTCACGTGGGTTCCTCATCCTAGGATCGCGTTTGCCTTTTTTTCACAGCCACATCACACTGGGGGCTCATAGTACAGTATTCCTCTGATCAATCCACACACTTAGGACTCTCTCCTCCTCTGTTGCTGCCAACTGATGAGCCCCTAGTTTGTAGCAGAATTTCTTATTATTAGAGCTTTTGTGCATGATCTTGCACTTTGTACTATTGAACTTCATCCCTTTTCTATCACTCCAGGATTCGAGATCATCTAGAGCTTCCTATATAATTGGATCCTCCTCTTTGTTGATGATGCTTCTTAACTTCATATCATCAGCAAATTTCATTAGCACACTCCTAAGACTGGTCCCAGGACAGATGCTCGAAGAGCTCCACTAGTAATCTCTCTCCAGACCAATACCTTTCAGCACAACCCATTGCTTTTCCACCTTTAGCTAGTTCCTTATCCACTTTACAATATGATCTCCTTATAGTCCCTAATTTCACTAATAATAATTTCCCATGAGGTACCGTGTCAAATGTTTTACCAAAGTCCCAGTATATTAAATGTACTGCACTTCCCTTATCTTAAAAAAACCCCAGTTATTCTCAAAGAAAGAAATCAGGTTAGTCTGGCATGACCTACTCTTGGTAAATGTTGGCCTATCAGATTTCCCCATGTGGAAAATGGGTGATTTCTTTGTTTCTTGGTAAGTGTATAAAAAATTATTTTTAATGTGTTCTTTGTAATGCTTTTGTACTAAGAATAAACATGCTTACTTCGGGAGAACTGGGTCATCACTGATAAAAACACTGTTACTGTCCTCAGAGAGAAAGCAAAGTACAGACTCTGGTTATTAGATGGACTGGCTTGCTGGTGATCTCATAGTATATGGCAGGAGGCTGTGCAGCCCTTTAACCCCAGTCAGAAGGAAGTGGGACAAGGGTCCCACCCCAAGACAGGTGATGACAGACCTGCCTGGGCACTCCTGGACTGGACCATGGGGAATACAGGGGCAGTTACCCTAACACTAGAACAATGGACACGTCATAAAACACACAATGAGTGAAGCCATATGATGGGAGACTCTGCAAAGTCCACTCAGTAGTGTGTCTGGTCACCAGATTGCAGCAGATTACAGTGCATTTTCCTCATTTTAGGATACAAATGGATACATGTAGTTTTTAAACAGATAAAGACCAGGAGGATGCGGTAGACAAGACTTTCTGGAAACTTCTGTTAGTTGTCTGAAGATCACAGGTCCCGGTTCTCATGGGGGACTTCAATCACCGTGACATTTGCTTGGAGAGCAATACAGCAGTGGACAGACAATCTAGGAAGTTTTTGGAGAGTGTTGGGGGCAACTTCCTGGTGCAAATGCTGGAGGAAACAACTAGGGGCCACGCTCCTCTTGACCTGCTGCTCACAAACAGGGAAGAATTGGTAGGGGAAGTAGAAGTGGGTGGCAACCTTGGCAGCAGTGACTATGAGATGGTCAAGTTCAGGGTCCTGACAAAAGGAAGAAAGGAGAGCAGCAGAATACGGAGCCTGGACTTCAGAAAAGCAGACTTTGACTTCCTCGGGGAACTGATGGGCAGGATCTCCTGGGAGGTTAATATGAGGGGGAAAAGGAGTCCAGGAGAGCTGGCTGTATTTTAAAGAAGCCTTATTGAGGTCTCAGGAACAAACCATCCTGATGTGCAGAAAGAATAGCAGATATGGCAGGCGACCAGCTTGGCTTAACAGTGAAATCTTCGGTGAGCTTAATCACAAAAAGGAAGCTTACAAGAAGTGGAAACTTGGACAGATGACTAGAGAGGAGTATATATTGCTTGAGCATGCAGAGATGTAATCAGGAAGGCCAAAGCACAATTGGAGTTGCAGCTAGCAAGGGATGTGAAGGGTAACAAGAAGTGTTTCTACAGGTAAGTTAGCAACAAGGAGGTCAGGTAAATTGTGGGACCCTTACTGAATGGGGGAGGCAACCTAATGACAGATGATGTGGAAAAAACTGAAGTACTCTTTGCTTATTTTGCTTTGGTCTTCACAGACAAGGTCAGCTCCCAGACTGCTGCACTGGGAAGCACAGTATGGAGAGGAGGTGAGCAGCCCTCAGTGGTGAAAGAACAGGTTGAGGACTATTTAGAAAAGCTGGACATGCACAAGTCCATGGGTCCAGATCTAAAGCATCCGAGAGTGTTGAAGGAGTTGGCTGATGTGATTGCAGAGCCATTGGAGATCATCACGAGTTGTTTTCAAAGATAATCAGGGAAGGTCCTGGACAGCTGGAAAAAGGCAAACATGGAACCCATCTTTTAAAAAGGGAAGAAGGAGAATCTGGGGAACTACAGCCTCACCTCTGTCCCCGGAAAAATCATGGAGCAGGTCCTCAAGGAATCCATTTTGAAGCACTTGGAGGACAGGAAGGTGATCAGGAACAGTAAACATGGATTCACCAAGGGCAAGTCATGCCTGACCAACCTGATTGCCTTCTATGATGAGATAACTGGCTCTGTGGATATGGGGAAAGCAGTAGACATGATATACCTTGACTTTAGTAACGCTTTTGATATGGTCTCCCACAGTATTCTTGCCAGCAAGTTAAAGAAGTATGGATTGGATGAATGGACTAGTACATGGATAGAAATCTGGCTAGATCTCAGGCTCAACAGGTAGTGATCAACGGCTCAATGTCTAGTTGGCAGCAAGTATCAAACGGAGTGCTTGAGGGGTCCATCCTGGGGCTGGTTTTCTTCATCATCTTCATTAATGATCTGGATGATGGGATGGATTGCACCCTCAGCAAGTTCGCGGGTGACACTAAGCTGGAGGGAGAGGTAGATATGCTGGAAGGTAGGGATAGGGTCCAGAGTGACCTAGACAAATTGGAGGATTGGGCCAAAAGAAATCTGATGAGGTTCAACAAGGACAAGTGTAGAGTCCTACACTCAGGACGGAAGAATCCCATGCACTGCTATAGGCTGGGGATCGACTGGCTAAGCAGCAGTTCTGCAGAAAAGGACCTGAGATTACAGTGGACAAGAAGCTGGATATATGAGTCAGCAGTGTGCCCTTGTTGCCAAGAAGACTAACGGCATATTGGGCTGTAGGAGCATTGCCAGCAGATCAAGGGAAGTGATTATTCCCCTCTATTTGGCACTGGTGAGGCCACATCTGGAATACAGCATCCAGTTTTGGGGCCCCCACTACAGAAAGGATGTGGACAAATTGGAGAGAGTCCAGCAGAGGGCAATGAAAATGATTAGGGGGCTGGGGCACATGACTTATGAGGAGAGGCTGAGGGAACTGGGCTTATTTAGTCTGCAGAAGAGAAGAGTGAGGGGGGGGGGATTTGATAGCAGCCTTCAACTACCTAAAGGGGGGCTCCAAAGAGGATGGAGTTTGGCTCTTCTCCGTGGTGGCAGATGATAGAACAAGGAGCAATGGCCTCAAGTTGCATGGGAGGAGGTCTAGGGTTGGATATTAGGAAAAACTATTTCACTAGGAGGGTGGTGAAGCACTGGAATGGGTTACCTAGGGAGGTGGTAGAATCTCCATCCTTAGAGGTTTTTAAGGTCCAGCTTGACAAAGACCTGGCTGGGATGATTTAGTTGGGGTTGGCCCTGCATTGAGCAGGGGGTTGGACTAGATGACCTCCTGAGGTCTCTTCCAACCTTAATCTTCTATTATTCTATGATCTTTACTAAGGGCTCTGCCCACATTAACTAACCACAGCTAAGTTTATACACAAAAGTGACTAGCAGGGTTCTCTCACAGTTTCACTAAAAGTAAAAACAGAAATTTTTTTTTCTGCAAACCATGTTATGAGCTACCAACCTCTAAACTCCCTGCAGTATTCTATAACATAGTTGTACAATACAACACAGTCCACTAACCACAGTGTTCAGGGAGCCTGTACTAGAACCCTGTAGGCCACAGCTGTATCATGATTTCAAACATTGTGTTGACAGGGCTTTAAAAAAAGATATTTGTTTTTCAAATTTTCAAACCTCAAACATGTGAAATGCTTTGAGTCTAAGACCTTTTATTAATTTAAACACAATGAGATCAATTCATGGCTGAAAATGAGGGAAAAGGAGAGTAACAGCAGCTAAGTGAATAGACTGTAAAGGACAAAGTTTCAAATTCAATGTTATGGTTTAAATAGTTCTCTGTAATTCAACACCCAACTCCAGCATTAGGGAAATAAAACAAAACTCCATGCAAAATGCAAAACAATCTCCCTCTAATAGTACAAAATTTTCTCTACAACATGAATTTGAGTGACAGTGTTTGACTTCTATGGAGATAAAGAGGGAGAAGTTAGACCAGTCTTGAAGGAAAATGTAAATCCAGTGTTAAAGACTGAAAAGGAAAGCTCTGTATGTGCTGGCTCATTAGAAATTGCTGTATTTTATCCTGCCTTCATTGAACAGCAGAGGTGACTTGGGAAGCCTTTTTATTCAATATTGGGGATAATTAAGGAAAGGAAACATAGCCTGGGTGACTGCGGGCTGCTTATTACTGCGTGCTGTGCAGGAGGAGGGTGCATATTTTAAATTTTAAGAACCGATTATTTATACGTTTAACTTTGAATTTCAAGGGCACAGATAGATAGAACTGTAACTAGATTAATGGACAAAATATTTTCTGTACACAGCCAGTTGCCATATTTTAATAGCTCAGTGACTGATGACAGCATTGTATGGGGTACGGGTTTTACTGGAAAACAAAATGATTCAGGTATAAAAGGATTTCACGGGTAATACTCCTTCAAAATGTTTTCCAAACTTCTGATTTATTAATTATACACAATTTTAATTGTGCTCATATATCAGTGGCAGTGTTTATTTTTTTTAAAAACAAATTAGCCTCCCCAGGGTAGGAGTGGAAGTTATTACTTACACATACAATTGTATCATACATTTTCTTTGAATACACACGCGGCTTTGAAATTTACCTTTCTGTGAACAGTTACGCCAGTAAAAGATGTCACATGGATGAGCCTAGAAAGTGAACACAAAAAGGACACAAGCACTGCCAAAGTAATAACATTTTAAAATTGGAATGAACAGTCACCCAGCTCTGCTGCTTACCAAAAACCTTAATGAGCCGGGTACACTCAAAATTAAGGTTCTTATAAAAAAAAAAAAAACTAGGCAAATTTTCTGAAGTTATTCACTGTTCTTAGAAATGGTACTGTGGCCTTAGTTAAAACTATTCATATTTCTCTTCCACCAGATTTAATGTCTTTACCAGAAAGGGAATCTTAACTCTAATACTTAAATACATAAAATGTTTGTTTTATTTGAGATCAGAACTGTCCTTGTGATGAAATGCAAATTCCTTGTCCACACCTTTCTTCCCCTCTCCCTCTCCCACCAGAGAATGGCCGCTTAAGTAGGTGATAGTCCATTAACATCTGTCGGTGGTGGCAGTGTGTATTTGTCTCTGAACACTGGTTTGGATACCTAACTTAGAATATGTTACAGCAATGTTATACAGTAAAATCTAATAACTTTACATACAAAGTCAGTACACATTTTACCAGGGCAATACTGTTCAGCAGATTATGAATTTTCAAATGATACCTCACAAGACATACTTTGTTAAAAATTTGCCATAATTCTGTAAAAGTGATTAACATAATGGTATAGACTGTCACAGAGTTATTAATGATTTACACTGGTGTAAGAGGAGAATCAGGCCAAATATATTTCTGCAAAGATGGAATCTGCTTGTCTACCTTAGTAGTTTGCTGTAAGCAGGCATATCATTAAAAATAAATCCTGGTATTTGATCTTGGAGATGTTTGAAGCCAGCATCAGAGGCATTCTATGTTTCTAGTATTCTGTATGAGTCTGGTACATTTCTCTCAAAGTAGCAACATGAAAATGTTTTTTGATGCCATAAAGAGTAATATGAAGCCCAAACAACCAAATTTAGCTCCATATCACAACTTTTCCAATGTACGGGGTTGTTAAAACAGATTTTGCTATGGACCTCATTCTAAGAATGAATTATAATGTGGACTTTTAGCAATACTTTTTCCCATTACTGGTAGAGGAGTTTCCATATAACCTATTACTTTTATCTTTGAAGCCTCTAGTTTTCTTCCTGTGAGTGCCAGAGCTTGTTCAGATATGATATTTGCCTGAAGTCAAGTTGAAATGATAACATTTCTCATTCAGTCGTAGACAGGCTTTTCAATAGTTGTTCTATTTTCTATTATATTGGCATGGAGTTCTTCAAATGCACTTCCTTTAGTTGCGTGTAGTGTACCTTACTTCACTGAATCTTTGATCTGCACAACGTTGAAGATATATTTCAACTCATATTCTTGCAAAATTTATTGAAAGCAGGACAATTTTTAGGTCACTGGTGTCATGTATCTAATCTGCCTGATGAATTTATGTGACCTGCATGACAGATTCTGCATAATATAACCTTTCATTTAGAAAACTTTTAAAGCTCACAGCAGCAAAAATAACATTTCAAATGTAAACTAGGTGTAAACCAATGCAGGCTTTGGGTTTTTTTTTGTGGATTTGAAAAGAAAGCCTGAAATAATGGCTCAGTGATGTGGTCTTTTCCACACCCTATTATTCTTATTGAATTGTTAACCTAATGATTACACGTTTACATTTTGTCACTATTTCATTGCTGATCTTTTTAGCAGATGGAATGGAACAGGGCTGGAAACAAAGTCAATTGGGATGGGAACCAGGAGTTACTTCAGAGAAGGAAATGTAGACGGAAGAATAGAGGGAAAACCCAAAGAAATGGTAAAGAAAGGAAGAGAAACAAAGAGCAAAACCAGTCCTGGTCCTAAAGGTAAACATATTTGTCATCTGATTGTGGCTAATTGTGACAATAAGATACTGAACACACAACAACGGTTACTCAAGGCCATATTCTACCTTGACCTGTGTACAAACATCCCACTGATGTTAGTGAGAAATCCATTCTAGACTGAAAACAACAACATGTGGACCTAAAAGGCCCATAGACCATAATTAACAATAGAATGCAGTCCTTTCCACAGAATGAGTGACCATTCTAGCTTTAGGTCCATGCTGCATTCCACAGCAGCCACATATTCTGATTAATTTTTTCTTCCTTTGCGCTTACTTTTATTTTTGTGCTTTTACAACTTTCCACTCCTTATTAAGCATGAGAATGTTTCCCTTTTCATCTGTCTCTGGTTCTTTCCTTTGCATTTGAATAATTTATGCTGATCGGTATAGGTAGGATTTATCTGGTATCAGCTCTCCCTTCACAAACCAGCTTCTCTCTTAACACCCCATCTAGAATTCCAGAGATTCTTCTCTCCTTTATTAGTGAACCTGTCAGCTCAGCAGACACTCCGTAGTTCTGTGTCCCTATGTGTTACATATTGAGCTATTATTTCTTCATTGTTCTGCATGTGTGTGAAAAATCTTTGATGTCCAAATGTCATTTCTTCTTGAGATGCAACTTTCTACAAAATTCTTCATGATATTTAATTTTGGTATTTCTCCTTCATCCTATTTAAAAGACACTGTAAATTATTCATCTCCTAAAACATGCACCAGGGAAAGACTGATACCTTCACTTTATCATATTTTCATCTTCACCTATTTCTGCTAAATAGATTTCAAAATTATGTTTAAAATATTTCCAATTTTCTTGCAACATTATTGGACAACTATACATTAGGCAGCAGGTGTGATCTATCCATTTTAGGTTTACCTCACTTAGATTAAAATTTTGCAGCTAGACACATTGATCTAAGCTCAAACTTTGTCTGACACTTAGTTACAGCTTCAGTATGTGCCTTCCTATTGCCTTTTTATTTAAAGGAACACCATAAACTAAAACAAAGCTCACTTGACTGATTCTTTTTTAACATACTGTTATTGTAAATAGCACCTGAGATTACGACAACCAGAGATTAGGGAGTGTTGGGATTCCCTGTGAGACTTTTTCCACTCAGCTTATCCAGAACACTTCATCCAGTGCTCTGGGATCCAAAAACTCAGTTCAACTCCAGATTACATCACTGAGATTCCTTTATTTGGCATACAGCAACATTACACTGAGTTGATCAGACTCAAACACAGGGCAGGGGGGTGCATACAGGCTAAATCACAGCTCCAAAGTTACATAGAAAACCTCTCCCTTTACATACATTTACACATCCCATTGCATTTACTATATACTATATCACACATTTTTGGATTGACTTGGTTACTTTGCAGGTACCAATCCCAAAATGCCATTAGCCTTCTTGGCAACAAGGGCACACTGTTGACTCATATCCAGCTTCTCATCCACTGTAACCCCTAGGTCCTTTTCTGCAGAACTGCTGCCTAGCCATTCGGTCCTTAGTCTGTAGCAGTGCATGGGAATCTTCCGTCCTAAGTGCAGGACTCTGCACTTCTCCTTGTTGAACCTCATCAGATTTTATTTTGGCCCAATCCTCTAATTTGTCTAGGTCCCTCTGTATCCTATCCCTACCCTCCAGCGTATCTACCACTCCTCCCAGTTTAGTGTCACCTGCAAACTTGCTGAGGGTGCAGTCCACGCCATCCTCCAGATCATTAAGATGAAGATATTGAAAAAAACTGGCTCCAGGACTGACCCTTGGGGCACTCCGCTTGATACCGGCTGCCAACTAGACATGGATCCATTGATTACTACCCGTTGAGCCCGACAATCTAGCCAGCTTTCTATCCACCTTATAGTCCATTCATCCAGCCCATGCTTCTTTAACTTGCCAGCAAGAATACTGTGGGAGACCATATCAAAAGCTTTGCTAAAGTCAAGGAATAACACATCCACTGCTTTCCCCTCATCCACAGAGCCAGTCAGGGCCGGCGCAACCCATTAGGCGACCTAGGCGGTCGCCTAGGGCACTAACATTTGGGGGGCGATGACCGCGGCGGCTGGATATTCGGCCACCCCGGTCGTCGGTGGTATTTTGGGGGTGGGATCTTCTGCCGCCTAGGGCAGCAAAAAAGCTGGTGGCGCTCCTGGAGCCAGTTATCTCATCATAGAAGGCAATTAGGTTAGTCAGGCATGACTTGCCCTTGTTGAATCCATGCTAACTGTTCCTGATCACTTTCCTCTCCTCTAAGTGCATCAGAATTGATTCCTTGAGGACCTGCTCCATGATTTTTCCAGGGACTGAGGTGAGGCTGACTGGCCTGTAGTTCCCCGGCTCCTCTTTCTTCCCTTTTTTAAAGATGGGCACTACATTAGCCTTTTTCCAGTCATCCGGGACCTCCCCCAATCGCCATGAGTTTTCAAAGATAATGGCCAATGGCTCTACAATCAGGAGTAAAGGGGCAGCATTAAACCAAGTTTGTTAATATGCAGCTTTTGCTAGCAAAAGGTGAACATCAAAATATTGACACTAAGTAAGTAATTATAGGCTCAGTAGAATATTTTCATCACAATCTGATGGTGGCAGTAGCCACTATACAAATATTTTTACTTACCTCTTGGCCATAAGATGATTCACTTTGGAACTGCCTGAAGATTTTTTTTAGCCTGGCTGAACATACCATTGTTAATGGGAAAAAAACTTGTTTTCAATCAGGGGAAGTCAACTGGATTATTCCAGCTCCTTTCCTCTTGCACTCTGTTTTGGGTTCAGATTCTTCAGACTGTCAACAATTGCTAAATGCATGTAGTTGTTAAAGAGTACAGAAGACACACTGTGTAAAGGCTTTTCAACTTACTGATAGGAAGGCCAGGAGCCTCACCAGCCATGCACCAGTTCCTTTCGCTGCTCCTATTTCAGATTCCTCTGCCCAACTTCCCCAAGCAATAAGAAGTGGGGAAAGGGAAAGCTGTGCTCCACCAAGCCAAAGAAAGGATAGACACTGGGAGCTGTGCTCTATTGTAACTCCCTCTTACTTTAACTATCACTTGATGTTACACTTGCCTTTCCTCCCCAACCTCTCTATATTTTTAAATTTTTTAAAAAAAAATTATTTTTAAATTAATGGAGATATCCTATCTCCTAGAACTGGAAGGGACCTTGAAAGGTCATTGAGTCCAACCCCCTGCCTTCACTAGCAGGACCAAGTACTGATTTTGCCCCAGATCCCTAAGTGGCCCCCTCAAGGATTGAACTCACAACCCTGGGTTTAGCAGGCCAATGCTCAAACCACTGAGCTACCCCTCCCCCCATATTATGTTACCTACTTACCACATGTCTGGATTTAGTTTACAAACTCCTTGGGTTTGCAGTGTTGTAGTAGCCATGTTGGTCCCAGGATATTAGAAAGACAAAAATGGGGGAGGTAATATCTTTCTTTTACTGGACCAACTTCTGCTGGTAAAACAAAAGCTTTCAGGATACACAGAGCCAGATCTGAAGAAGAACTCTGTGTAGCTCAAAGCTTGTCTCTTTCACCAACAGAAGTTAGTCCAATAAAAGATATCAACTAACCCAGGATGTTTCTCTAAACTTCTTGGGGACAGTACTGTCTAACTGTGTTGTGAAGCACTTGTTACAC
This sequence comes from Terrapene triunguis, assembly GCF_002925995.2. Classification (NCBI taxonomy): domain Eukaryota; kingdom Metazoa; phylum Chordata; order Testudines; family Emydidae; genus Terrapene; species Terrapene triunguis. The sequence continues at coordinate 27,599,737 of NW_020664417.1, read as the reverse complement.
TCTTGATGCTTTAACATTAGTACTAATAAATGTATATACCGTAGGAGTCATGTAATGTAGGCTAATTGTATTTGCATGTTGCAGAAAATTAGTTGTGTGGATATCATCTAGTCTCACAAATGGCAAAGAATATTTGCTGTAGTTCCTGACTACTAAACTCAGATAAATTTATTCTTCAATCCTTTGTCAAGTTCATCCAAAGTCCAGATCGCTGAAGTCTGCACTTTTAGAGCATTCACTATTACTGTTGACATTCACTGCGATTAAGTGAACCGCCTTCCCTAAAAGATGGCATTTCAAGAATTATTTTCTAAACTAAATGGAACAGCACATGAAGAGACAGATTAATCTCTTTTTAGAAAACTAATTTGAAGTCCTCTATACCTCACATTAATCTTAATGGGCACACTTGTGCTGCAGCCTCTCTCAGAAGTCCTAATCTGGAATGATGAGCTATATTAGAAATACAGGGAAAACTCTATTACAGATATAAATAGGCATTAATACTATGAGAGTATCCATTTCTTCCAGTCTACACCAACTTCCCAATTTTTTCTTCTGGATATTTGACATATTACACATTACCTATTTATAATGGGTCCCTTCAAATGCAGATTTCTGTTCAAATAAGTGTTGATATTGGAAATAACCACCCAGTTTCACTCTCACACCTATACACACACACGCCACCAGTTTTACATGCAAGTCCATTAGCTATTCCTTTGTATTGCTGATGAGTCCAAAGATCACTTTTCAAAGTCCTTCATTATCATGTAGATAGGAGTATGACCTTTACATGAGCCTAGCTCAGGAGAGAAAAATATTTTAAAAAGCACAAAGACAGAATACTCTTTATGAAAAAGCGCTTGACAGAATAGAGTTTGACAGAAAATAACCTTTAAAAGCCTTTTTTTAAATCCTATATAATTTAATAGAGAATGATACACCTGCTATGGAATTCCTTAAAATGGTTTTAAAGAACCTATAAGTGAGGATATATCACACTGCTAAATTCTATAGGAATTGAGTAATTTCTAAAGAACCTCATTATATTTCTTTAGAGCTGTTAACAAGGTGGCTGGCTTCTTCAGTTGGCATAAACCATTAATCATTGTTGGGACGTTACAAGGAGCTGCTGACACACTGTGTCTCATTAACCCCACCATGGATGCAAGGAAGGTAGGGCGTGGCTGTTTGTGCAGAGGTAACAGGGTCTAGGACGGAGAAATCTCTGTAGGGAAACCCTGGAAAACAGCCTTTGCCAGGGGCGGTGGGGCGGGGGGGGAGAGGAGAGAGAGAACTGAGGCTGGAGTTAACTTTTATTTCATTTCAGTTACCAAAGCCCAGGAAATAGTTACGTCTGGAGTAAATATAGTGTGAATATTCTCTTCAGAACAAGGCGAGAATTCCACCTGCTTACAAGAACTCTGTTGGTGCCAGTAGTGAACAAACATTTGCAGTATGTGAACATTACACCAAATACCTAGGGCAGAGTCTCTCTGTTATACTTTAAAAGCAAAAGCTAGTAACTAACCTTTTTAACATAAGATCTAGAAAACCTGTTTCAAAGTATTCAGGATTTTTTTTTAAATTGTACATCTAAATGCATTGGGCCAGATTGAGAGAAGCCTTTGCTTAGCCATGAAGCAGCAGAATGATGCAGAAGAGCCTCTCCCCACCTTGTATGGTCATGAAATGACCCCTCACAATAGCAGAAATGAGCAATGCTTGTTCTTCCAGGAACAGAACACCAAAAAAAAAAGAGAGGGGAGGGCTAAAGTCATAACCCAATCCCACCCCACCCACTCCATACCAACCCACAGTATGAAAAGACCGGTGGATGCTAAACTTCTTGGACTGTTTTAACTCATTTTAAATCAAACTAATTAATGGATTTGCTTGTATATTTGCAGAAAATTAATTCTATACTCAAAAAGAGTAAGTGCTGTAAGTTTGAGGATGCAGCACTGTATTTTTCATACATAATGAAGAAGAAGAATCCCTGCTTTAAAGTGCAAAACAGAACTCAGCCTTAGCTATGGAACTACAACCAGCACTTCCATAATATACCCAAAGTATGTAGGTTGTAGGCAGTATCTTGTCTAGACATATCTGCATTGCATGACCAAGGATCCTCACACACGACTGATCATGCATTTTAATGAGGCATCCTTTGGAAATTCTGTAAGTCTAGTAAACACGAATGCTAAAAGCAGCCACATTGTCAAGGTACAATAAATGAACTGGACTAAACACTGTTTACTGGAATTACTGTACTTATTATTCAATGTAATAAATATCACTATCACAGGGAACTCTGATTTGCATTATCTTTGTTGCTATAATTTCTCATTTATGCTAAAAATGACTGAAGTGTGGCCAAAATGATTATATTTTTCGCCTTGAAGGTCTACTGCTAGACACAATGAATGTTTTTATTTAACAAAACAAATGTCGAGCATCCCAACCTGCATTGTCTGTAGTGATATTCAGAAAAGTGGAGGAAAACTGAAGGGTCAGGTTAAATGTACATTTTTCCCCCAATAGAGTTCCTCTCCCTGCCTTTTTTTAAAAAGTGACCCCATGGCTTTGGGTCAATCAATAGGCATTTTGCTGTGAAGGAAACAAGTCAGAAACATGGGTGCTCTGAAGGTTGCAAAGAGAATACTGAATACTTTTTGCTCTGATGCAACATAAGGCAATAACCTCAAAGAAGAGCCTCACAATTGTACTTCCCAGCATATGGGGAAGGAAATGCTTCCTTCAGTCAGTAGTAGTCATTCTTCTTTAAGTTTCTCTCTAGTTCCTCTCCCCAATGAGCCAGAGAATATTAGGGTTACTCAGAGATTATAGGTTTTCTTCTCCACCATTATCATTCTCCCAATTAATGGCAAATACCAACAAATTTTCAGTGTAATTCAAAGATGGGACCAAGTCACCATATGAAGACCAGAACCCAAAATTCCCCCTAATTCAGGATCACTTAAAATCTGGCTTTTTGCTTTGGGCCTATTTATATTTCAAATGTCTAATTTAAAATATGTTTCAAATAGGGATGGTTTTCTTTCCTCTCCAAATAATCTGATCCTTACACTGCTGACATGGTGACAAGTGCTCAGAACTCTCACTAACATATTCACTGAGAGAATCCTACGTCAAACAATCTGTAATAACCCCCTCATTGACACGTCTGCACTAACCTTTGGGATGCTATTACAGCATTGTGAAAACCCCTCTGTGTTAAACAGGAGTAGCAGTGCTCAGCTTAAACACATTGCTTCAACTTTTCGCCTCAGAGCATGATTCATTTTATTTAGCAAGTTTCTCCACTTCCCATTGTTTAACAAGCACCCACCGCTACACAACTCTCATCTCCTTCTCCATTCCTGCTGTGTAAACTAAAGCAAAATACTGGGGATGGGGGCAGGTTGGTCTAAAGTGTGAATGGGGTTTGTTAAGTTTTGTCAAAATTAAGATAGTCAGATGTAACCAGGGGTAGGATTCTGACATTGTGAATTTTACAAAAAGCTGTAGTGATAGTGGAGGGGGTTATTACAAGTGAAATGGGTAACAACCTGGATAGTACCACAAAAGTTGATGCACTAACCTACATCAGTGCAATATTATGTCTGAGAATTTAAATCCACTTTAACATTTAAAAGTCAGGAAATACTAAGTTATGTTTCCCACAGCCACCATAACTCACGCTCCTTGCACACACACATTATTTTGTATTACTTTCTGTTAAATTTATGTGCCATATGGGTAAGTTACAGTGCTCTGGAAATAATTATTTTGAACTTCTTGACTAGGGCACATTAAGTCACACAACAGAGGGCCAGTAATGTGATACTTAACTACAAGCTTTACTGAGCATGTCTGCACTGTGTTCGTCTACACAAAGTACTCTCTAAATTCAAAGTGTGCTCCCAACATGCACTGGGCTCAGTACAAAACCTGAATGGCTTCTGTGGGCTTGTCTAACTAGCAAATGATATCGTGCTATTATAACATGTTAACTAATATGACAGTAAATGTATTAGCAGTCAGTGTAGACAAGAACTGTTGTGTTTCATATCATGTCTCTAGCCTTGATTAACCCAGTGTATGGGGGAGGGGGGGTGGAAGCAAAGGAGCATAGCCTCCAATCTTCCCTCCTCAACCCCAGAGTACCACCTGGACTTGCACCAGAGGGGAAAAGAATATCCAGTAACTGGCAGTACTGTACCATTCTTGACTTCCTCTATCTTCACCTGTGAATTTGTGTGTAGATGGAGTTAATTTATGATAACATCCTTGCCAAGTCATTGATTTCAACAGTTTCTTTACAAATGCATTTATTATCTCTCAAGTGCCAGCACTCATTAGTTTAGAAAAACTGCCCAGGGCAGAGCAACCTTGCACAACCAGGTTATGTTGTTTTTACAATACTTTTATAAGCAAGCTGTGATATGGCTAGTACATGCAACAAAAGAATAATCTGTAGCTTCATGTTAAAGCAGTTACGGTAATTCACTGCTACACCATGGAATGCACCCTAATGCCATGATACTATATTCTATACATAAAAATATGTTTAGATAATAAGAGATACACACACATTTTCTAGTTGCTCCTTTTTTCTAAACTATTATTTCAAGAAATGCCTTTTGCGAGAGGAAGAATTTCTTCATCTGTCAGTCATTCTGCTACAACATCTGGTGATGTCCTCACAGTTAAGCCAGTAGGTGCATTGTAACTACCCCCTGTTTACATGACTTGGCAGATAATTAGTGCAGTGTCATGGGCATATCTTCAGATTCCTATCCAGAATACTGGCACACCCAAAAAGGAGATTGTCCTCAAAAAGTTTGTCTATACTTGGATATGACATCAGCAGTGTTGCCAAGACTCTCAATATTTGGTGTGTTTTTTTTAATTTGATTCCAGCAGCTGGGGCTTTGTTACTTTAGAATCTCAGCTTTCTTTACAAAAAAAAAAAAAAAAAAAAAAAATCTGGCCCCTGTGGCTGTAGAGAAAAGCTTGAAAACATGCTAATACTTCAACAACAGAAGGCAAATAAAAAAGAACCCAACATTTATTTCTGTTTATATCTCATGATATTTAAGGCCCAAAGTCTGATTTTTGAACTCTCAGATTGGCAATACTTCATTGTGTTATACACATGTTGATTAATATTTAACATGTTAGCACTCCATGTAGAGAAGGACTTGTTTAAAATAATGTCAGCTGTTTCTCAGCTCCTGAGAAAGAGAAGGAGGCCAGATGTGTCCCCAAGACTCCAAACTAAGGCTACGTCTTCACTACAGGGGGGGGTCGATTTAAGATACGCAAATTCAGCTACGCGAATAGCTGTATCGCAAAATTCGACGTATCGCAGCCGACTTACTCCGCTGTAAGGACGGTGGCAAAATCGACCTCCGCGGCTTCCCGTCGACGGCGCTTACTCCCACCTCCGCTGGTGGAGTAAGAGCATCGATTCGGGGATCAATTGTCGCGTCCCGATGAGACGCGATAATTCGATCCCCGAGAGGTCGATTTCTACCCGCCGATTCAGGCAGGTAGTGTAGACCTAGCCTAAGGAACTAGAAGCTTCCACATCAACAATAGTGTTTTATTATAGGCCCATATAAACACACTCCTGAAAGAATGGGTAGAATTTTTATACCAAAACTTCTTTGGTGAAAAATACAAATTCAATACCACCAAAACATTTGGTCAGTATGTGTTGATTCCACCAAATTCTTTCCACTGAAAAAAAATCTAAAAAAAGATCCCACCAAAATCAAAACTGTTTTGGTGACATTTGCTAAACAAAACATTGAGAGCATGCTACAGAAATTAGTCATTTTAATATGCAAGGTACAGTATTAAGACAGTAGTAATAGAGAATCAGACTGCATATGAAACACAAATGGCAGTAACACAAAAATCTGAAGAAACATGCAGTAAAGTGCACCAATTCTCAGAAAACAATACATATGATAATATAAAACTGAGGGAAAGCAATTAAGTGATATCACATGGTCAGTGCACATCAGTCTAGGAGTTCAAAGTTGTATACAGAAAGTTAAGCATCTCAATTCATATTTAAATACCTAGGGTGACCTGATTTTCAGAGCTGGGGCTCTGGAACAATTTAATGGTGGGGGTGCTCAAAGCCATTGAACCAAACTGTAAACCCTGAATATGTTGGAAACCACTTCAAGCCAGGGGGTACGGCAGCACCCTTAGTTCCAGCACCTATATTTCAGAGGTGCCGTGCACCCACAGCATATATTTGAAGTCAGTGAAAGCTGAGTATTCAGCACCTCTGAGCACCTTTCAGCATCCAAGTTTAAAAAAAATTCAGCCATAATGCATGACACATTGCTTCACCGTGTCTCAGTGAATGAGTGGCAGACTTTGGAACAGACCCCAAGAGTCAGTCTTCAAAGTCTCCTGCTGTCACCATTAGACAGCACTTCTTCTGAGACCTAATCAATACTAAAGGAGCAGGATCAAAATAGATCTTGGGAAAAAACAAGGCTAATGAGTGATTTATGCAGTTTAATACAAACACATGTGATGTAATTAGTTGATTAAAAATGGCAAAATGGTGTTTTAATTGAGCTAGAAATGAACAGTAAAGGGGCAAAGAGACATCAATTTAAGGATATTTTTAATCACAGAACGAAAATGCCCAGCAATATTCTGGTTACATAAGGAGTCAAAGGTAAAAAGGATGGATGATTCCAGAAAATCATTTCCATTGAATGGGAAGGAAATGTTAGAGGTGCCTCTCAGAGACATTACAGAGAATCCTAATGACTTCAGTGGGTTTTGCATCAGGTCCTGAATGCCCAAGAGCTAGTTTGAATTTACAGGAGGAAAGTTTTGATGAGAGAAGGACAATACCTTGAGATATTAAAAGTGGTAAACAGGCTTAGTGAAGGATTTATTTTCTATTTTCATTACCCCTCTTTGAATGGGTTTAATATGACACACAATACAAAAGGAAGGATGGTCTTGTGGTTAAGACCCTGGAGTAGGACTCGGGAGGCCAAGACTTATTACCTGATCAGCACAAGTTTTCTATCTGACCTTGACCAAGTGACTTGTGGGGGAAATCCTACTCTCACTGACTTCTGAAGGGATAGAATTTCATCTCTGTGTGCCTCAGTTGCCATCTACAAAATGGGGATAATACTTATCTGCTTTGTCTATTTGGATTGTAAATTCTCTTACTGTGTGCATGTACAGTGCCTAGTACAAAGAAGCCCTGATGAGGTTCATGCCACAAGCAGGGCCGGCTCCAGGCACCAGCTTAACAAGCAGGTGCTTGGGGCGGCCAAGGGAGAGGGGCGGCACCTGCGGCAATTCGGGGGTGGCAGGTCCCTCACTCCCTGTAGGAGCGAAGGACCTGCCGCCGAACTGCCGCTGCCAATCGCGCCTTTTTTTTTTTTTTTTGCTTGGGGCGGCAGAAATGCTGGAGCCGGCCCTGGCCTCAAGGGACAACATAAATCAACAGATACTAATGTGCTAGTATAGAATTTGTCACAGTTCAGAGCAGCTGCACCTATATTTTTCCTCCAATGGTCCACCAAGGGCACCCACTCTTAGGCTTCCAGCTCCTCAACCGTCACCTCTTGTGAGAGGTGCATTTGCATAATTTCCCTTTACAGATTTCCTAAGAAACCCACCTAACTTTGTTTGTCCCAAAAGGTCACACTTGTCTGGCATGTTGTTTAAAATAGTCCTTTTGTGAGTTGATAAGTCATCCCTGAACTAGAGCCTAATTAAGCCACACACAGTGAATAGTCATTCTTGTGCTAGGCTCTAGCCAATCCACAAGCCAGGAGCTGGTCTGGTGACTCTCAGGGCAGGTATATAAGCCTCACAGGAGAGACAGCAGTGCAGTTTGCTCAACGTCACTTCATAACTTTGGACTACCCTCTGCCTGACAGTGGTGACAGACTCCACAGGCATTAGCTTGCTGCTGTCCTGCTCCTACTCCAGCCTTGTTCCCAGTCTTGCTCCAGCCCTGCCCTTGCTCCAGTCTAGCTCCTGACCCCACTCTTGATTACTGACCCTGGCTCCGACCTAGGGCTCTGGTTCCTGGCTAGGCTGCCATAGTGCTGACCACTAAAGCCAACTGCCACTGCTCCAACCCTTAGGCCCAACCCTCCACCTCTTGGTTTCTGACACCTTCGAAGCTCATATCACCTCCCAGGATTTACACTGGCCACTACTCCCCCCTCCTCCCCCAAAGAAGTTACATACAATCCCACAATATGCAAACTTTGAATTTTTAATACAATGGACTCTAAAGCTATTTAAACTTAATTCAATAAGATCTCTCAAAGATATTGAAGGAAATTGCCATATCTGTCACAGGGTTGCCTATATTAACATTCTCTGAGAGAACTGTGCTTCATCATATTTGTGCTGTGTACATTTGTGATATCTCAAAGATATATTAGGGTTTTTTTAATGGCAAAAGGGATTGAGCACTAAATGGTCCCATGCTGCAACATACTTTAAATGTCAAGGAAAAAGGTTTGAAGGCAACAGTGGTTCAGAAACAAAAATCAAAGCCATGCCAGCATTTGAGAGGGCAAACAGAATACCTGGATGGATCCACAGAGGAATTACACAGCTAATAATTAGTGTGTGTAAATTGCTATGGTACAGACAGCAACAGAAGCTGCATCTGCTAAGGTATTCAAAACAGAGTTAGACAAGCACTTGCAGGAAAAGATATTAGTATAAATACTAGCTAGCAATGTGGATGGACCTAAATGACACCCACGTCCTCCCCCAATAGCCGAAAATTCTTGCTATTAGTGTGCAAAATACTGTACAAAGCAGCATCAGAAATATGTACTGCGGACTAGATCCGATATCATTAACTTTTAAGGTTAAACACCTTACCGCTAATGTAATGTAAATTACACTAAACATTTAAAACAACCTTTCCAGGTTACTGCATTCATGAAGGTTAAACAACTGGAATTCAATATAGTTTTTAAACCATGGAGACGGGTGGTGATTGGGAGATTTAGAAATGTATCCTTTTTAATATATATCTTTCTTAAACAATGATCCTATGCATATGAATGTCTTGTTTTCTCACCTTCTCAGTGTGGTAGTGAAATGCCTGCAGGTTGCAAGCAATGCAAATTAATTAGTTGCATTTCATTAGTTATATCCAAAGGAAAAACAAGAAGTAGGAAACTAACTGTCCAAAGACATGGGAAACAGGAAGTAGCAAATTATAGCTGAATAAACATGAAAGAAAATTAGGGACAGCACTGTGAATAAGAAAAAGGAAGATGTATATTCCATTGTGGTCCTCCAATATGGAAGATTTGCCAGCATTAGGTTACATAAAAATGGATCACATTTTAATATTGCTGTTTTATATCAGTCAATGGGTACCTCTCTGACTGTCACTCCAAAGAAACTCAGTAACTTCTCTCAGTTGGAAGAAGTGCTCTTGCATCAGACCATGAGGAATTCTCTGTCTTTCAGGTTTCAGAGTGGTAGCCCTGTTAGTCTGTATCAGCAAAAAAAAACAAGGAGTACTTGTGGCACCTTAGAGACTAACAAATGTATTTGAGCATAAGGTGCCACAAGTACTCCTCGTTCTCTCATTCAAGTTTATTCAGAGTCTGCAAACTGAGCCCAACTGTACTGTACTGGGGGAAAGAGGAGCTGAAATCCTGCAAACTTAAAAAGTTAGGACAGTCAGACAGAATCTCAACTTCCACCAGTGTTTCTAAGCTCCTGCTTAATGAAGCAAAGAGATCCAGAATGTTATTGGTTTATGTGGTGTTGCAGCATCGGATTGCCACACCTTGTGGAATTGGGACATAATTACACAAGTGCTCTTTAAAGTAAGGGAAAGCCTTCAGACTTCACCAATAAACATTAAAGAGTAACGTTGCAAGAATTTAGTAATGACATATTCGCTTACTTTCATAGTATCACACAACTAACTACCCCCCACCACACACACACACACACACAAACACACAACATGCTCCTCTTTAAGAATGTTTCTGAAATAAGGAAAACCTCTATGTAGGGTTCAATTTTACAAGCATCACTCTGTAGTGTGGAAGAGAATATAAATTTGAAGCACAAATGACTTTCTGTGAGCCTGTCTCTAATTCTTAGTACATTAAGTGAATGGCTGGTAAGAATTAATTTTGATTTACTTTGTATAGTTGAGGCAGAGAGATATTCTCTGTGTTAATTGTAATGCTTAATAAATTAAAAGATTATGATCATTTATATTCAGTGAGGTAGAATGTTTTTCTTTTCAAAGCACAGACACAAGAATATTAAGATCCAAATGATTGTTTGAATGATACTTTGTGCTTATTATCCCCCTAAAAATGCTGCTAAAATGAATTCATTAATTTTTAATCTAAAAACACTTAATTCAGGATGTGAAAGGTTAGTTTTGAAAGAAGGTGTGATACAAAGGGGATGGCAGGCACCCTGATGAGCAGCAGATTGGCTCTGATCTTTCGCAATCCAAGTGAGATGATGATGTTCTGCTATGGATGAAAGGGCTCATTATCTCAAAGATAATTGCCCAGATGCCACACCAGTGAGGTCACACTAAACAGGGTTGTGGTTTCTGAACCAGCACTGGAGCTAATTAACACTGAAAGCTACAGGCAGCCATTTTGTATAGACCTCCATGAAGATGAATAGGTCCATGTCAGCTTTAACCATTTGCTCACCTTGGTTCTGCTGCTTAGTGAAAATATAGCTTTAAAAAAATAAAATGCTTTAGCCCTATTGTTAGAGAGTTAAAAATCTTTGTCTTTGAATCATACTGCCCCACTATCCTCCATTTTAGTCCCAAAGTTGCCTACATTCCACACTGATTTGGTTTCTCTCCTCCCTTTTACTGTTGAAAACGATTTACATCAGAAATGAAGAATCATAAAGATCAGTGGATAAAAGAATAGGACCGGAATGCAAGGGACTGAGTCAGGCAAAGACAGCAGGTGCTGAGGGAAGCTTCTCACAGCTCTACCAACATCTCAATCCTGAACATTTCTAAACCGAAGTTTTTGAAAGTGGTTTACACTAAAGGAAGGAATACCACCGCATTTTAAGTAAAGCTGAGGAAAAATTTTCAGATTAAACTTTCTTGCCAAAAAATGCACATTCAGATTGACCAAAGCATTTCACAAATTTGTGTCAAGTGTGCTGAATTATTTTGGGCGGGAACAAAAACAACAGAAAAAATTGAAATGTTTCATTTTGATGTGAAATGTTTCAACTTTTTTATTCAAAATTATTTTCATTTTGAATTTTACCTCAATTTTAATTTTTAAAAAACACTCAAATGAAATATTTCATTCAACCAAAAACAAGGGTATGTTGCGTTTTTTACTTTTTTGGTTTGCTAAATAAATTGAAAAAAATTCAATCAAATGATTATTTTATTTTATTTTTATTTGTTCTGTATGGCCAGCAAACTGACAAATCAGTTATTAGCAGAGCTTTAATTTTAAGTTTCATGCATGAATACATTTTCTTGCCTCTCTCATTTTGGATTGTGTCACACACAATGTCTCACATTTGGACCTTGGCAGTTGAGAGATGTGAATTCAATAGTCTACCACCATGGCAGTTGCAGACAGTGGTCACTATTTTGTTACCATTAAAACCACAGTGGTATCTTAGTGCCTAATGCAGACCCCCACTGACTTAACTGGGGGCTCCCTGTGGGTGTATGTATCTGTTCACGTGCAGCTCATTGCAGGATAAGCATATGTAAGATACATATGCATATATATCATCATTATTAACTTAGTTGAAACACCATTTTGTGAACACTCAGCAAGGGGAAACCTCATAAAATTTCTGTTTTCCACCTCCTCCTGTAAAAATAATTAGCACCTGATGTATACAAAGCTCTGCACAAACACTGACCAATTAAGCTTCACCCTAAGGTAGGTAGATAAATATAAAATATGGACAATATTTTAATTTGGAAAAAAGGCGGAGAGATGACGTAGTGTGCTCATGTTCACAGAATGAACACATCTGAGCAAACCTGTCACCTGAGGAGTGCACTCGTGAGCACCTCAAAGGGGTCAAAAGTGCAGGTCTCCCTATAACCAAGACAAGGGGTCTGCCAGGTTTGTTTGACCACTTATAGATGTCACCAGCCTTCGCTGGATGGAAAAAGTCCAGGCGAAGGCAGTAAAAATGGGTAGTTATGACAGATCCAAAATAAAAGTTTCAGGAATGATTGCAGGTAGCGAGGGACCCCTCACTGAAGGCCTTCCATTGGATAGAGTTTGCAATGCTGGGGAGGGAGTAAAGGCAACCATATCAGTGTTGGCAATCGAATTCCGCACATTAGTCCAGCCCTAGAGAGACTGCCAAGAATGAAATCATTTATCCCTGAAGAGAGAGTGTACAGATGGGAGTGTTTTTTGTGATATATAGCATTTGGAATGATATAGTGACCACTCTCAACCTTAACAATGGAATTGTTACCCACATGTCCTTCATACACATATACATAGAGCTAAATGTGTATTTGCCATTCCCATTTCTATTAGAGAATCCCAAGGTGCTTTACAAATACTAATTAATTCTCACATCACTCCTGTGAAGCAGATAAAAGTGAATGTCATCCTCATTTAGAGATGGAAAAATTGAGGCATGGAGAACATAAGAAGCTTGCTCAAGGTTACAGAAGAAGTCCCAAATCACAGACCCAGGAATCATCCAGTCAAAGTCCTTAGCCACTACACCAACTTTTATGCTAAAAACACATTCTGTATAGTTGGGTTTCAATGCTTCTTGGGATGGGTGACCTGAAGACATCACATATGGGGTCTGAGGTAGACCTAAGAGGGTAAATTCTTAACTTACCTAAGAGCTGCTGAATTGCCTCTAGATCCAAGTGGTATTTGGCAATCCAATTTGTCAACCTATCTCTAATGAGAAGTTCATCAGTTCATTGGCAGAATGGATTACCTGCTTCTTAAATGTTAGAAAGACAGTTTTGAAAAGCCTGCTTTTAACAATTATATTTGCATTTTTACTGTAATATTCAAAATGTTTTAAAGATTCATGCAGCCTCCTTTTGAATAGAAATGCAGTTTGGGTTTTTAAAATATGAGTATGTTATCAAAGTGAGGCAAGCTCCAGGCTTTCCATGTTTTAATGTTATTATGTCTGACATGACACCACTATAATCTAATATACCATTATGGTGTGTCACAACAACATAGAAAAATCAAAGCAATCTGATTACAGACCAGCAGGGACACAAGGTCTGACAAGATCTGTTGTATACAAACAGGAGTAATGTATACTAGGAACGGAAAATGTCTGCAAGTCTATGCAGTTTGCTTGAAAATGGGAATGAAAGGCACAAATATATGACTTTGTACAAGGTATTGAATAGTGCTCCCCATATAAACACATGCGTGCGCACACATACATTGGGAGGAAATTGGTATATTAGAGGTTTATTATTAATGGATTGCTAGTGAGTGGTAGTAAGGCTGGACTCTCAGCAACAGGATGGATTTGAGACCAAATATTTGTAATGGAAATAATGGAATGATCGTATTTGTTACTTTGTTTTTTACATGATTATGGAGATGAGCGCCACATTACTGCAATGTTTGGAAATGATGAACAAATCTTAGCAATAAATGCATGCAAAAAACATTGCATGCAAACTAGAGCATAGTTACCTTCAGAAACTATTAGGTGTTAATTTCAAGAATGTGTGTAAAAAGGGTTGTCTGGTGGTTAGAGGGGGCATTTGGGAGCCAGGAGTCTTGCGTTCTAATCCTAGTTCTACTAATGCCAAATTGGACAATTCATTTAATCGCTCTCTGCTTTCATTTAATATGGTAATATGAATTTAAAAGTATTTTTACCACACAGGTGTGTTATGAGGCTTGATTAAACCTCCCTTAGATTGTGAGCATGGACTATCCTTTTGGAAAACACGTAGCAGATACAGGGTGCTACAGTGAATAAACATCGTTAAATGCTTTGAAACTGTTCAACAAAAGGTTCTATGTATGTGATAAGCACCTTGACTAAATTTCTTATGAACTTGATGGTGAATTTGTACATCACTGGCCTCGTCTTGCCTTCTGTGGCTGCCTGGTTATCCTACAAAAAGAATATAAGGAAAACAGGATGTAAAGCAGCAGGACATGAGGATGGAGTTAATGCAGTCTAGAAGTGGGTTGCAGTTGTCCTCTGGGAGCTGGCTGCTGCAGATTGTTACAGATATGTGGCAGTTGCCAAGCCAACTGTTGACGCTGAGGTGATAGATGTTTGCATCCACAAGGGTGAAAGTGGGCAATGTCCTTGATATAATTGCAAACTTTGAGTAAACATGTTTCATTGTTCTGGGGCCAGTGATGGAACATACTCAAAGTACATACAAGTATATAAACAGCAAAGGACATTGCTCACTCATTATGGATGCATCATCAAAGGGCACAATGTCAAGGTATTCTGGAGATTTGGTCTATTCAAGAGCAGGCAAGAAGGTACTTTTGTTCCCGCTCAACTGTATGGATATTAATGGGTTTCTGACCCCACCTACCCTCTAGTTCTATGGATCATAAAGGCTTAACCCTATGTGTGGTGACCTGGCAGAAGGTTTAACTATACACTGACCAAGTGCAAAGTGGCGGTGGAATGTGCTTTTGGATGACTGAAGGCAAAATGGCACTGTATGGACTGCAATGTAAATTATGCCATACACCTTAAAGGGGCATACTGTGCCCTACACAGGGGTAGTATTTTGGACTGGAGAGAATCAATTATTGTTCTGCCTTTCTTCCTGGTTATAGATAACCTTCCAGTGTATCTTTGGGGAGTATGATAGTATCCCGGAAAGCCAGGAAAATAAGGGATGCCTTGTGCCCCCACATGCTTGGTTTAAAAGGAGAGAACAATGATGATGTGTAATTACATTGAAGCGTGATGTGGTACTGTGACCACAAGATTTATCTTTTGCATTAATTTTACAGATATGGAGGTACTACTGGGATGAATTTGACACTATGAATGTATTAATTATCTTTGTCTATTAAGGTTGCCCTTAGTAGTTTTTGGAACACAGCAACATAGGATTGTAAGAAAATTATTAAAGGTATTCCCCACAGACAGCCAAAAACACAAGTACAAAGGAAAGAAAACCTGACATGCAAATAAAAACAGTAAAAAATACCCAAACAATGAAAGCCAAATGCAACAAAAACCAAAACAAAATGCAAAATAATGTGCAGAGGAAAGCAGCCATTGAAACTTTTATTTCACATTCCGTCCCGACTCATCCTTGTACTTCTGGGCTGCCTGCCTGCTAGGTCCCAGGGTTCCTGATTCCCAACAAGAAGACTCTCTCATCGTCTTTGCCAGGTATTTACACTTAAATAGGGTAAAGGGTTTAGGAGATGGGTGGGTGGGGTTCAAAGGCCAGTGAAGCAGAACATTATTAAGTGATAAGGGGTGCTGTAGAAATGGAGATACTTCCATTCATTTCAAAAGCTGGATCCACTATAACAGGCTGCAGCAGGGCAGCTGCCTCATGAGCACCTCTCTCCTGCAGCACCCTGCCTCAGTTTCTTCTCTCAGGTAACCCCATAACTTTACTGCAGGCTCTTCTCTCTCAATAATACCCTTCCTTGGGGCTAGTTTCTTATTAAAACAGAGTGTAAGTAGTTCAAAACATAAATCTCAACATAAAATCCATTTTATCACACCAGTGCAAATATCATAAAAATCACCCAACATTTCATCACTCAGTGCACCACATACCAGCACCTGCAGCTACGCCCAGACATTCGGTCAGTCGTCTTCTTTCCTTCTGGTTCTGGACAGCTACCCCAACGCCTCTTACAGCTGAAGTGCAACCTCACTCTTCCTTGCAAGAACTCCCACAGTCTCTGTACTAGGAGCATCCTACCCAGGGGAACATCCCTCACTCCCCCTGTTCCTCTCAGTCCAGCTCTCTGGCCCTGGAGATATCAGCGTGTAAGCTCCTCTGCTGCTCTCCTGCCTTCAGCTCTCTCTGGTCCTCTGCTCCAGCTATCTGACTTACAGGCATCTCCCTCTGCTGCTCTCTGGCCTTCAGCCTTCTGGCCAGGCCTCTCTGGCTTGGGGGGACACCAGCCAGGAAACCTCTCTTGCTGTTCTCCCAGGAAGCTTCTCGCAGTCTAGCTCTCATCTCCCACTCAATCTCCTACTCCCAGGTAGCCCTGACTCTCCCTCTCACTTGGTCTCGCCTCCCCAGGGCACAGGTGCCCCTTTTAAGCCCAAGTTGAAGGCAGCAAATACGGCACAAGTGCACTGGCCCTGCTCCCTCTTAAAAGGCCAGTGCCATCCTATGACACAGGGCAAAACACCTATTTCATAATATCCTCCAAAACAGTAATAAATGCTAGTGCTCTTGAAATTGGCTGTGCCATTACCAATTAAACCTACCCCCAATGTCATAACATCCTCCAGAACAATAACAGAATAGCAGCATCCATCTTACCAGGCTGTGATGCTGGGTCCTCCGCCATGTCCATCCTAGGCCATTCCTCAGCTTCAGTCTCATCTTGAGCAAGTCTATTCCAGACCAAGGCTCTCTACTCTGGGTGAGTGGGCTCAGATAAAAGGAGAGATGAAGCACTAGGCACAGGATTCTCACACTCGCCTCCTGCTCAGAATAATGTCTGGAGTCCTTGAACACCCAGTGTAAATTCAGGCTCCATACTCAGGGCACTATTGATGAGGCAGTTTACCGGATCATAAAAAAAGGGACTATTGGGGCATCACTAGACCTTGCATTATGGTCCTTGGCATTTTGTTAGGCCACCTTAAACCCCTTGATCTTCTCCCTGCACTGTGACTCAAAACAATGGATTCCATCTTGGCTAGTCAATCAGACACGTCCTCGTGGAGCTTTGTATTTCTGTCCTTGCTCCCAAATTTGTTGGCCTTTTACCAAAGTTCCAGCAATGCCTTTCTGAGGACCTATGACCATCTGGCAACACATTGAGATGAGGACTTTTCAGTGGGCATTCACTGAATTTGGAGATATGCACCGGAGATGGGTGCAGTTGCTATTCTGGCAGCTATGCGAGATTGGGAACCAAAATGCTGGGCAATCCTAGGTACAGCAATAGGGAACGTCTCTCCAGGGAACAGAGAATATGTAGATGATAAAATAGGTCATAAGGTAGAAAGGCATTGGAGGAATAGCAGCCATTGATTGTAGAGACAGATTGAGTGAAAGAAGCACTCAAGGAAAGCTCACTCAAGGTCTGCCCTATATTTCTGACTGTGTCAGCAGCCTCAAAGTGATTCCATCAACAACATATGAAAGAAGGGATTTGTGGTCTGGACTGGGGGAGATTGAACAGGAACACTCAAGTCATTATTCGAGTGAAATCACTAGTGAAGACAAGCTCTAAGCCCTGGTCTACTTTAGTTTAGGTCTACTTTAGTTTAGGTCTAATTTAGCAGCGTTAGATCGATTTAACCCTGCACCCGTCCACACGATGAAGCCATTTTTGTCGACTTAAAGGGCTCTTAAAATCGATTTCTGTACTCCTCCCTGATGAGGGGATTAGCGCTGAAATCGACCCTGATGGGTCGAATTTGGGGAAGTGTGGCTGCAATTCGACGGTATTGGTCTCCGGGAGCTGTCCCAGAGTGCTCCATTGTGATCGCTCTGGACAGCGCACTCAACTCAGATGCACTGGCCAGGTAGACAGGAAAAGCCCCGCGAACTTTTGAATTTCATTTCCTCTTTGGCCAGCATAGCGAGCTGATCAGCACAGGTGACCATGCAGAGCTCATCAGCACAGGTGACCATGGAGTCCCAGAATCGCAAAAGAGCTCCAGCATGAACCAAACTGGAGGTACAGCATCTGATCGCTGTATGGGGAGACGAATCCGTGCTATCCGAACTCAGTTCCAAAAGACGAAATGCTGGAATATTTGAAAAAATCTCCAAGGGCATGAAGGACAGAGGTTATAACAGGGACCCGCAGGAGTGCCGCGTGAAGCCTACCAAAGAACCAGAGAAGCAAACGGCCGCTCCGGGTCAGAGCCCCAGACATGCCGCTTCTATGATGAGCTGCATGCCATTCTAGGGGGTGCCCCTACAACTACCCCACCCCGTGCTTCCCTCCTCCCCCACCCCTCCCTTGGCAGTTATCCCCCCATTTGTGTGATGAATTAATAAAGAATGCATGAATTTGAAACAATGACTTTATTGCCTCTGCAAGCGGAGATCAAAGGAGGGAGGGGCGGGGAGGGCGGCTGGCTTACAGGGAAGTAGAGTGAACCAAGGGGGCAGGTTTTCCTCAAGGAGAAACAAACAGAACTTTCACACCATAGCCTGGCCAGTCATGAAACTGGTTTTCAAAGCTTCTCTGATGCACAGGGCGCCCTGCTGTGCTCTTCTAACCGCCCTGGTGTCTGGCTGCACGTAATCAGCGGCCAGGTGATTTGCCTCAACCTCCCACCCCGCCATAAATGTCTCCCCCTTACTCTCACAGATACTGTGGAGCACACAGCAAACAGTAATAACGATGGGAATATTGGTTTTGCTGAGGTCTAACCGAGTCAGTAAACTGCGCCAGCGAGCTTTTAAACGTCCAAAGGCACATTCTACCACCATTATGCACTTGCTCACCCTATAGTTGAACTGCTTCTTACTACTGTCCAGGCTTCATGGGCCATGGGAGCAAGGGGTAGGCTGGCATAGGTGCGACCGCACGGTGCTGCTGACTGGGAGAGCAGCCTGAGGCAGAAGCCTCCAGCTGGCATGATATTCCAGGCAGGACTGAATCTCCATTAGACGAAACTTGAAGAAGAG
This sequence comes from Terrapene triunguis, assembly GCF_002925995.2. Lineage (NCBI taxonomy): Eukaryota > Metazoa > Chordata > Testudines > Emydidae > Terrapene > Terrapene triunguis. The sequence continues at coordinate 27,580,866 of NW_020664417.1, read as the reverse complement.
AATGACCTGGAGTCATTCCCATTTTTGTCCAGGCATCCCCGACCGACCTCACCGAGGCCAGCCAGGAGCACCCATGTCTGCCCAGGCACCCCCGACCAACCTAACCGAGGTCAGCCAGGAGCACCTATGGGACGACGATGGCGGCTAGCAGTCATATTGTACCGTCTGCTGTCCACAAGGCAAGGCAAGGGAATTCTGCTGTGTAGCGTCTGCCAGCAGCACCCAGGAGACATACGGTGACAGTGAGCTGAGCGGGCTCCATGCTGCCATGGTATGTCATCTGCATGGGTAACCCAGGAAAAAAGGCGAAAAACGATTTTTTGCTATTGCTTTCATGGAGGGAGGGGGGCCTGACAACAGTTACCCAGAACCACCCGCAACAATGTTTTTGCCCCATCAGGCATTGGGAGCTCAACCCAGAATTCCAATGGGCAGCAGAGACTGTGGAAACTGTGGGATAGCTACCACAGTGCAACGCTCCGAAAGTCGATGCTAGCCTCGGTACTGTGGACGCACACCACCGACTTAATACACTTAGTGGGGACACACAAAATCGACTGTATCAAATCAATTTCTAAAAAATCAACTTCTATTAAATCGACCTAATTTCGTAGCGTAGACATACCCTAAGTAATCCTTACACAGGGATATTGTGGCAAGGCTGGGAATAGAATGGAATCCAGATCTTCAGAGACTCAGTCCAGTGCCTTAACCTCAAAACCATCCTTTCTCCAATGAGATAGCAATCACATCATAAAAACAATAGTAATATAGCAAACAAATCCAAATTAAATAACCTGGGCCAGATTCTCAGCGCAAAATGAATGTATAACACTGGTGATCTGATTTGGTAGCATTTTACACCTGCTTTGCACAGGGGTAAATGCCTACACAAGCTGCATGGAAATGGAGAATCAGGCTGTGTGTACACAAAACAAACCCATATCTGTTCTTTAACAAGACTCACTCCCTTTTCCTTGAAACCTTGTGTAAATCTCTTGTTACTAACACACAAACAGCCCTTTCCCGCTCTGTCCACCCACCCACTTTGGTTTGATGTCACTACTTGTTTGCTACCTGTTTAACTGATATTCCTTGGAGCAGGAACCTTGTTGCCTCATATAGATAGATAGATAGATAGATAGTGTGACAGACCCAGACCAGTGGGGTACAGGAGTCTGGTAGAGGGAAAATATACTGGTCACTGGATGAGTAGTTTTCTGTTCCCTGAGTGACCAGAGCAGGGGCTGCACTAGAGTAATCAGGAACCTGCTAGAACCAGTTAAGGCAGGCAGGCTAATTAGGACACCTGGAGCCAATTAAGAAGCTGCTAGAATCAATTAAGACAGGCTAATCAGGGCACCTGGGCTTTAAAAAGGAGCTCACTTCAGTTTGTGGTGCGAGTGTGAGGAGCTGGGAGCAAGAGGCGCAAGGAGCCGAGAGTGAGTTTGAGAGGGTGTGCTGCTGGAGGACTGAGGAGCACAAGCGTTATCAGACACCAGGAGGAAGGTCCTGTGGTGAGACTAAGGAAGGTGTTTGGAGGAGGCCATGGGGAAGTAGCCCAGGGAGTTGTAGCTGTCATGCAGCTGTTAAAGGAGGCACTATAGACAGCTGCAGTCCACAGGGCCCTGGGCTGGAACCCGGAGTAGAGGGCGGGCCCGGGTTCCCCCCAAACCTCCCAATTGACCTGGACTGTGGGTTCTTCCAGAGGGGAAGGTCTCTGGGCTGTTCCCCAACCCACATGGTGAATCTCTGAGGCAAGAAAATCCGCCAATAAGCGCAGGACCCACCAAGATAGAGGAGGAACTTTGTCACAATAGATAGATATAGATATTATATATATAAGTGGCCACGCTCACTTATGAATGAGACATTATAACAACTTTTGCTTCACAGGGGATATTGAGAAGGAGGTGCAGGTTTAGCTGCTTTGTTTAGTTGATACATCCTGTTAACACACATGGGGAAGCCTTAGAGTTTTCCAATCAGTGCCTCTTTTTGCATATTTATATACTGAAATACATAAAAACAAATAAAATTAATAATAGCAGTAGTAGTGCAGTAGCTGACTTTCTGAGATGCATAGCAATGTGTGTAATCAGAGAGCAGGAGTTGGATCAGTCCTACTGGCCAGACAGAATATCCTATTTTATATCATTTAAAATGTGAAGAATAAAACTAAATTAGATGAGCCTGATCCAGATCTAGATGTAGCCTTTTTAAAAAGACAATTTTTGTGGTGGATTTTACCCTTCATGAAAGCGAGAGGTGATGTACAACACTGACTTGGCATCAGGTATATTGTATGCAGGTGTTATGTAAGTTTTCCACTCAGGTCTGCCTTGTGCCCCTCAGTCTGATGTGTCACCACCTGTCCCTTGCTAATACACCACTGGGCCTATCTGCAATAGACACTGTCATGCATGCTGGAAAAATAGGATTGGCACCTCTTTCAGTGAGTTTTGGATCAATTTAATCAGGCTAACCATCTGGGTCATTTCAACTCTCTTTCCAAACCTGTAATAATTACAGCTTTTGAATCAATCATTTCCAACCAGCTGCACTGGACTTGAACACGGTGATTGGCTCATAATTAATTCTAATTGAAATAATTGTAGTTTTTGAGTCAGTAACACTAGGATCAGATGAACTAAAGGACCCTCTCCCAAAACCCAATCATTAGTACAAAACATTTGATGAATCTTTGTTTCATCCTTGCTCAGAACAAATAAGAATGGATCATATTAAGTTGCCCGTGGCAAAGAATGTTTATTCACAGACCTACGTGCTCTGAACCATTTCATATTATGTATCTAAGACCATAGTGAAAGCTGCTTCTAAAACAGAAAATAGCATTTGGAAATTTAATCTACATCCAGTCAAGTACCATTTATATTTCTTACAGGATCCATCATATCAAGAAAGCCAGACACATAAGCCATAGCCTCAGGCGCGCCAAAGGGAATGGCACACTAGAGGTTAATAAAATAATTCATAGCCATTGGAACTCTCCAGGTTTGTGCGAAGATTTAAGGAAATCCTCTGGCTTGCAGTGCCACTTTACCAGCCTCTCTCTTCATGGTGCCCATAAAAAAAAAGTCTTTACAGCACTCCCTGGGAAAATAAATCACTGGGGAAAGGAGCCTGTCTATATATTTTAACTAATTCTGCCTCCCCAGAAGAAGCTGATTCTTGCCAACTATTCCCAAAGGGCAGATTTAGGAGGAAGCCCCTTCCCATCTCCTTGTCCCTAAATCTCTCTCTCTCCTCCCTAAGCAATGCCCATCATCACACTCATCCACACAGAGAAGAGGCCCTCAAGCTCCTGTTTTGTGGGATGGCCAAGCAGAAGCTGAACAAAAAGAGCTCTGTGCTGCACCCAGCTGGCCTTGCACCAGAGAACCTGAGCTTTCCAGCTGGCAGCAAGGGGTATTGGCCAAAACAACTCTAAACCGGCTCCACAAAATTCATTTTAATAGTAAAAACAACCTGCATGTACTTTGTCTAGCCCTGAAAACAAGTCGATTTTTCACCCTGGCACTATATACGCTAATAGGTTGCAATGATTTCAGTTCACACTAATGCAGTGTTATGTGATCTATTTATGATCAGTGTTTACCAGAGCATTTGGTGTGCTGATGGAAGAAACAATTGCTTGGTTTGGTATCAGTGAGCGCTCTCTGCTGACCAGCAGCAGGTATTACAATCTCTTCTCATTTTCTGCAACACAAAGTCAGATTTCATTTCAGTTATTTAAAAAACAAAAAAAGATAAAAAAAGAGAATCCTGTAAAGGAAAATTATCTCGGTATCCATGTGAGCCTCTATATTTACATCTATTATGCTGTAAATGTCATGTTAGCTTAAACCAGCTCACTTTTTAGAAAATCACTTATGATCATGAAATTCAGGGATTTCTTGAGAATGTATTATTTCATTCAGATATCTTAAGGAAAGGGGGAAAGAGGTGGGGGATCAACCCTGACTTCTGTATCCCCTTGAGAAGAAGTAAAGTCAAAACCAAATACTTAAACAACAGTGTTCTAAAGCAAACGCAGCAGCACTGAATAGCACTGGCATAAATCCACAGCCTACAGCACCTCTTTGCTGAAGATACATTGCCACCTCGCAAAGGCATAATGTAATCTACAGCACACACACTGTCAGCTGAGGCTTTAAAACATCCTGCCACTCTGAAGAATAACAGGTCATTACTTTTGTGCTATTCTGACTATAAAAACTGCGGGTAAAGAGAGACATGAAAAAAGGTGAGGGTGTGAGGAGAAGAGGAAGAGGAGCTATGAACACAGACATCAAAAGAAATAGGGGCAGCAACGCACATTTTTCTGAAGTTTAAATTAACTGTTTTGTACCTGTCTATCTCTTATAGTTTTGGAGTTGTTTCCAGTTGTTTCACGGGATTGTTACTGGGATAAGAAAGCCTTTCCCCTATTGGAAGCTGCCTAACGGCCAGTCCAAGTAGTGGTGGTGACCAAGGGCTGTTTGGTGGCCTATATCAGATGCTCTACCAGCACAACTGGTATCCTTCGTGGCAGTCCCAGAAGAGATACCAATAGACATGAAAATTAGAGTACATTTTCACACTTCTAGGTGCCGCAGCATCCTGACAGGACAGGGGGTGCTGCCCTGTTCTGTGCATACCATGCAGACGTCATTAAAAGACTCAACATTACCCACCTGAAATACCTGCAATAACTATATTAATCCTGTCGTCCAGCACCCAGGAAGTTAACGTATGCTTTGAGTATTCCCTGGGGCCATCTCTGCCTGATCTGTGGCTGCTTTATGCAGCTGCCATGGCACATGTGGGCTGGGAAAGAACAGAATATCAGACCCACCTTATTTATACTTTCTGTTTCTCATGTGCCAGAAACCTCATGATCATACACTGGTCTAGAAACCTATGGGCACTATTTTCTGGAAAAGCAACGATGGGGAAAAAAAAAACAATTTTCATTCTCCTACTTCAATTTTTATATTTTTTAGGTTTTTTTTAAAAGTCCTGCTTCTTAAGTCAAAAGATAAGGAATAACAAGTAACAACATCATCTTGTATTTCATCCAGGGCCATCCTTACCCATACGCAAAGTACGCAGCTGCGTAGGGCACCAGCTGCGTGCTGCTCCAGCCCCTGTGCCAGCTCTTCCCCATGGCCTCCGCCCCTGCTCCGCCCTGCCCCTTCCCCACCCCAGCCCTACCTCTACTCCCCTGAGGATTCCAGAAGCGGTCAGGCCTGCACTCACTGGTAAGTAGAGAGACCCTTCTCTGCTCCCCTGGCTCCCAGCCGCCCCGCCGGCGATTGCTGGGGGGTGGATCCCCCCTCCCCCCAAGCCTGGGAGCCAGGGGAGCAGAGCAGGCTGGGGCGGGTCACTCTACTTCCCGCAGGAAGTGGCCAGTCCCCCTCTCCCCCATCTTCCCCGGAGGCCTGGGGCCAGCCCCCACGCAGAGGCCTGGGGCAGGGCCCCACACAGCACCCGGGAGGGACAGCTGTGTAGGGCACCAAAATAGCTAGGGACGGCCCTGCTTCCATCCTAAATGATTGGGGCATTTGGGTGCTACTGGAAAAATAAATAAATAATAAACAACAGCATCCCAGTTATTTACAAATGTATTGTATCCATATTCCTACGTACCTGGATCACTTCACTGGCCACTAAATGTAGCCTATTATGAGGTGAAATTTGGCAATTATTTAACTGCACATCAACACTACTTAGCTGTTTGGAACTGGATACAGGAATATTTTATCTGACAACTATCAGAAACTTTGAGAGAGACCGGAACTGCCAGAATCAGAATTAGAAAAGACACCAGAGTTTACCATCCTCATTCTTACTAAAGGTACTAAAGGAAGGATCTTTAATTATCATATTTGGGCAAGAGTTTGTTTTCACATCTCATCCAAGAGATGGCATCGCTAGCAGCAGAGTGCCCTTTATGATGAGATAACTGGCTCTGTGGATATGGGGAAAGCAGTGGACGCAATATATCTTGACTTTAGCAAAGCTTTTGAAATGGTCTCCCACACTATTCTTGCCAGTAAGTTAAAGTATGGATTAGATGAATGGACTAGTAGGTGGATAGAAAACTGGCTCAATGGGTAGTGATCAATGGCTCGATGTCTAGTTGGCAGCCGGTATTAAGCAGAGTGCCCCAGGGATTGGTCCTGGGGCCGGTTTTGTTCAACATCTTTGTTAATGATTTGGATGATGGGATGGTTTGCACCCTCAGCAACTTTGTAGATGACACTAAGCTGGGGGGGGAAGAGGTAGATACGCTGGAAGGTAGGGATAGGGTCCAGAGTGACCTAGACAAATTGGAGGATTGGGCCAAAAGAAATCTGATGAGGTTCAACAAGGACAAGTGCAGAGTCCTGTACTTAGGATGGAAGAATCCCATGCACTGCTACAGGCTGGGGACCAACTGGCTAAGCAGCAGTTCTGCAGAAAAGGACCTGGGGGGATTACAATGGACGAGAAGCTGGATATGAGTGAACAGTATGCCCTTGTTGCCAAGAATGCTAATGGCATTCTCGGCTGCATTAGTAGGAGCATTACCAGCAGATTGAAGGAAGTGATTATTCCCCTCTATTTGGCACTGATGAGGCCACATCTGGAATATTGTATCCAGTTTTGGGCCCCCCACTACAGAAATTGGACAAATTGGAGAGAGTCCAGCGAAGGGCAACAAAAATTATTAGGGGGCTGGGGCACATGACTTATGAGGAGAGGCTGAGGGAACTGGGCTTATTTAATCTGCAGAAGGGAAGAGAGATGGAAGATTTCATAGCAGGGGTGCTCCAAAGAGGATGGAGCTAGGCTGTTCTCAGTGGTGGCAGATGACAGAACAAGAAGTAATGGTCTCAAGTTGCAGTGCGGGGGGGGTCTAGGTTAAATATTAGGAAAAACTATTTCACTAGGAGGGTAGTGAAGCACTGGAATGGGTTACCTAGGGAGGTGGTGGAATCTCCATCCTTAGAAGTTTTTAAGGCCCGGCTTAACAAAATCCTGGCTGGTATGATTTAGTTGGAGTTGGTCCTGCTTTGAGCAGGGGATTGGACTGGATGGCCTCCTGAGGTCTCTTCCAACCCTAATAGTCTATGAGTCCCATGCAAGTACTGGCCCAGTAATTTATCCCTACAGTACACAGAGAAGAAGTTGAGAATGTATGCAGCTATTGTAGTCAACAGTGCCCTCTGTTAGCAAGGCCCATGCACATTTACTGAAGCTAACACATTCCAGCAACCAGCTTCTAAGACAGACGTGAACAACATTCACAGCTATCATTTGAAAAGAATTCAAACCTGCAAAGAAAGGCACTTATCATTGACATGGATATTGTGGGGGATACTGTACTGGGCTGTGCACTAAATCAGCTTACAGTATAATCTGTCTTGCAATTCTTACTAGAATGCCTTACGTAGCCACACATTTTAACAAGTGATACGGTGTACCTTACAGAGAGAGTTGGGTTTGAAATATTTATTTCAGTAGCTTCTCAAAAATGCATTAAAAAAAACCTTCATCTGAAATTCTAGCTTCTTTGGCCTGTCTCATACACCATTCTAAAAAGAGTGACATCAAGCTAAAAATCTGAAGTAAAGTATCTTCAGGTTACAGGTGCTTCTTCAGTTATATATTGAGCTGTCTCCAAACTGATACGCTGTGCCCTTTGGAACTATGTGAACTGAGGAAGTGCCACCTTGCACATAACTGACAGTAGCTATTTCATAATACAACAGAACCTTCTTACTGTGAAGTTATTTTTCCATAGCAAAACTTTGGTCTGGAGCTAACATGTCAGCCTTACATTCTATGGACACAGAAGGCCTTGCAGGGAACAGGAATCAACCTAATTTAGGAGTAAGGGTGAGCAAGATACTACACGCCTACTAGGGGATCTGTAGCCTATACCATATCCCAGAACTAACCTTTGAGGTTGGGAAGTCCTATGTTATGAGGTAGGGGAAGCTGGGGACATAGCTGACAGAAGGATAGGGAAGTGTCCAAGGGATCTGCATTACACAGATCTATCAGTCAAATCCCCACACAACATGGGAGCACACCAGCCTTGGGAGCAATTGTAGATTGCCAGGAGGGAGGGATTGCCAAACTCCTATTTCAAAAAGTTCTGCTTTTATAGGATGGATAGATAACACAAATGACGAGGGATAGCACAGAATAAGGAAAAGTGACTAACCCTGGGATCTGTGATTTTGGTTTTTCCAAGGCTTTTAATGTAGACTGGCCTACTTGGGACCGTGACATTGTCTTTCAGAGACACTGTAGATATACAGTAATCCCACTGAAATGAGGTGGAGTATAATTTATCATCTTGTTATCTGATGGAATACTAGTAGCTCCGTAAGAGGTTCTGTTGTAGGCCAGAGGGAGACTTTGGCAAACCAGTAAAGTGCCTGAAACCACTATGGCTTATTGTTAAAGGCAGTCTAGTCAGCAAGCTGTAAATTGGCCATTCAGCAGTCTCAGCTTCACCAAGGCAGGAGGGGGGAGAGTTTTGGGGTGCCATAGAAAGGGCAGCTTGACCCCGCATCCTTCCTGATAAGAATTGTGTTGAAGTTGCTGATACATGCATTTTAAAAGAGCAGGATGTGCCTCAGGAATGTCTATTGGCGTCTCAAGGCTGCAAACTCTGGAAAAACCCACACTTGGTTAATCAATAATCAGAAGGAGCCTCTTGCTTGCCCATTGGAACTGCTTGCTTTACACATTTTCTTTAAGGGACATGTCATTCTATTACTAATGTATAAATAAGGGGGAAAAGTTTGAGATAGTGGGACTCGTTTGGGGACTCTTTTTGGACTCTCCCTCTGGATACATCTTGTGTTCCCCACCGGCAGATGGGTTGCCACTGTTTCACTCGAGAGCCACACTCAGCTTTGGTAATTATCAAGGGTTGGGGATGTTTTACTAATCTGTTGCGGATGTGTGTAAGTGCTTGAGACTAAAATTTAACAACCCTCGGGGCCAGCCCATTTGATGCAGCTATGTTTTGTAACACAGTTGTTGTGGTATTTGGATAGGTTTCTGGAGGATATTGGAACAGAAGGTAGCTAGCTGTCTTTTCCAAAGTAAACTCTTTTTAAACTCTGAATAGCTATCAGAGACCTTGCAAGACTGCAAACGATTGAGGCTGGCAACCACCCAAGACCAGTGTATACAAATGCACTTGTCTTTACTGTTACCTGTTCTCCTCACTTCCTCCCGTTTGTCTGTTTAGTCACCTGTTGCATGCATCAAAATCCTTAATTGTGAGCTCTCGGGAGCAAAGGTTGTCTTTGTGTTACTTACTTGTACTGTGTCTAGTATAACAGACCCTGATCTGGAGTCTTCTCAGGCACTACAGCAACCTTAATACTAATAACCCCCCCACCTCCCACCCCCACACATATACATTTTGATTACCCAGACATATGGACTTTTCAGGAAAACTTGAGGGTGGGAGGGGGAGAACTGAACCATTTCTCAGTGGCCCATTATGAAATTGTTGTATTTTCAGCTTATATGCACAGTCATTACACAGTAGTACAACCTGATGCATACAAGATTGATATTGCATGTAAAATTATATAAATTCTAATTTCCTTATATACTGTATTCGCCAAATACATAATGATGCAAAAAGACCATCTTTTAAACCAAATGCACAAGGTGGTTTGAACATTCATTGAGGCCCAATTGTATTCGGTGATCTAGAAGCAGAGTCTCTGCCTCATAGAGTTTACAGTCTGAGATTTGGCTTGGCAAGGCAGTCTGTTGACTGCCTATTATCTGACCATGCTCAAATGTTGTCGAATATTCCAGCAAGAATACCCTGATGTAGGTGGCAGCCTAACTTTTTGATTGTATCATGGTGCTATTCTCTTAGTTTTACAGCTTCATTTCATTGTGCTCCACATTTTTCTGAGTTTAAAATATCTCAGTTAAGTAACTTGTTTTTTATAATTAGCCATAAGTATCTTTTTAAGGCAAAGTGTATTGGAGACCATGAAGTCTTTCTCTTTTTTGTTACTGTTCTAATAAATCAATGTTTTTAAATATTTGACCATTTTTGACATTTTATTTGACAAATTATTTTTGGACTGATCAACTGTTCAACCCTATGAGATATGTCATGATTAAACTACTTTTAATTGGCGGCTTGTATCAATAATTTCTGTAATTTGAACTTTTTATGGTAAGGTATCTATTATGTAGCTCACATAAGTTACAAAGTAAATTACACACAAAACTGTGCCGACTCCCTGGGTAAAAATATGCTGTTTTGGTCACTGTTACTTCATTTGTTCTTCATTCGTTCTGTGTACCAGTTTAAGTGCCTATGGTTGTCAGCCAGTCTGCAGTCTGCAAGCCACACTTTGTGGAGACTGTTAACCATCAGCAAGAGGCAGAAAAGCAGCTGTTACTAGAAGAGCAACTGGCAACTAGAAGGGAAAATTAATAAAGCCTCACAGAAGCCAAAGCAAATATAAACTCTCTCTCATTACTGTCCCATTACTAAAACACTTTTCATTATGTTTCAAATTCTGAAAGCAGGCAGGACAGCCATAAGAAAGTCTTTTAAAGAGGCAGTAAATGGGCCAGAACTGTCACCAAGTAATTGTTTTCAGACTTGAATCCTGGCTGCTGTGTTTGCACCATGCTTCATATTCCAGAGAATGTGCTGGGCCCTTTAAATTCTGGCTACTGTCTGTACTGACTAGCTTGGTTCTTCAATGGCTTGTAATCCTTCCTCATGCCATTTAGCACTAGCAGCCTCTGGGCTAAAATACATGGGCTTGCCTGCATAGAAACCTAGTGCATGGCAAGCTGGGGTGTGAATGTTGGCTGCTAAGTGCGTGGAAAGCTATGTGGACCTTGCTACAGTATAAGTTCTGTCATGCACTTTGACACTCTGATCTTTCAAATTAGCGAACTGTAGATTTACACCCTGGTTTGCCATGCACTAAGGGTTTGTGTACGCAGCAGCTGGGAAGTGCAATTGCCAGTGCAGGTAGACATACCCGCACAACCGCACACTGAGCTGGAGCACTAAAAATACCAGTGTGGATATTGCTGTGCTAGTGGCAGCTCAGTCTAGCCACCCGAGCTCAGCCCCAGCGGGTCAGGTGGGCTTGGATTCAGGCAGTAAACCAGTGTCACAACATCCACACGGCTATTTGTTAGTGGGCTACCTCAAACTGATCTAGCATGACTGTCTAGAGGAATCACACCTCCCAGCTGCAGTGTAGACATACCCTGTGTCTCCGTGTGGACAAGCCCATAAGGGAAGGGAGCACAAGGCAGAAAACTGCATTAGCAGATGATCAAGTGAATCACTTCAGTTTCACATAGTGTCAGGAAATAACCCAGCATGTGAGAGATGACAACAGATTTGGATAGTGAAGGAATTGGGTGGAGATGAGAGAGAAGAGGAAGGGATAAACAAAGAAACATAGGAGTAGAGCACAATGAAAAAGAAGAGGAAGTGACTAGAAAGTCAAAGCCTGTGAAGAAGAATGATCTGAAGAGCTGTCTGATTCAGTTTTTGTCTAGAATACTAGGAAAATGATTTAGCTAACAGAATATAAAATCTGAGTAATTAAGACTAGAACCCAAGACAATGCAGTACAAAAAGAGCTTATTGAAAACTTAATAAAGCCATAACGCAAACACTTATGATTAGAGGAAATAAGAATAGTCCTTCTAAAGAAAGAAATATAGAATATTTTAATCAGAATTTTTTTTACAGTATTTCTATGTTCAGGGGTTGAATTTTTGGTGGCACATTAGAAGAAATCTGTTAATTGTCCTGACACTCGTAAGTGATGAATCTGCTGTTAAGTGAGTTGTCAATGGATTTTCATGTTGTTTAGAGGTGGAAGGGAAATAAGTTTTTTTTTAGTTGAGTTTGAGAATGAATCTGCTTTTTTGTATATACTCTAAAAATAAAGCCACAGCAAATATTTAAAAGGACTTGTGTGCGCGTACAAATTGAAGATTTGGCTATGCAAACATCCCTGAGCTGCATGTGTGCATCAGATGCTGCAAGCATGAAATGGTACAGAAGTTTTAGTGCAGACACTTGAAAATTTGAGCCACACACTGTTACATGAAAAACTTTCACCCAGCCAACTGTCCTCATAGAATTCATCCTCAGCCCACAACCTAAAGAGCCTAATACATTAAATTAAATTTAGTAATTTAATCCCAGCAAAAACTGGGGTGACCCTAATTTGCTTAGTGTTGTATTCATTTAGTCTTTTAGAAAGTTATTACCCCAATAAAATAGTTCAGTTATATATTATTCTTGCTTTAAAACAAGAGTCTTTTGAGATCTTTCAATAGTCACCTTATACCGGTACATGAAGCTTTCCACTCTATATAATGAATCTGGCTACCTCCCAAACAGCAATAAAGATGTGTACAGTGTGATGATAATATAACAGATTGTAAAACAGAAGAGCTGGATTCACTTGTACAGACGTCTTGTAATAGGCCCCTTTCTCTAATGCAGGAATTTTTTTTAAATTGTCTGAAAATATTGCCTAAAAACAGTTTTAGGTGCCTGATTATGCACACAAAATTAGTCAAACTACGATTTGCCAATATTGAATACTTTCAACAAGCAAGACCGCATGTGTGCAAACACAGATAAAAAATCATATGCACAAGAAGTTGGCAGGCAGGTATGCAAAAAGCTATTCAGCATGCAAGGAAACAACTAATCCACAGATTATCACTCAGCTATGGTCTTAAATATAAAGAGTTTCAGTTGTTCCATAGGGATAGTCTGTGTGTTTAAATCCCAAAGGTACTGAATGGCTTTATTTTCTAGAAGGTGTTGAAGAATTGTAGCCATTCTGCTGAGCAGTGTTACATCTGATTTTATAATCTTTAAAGCCGCTGTTCTCAGTTTTCAGGACAGAATGCAATGCCACTCTTTAGCCACAGCTGTCAGTACTTGTCCCAGGTTCACCGATGTATTTCTTAGTTTGAATTTACTGACATTAATAATGTTCATCAGCTCACTGTTCCTATGTGCCTTCCACTACTGAGAAACCTTAATCTTGTAAATTCTATTTGTTTCCACAAGAAGTGACT
>NW_020664417.1:27490894-27562744 GCF_002925995.2 Terrapene triunguis | reverse complement strand
TCGCTGCAGATTTAACTGAAAGTCCAAGTTCAATGAACAAACACAAAGCTTTAAAGGAATCCCCCTCAACCCAAAGCTAACTTTTCTCTGGTTCTCCAGTTATCTCCCTCTTAACACTCGGGGAAGCCTGCTTCCAATCTGTGTGGAAAAACTCAGTAGTCCATATTCACCAAGGCCAAGACTTTAAAAAACAGGTACCTAAGCCCATGTTTAGATGCCTAAATAAGTTTCCTGATTTTGAAATGAGCAGAACATCCAGCTGCTCTCACTGACCTATTTAGAGTAAAGCTGCTAAATTAAACTTAAACTGATTTGTTCTATATTCCCTTATTTAGCATTTATTTAAGTGAATTAGATACATTTTTGTAAGCCCTTCCTGACAGGCACTCCACCCTCTTCCGATCTTTGGGGTGGGATATTTGGGCTACTAGATTCTTGTGTGGGCTTTCTGAGAGCTTCATCACACTGCTCATTAAGTCAAGCACTAAAGGTGATACAGTCAGACCATTTTTTTGTAACAGGTTGGGTAGGAATATAATGTAGAGCACTTAATTCCCAACTCTCCTGCACTCCACGGGCATGCTAACTCTGGATACTTCCTCCCTCTGCAAGATCAAAGCAAGTCCTACAAACAACTGTAGGTGATCAACCAGATATTTATACAAAGCCCTCAGTGTTCTGACAAACAGATTGGGAAATTACTAGCAAATGCTGTTGGATTAGGGTTGTGGGGTTTTTTTTTTTTTTTTTGTTGTTTTTTTTTTAAACACTAAAACTGCAGTACCTGTGAATAAGCACACGAGGTCTCCTATCACACACAAGTTGGCTGTTTCCCTCCAGTAATATCCACACTCCCTTCAGGCTGTAATAAAAGTAACACTGCATTGAGAGATTAAGGATCTCTCAGACTGTTCTCTCAAGATCTTGACTTGCGTAAGTAACATATCAAACCCTCCAGTCATGAGTTTGGCAGGAAAGAAGGGCAAAGCTGCCAACACATTGTTGTTTTTAAAAATATGCAAAGTATGACTCCCTCCAGGTCAGGGTGGGGGCACATGAGCAGGACAGAGTGGAAAAGTTTGCACTGCTACCTTGAGCTTTTTCTCTCCCGTCACACCTTTCCCTCAGACGGGGTTTCTGCTCTGGAATTTACTCATATATTGCCCATTTATGATGAATTACATACTTAGTTTACTTTGGTTTAGGTGGCTACAGGTGCTCAGGCACAGACAGGTGGCCAGAAATTTAAGAACATGGTCTTGATTCACAACCTTGCAGGTTGCATTGTTGCTCCCTCTCTCTCACTGGGGTTCCAACTTCTGCTGGGGAGAAATTTAAATTGCTGTTGAGATTCCACATGAATGTTGTCAGTCCTGAGTTATGGCAGATTAAACCATTGTAACACATGGCTGAATATTGCAGTATTAATAAAGAATTGCACTGTATTTTAAGCAATATATCATAGTTGTACATGTTCTACACCATGTATTGCATGTCCCACCATGGAGAAAAATCAACTTTGCCTCTCTGATTCTGGGTCTTTTAAAGTGAGATGATCTTGTTTTTGTGGCATAATCCTGTGAACAAACATTACAAGGAGAAGGCTCTGAAAATTGGTGGTCATATCCTAGATGATGATATTCCATCCTATCCTGCTCCATGAGAAAAAAAAGCCTTTAAATTAACACAGTAAAATAGATACAACTTGTAACAAAGATTTTCTGAGTTTGTTAGAGATCACCAGCAATCATTTAAAAGTGTCTGAGGCCTGTATCCCAAGAAAGGGAAAACGATTAGTGGGCAGGAGATTTAGACCTAGCTGGATGAGCGGGAGTCTCAAAGGGGCGATTAAGAAAAAACAGAAAGCATACAGAGAATGGAAGAAGGGAGGGATCAGCAAGGAAACCTACCTTAGTGAGTTTAGAGCATGTAGGGATGCGGTGAGAAAGGCCAAAAGCCGTGTAGAGTTGGACCTTGCGAGGGGAATTAAATCCAATAGTAAGAGGTTTTATAGCCATATAAATAGGAAGAAAACAAAGAAAGAGGAAGTGGGACCGCTGAAGAATGTGGAGGGAGTGGAAATTAAGAATAATCTAGGCATGGCACAATATCTAAATGAATATTTTGCTTCGGTCTTTAATAAGGCTAATGAAGGGTTTAGGAATAGAGGGAGTAGGACAGAGGGGAATAGAGGAGAGGGGATAGACATTACAGTATCAGAGGTGGAAGCCAAACTTGACCAGCTAAACGGGACTAAATCGGGAGGACCGGATGATCTTCATCCTAGAATATTGAAGGAACTGGCACGAGAAATTGCGAGCCCCTTGGCAACAATTTTTAATGAATCTGTAAACTCGGGGGTGGTACCGTTGGACTGGAGAATAGCTAATGTGGTTCCTATTTTCAAGAAGGGGAAAAAAAGTGACCCGGGTAACTACAGGCCTGTTAGTTTAACTTCTGTAGTATGTAAGATCTTGGAAAAAATTTTGAAGGAGAAAGTAGTTAAGGACCTTGAGGTGAATGGCAATTGGGACAGATTACAACATGGGTTTACGAAAGGCAGGTCGTGCCAAACCAACCTGATCTCCTTCTTTGAGAAAGTAACAGACCTTCTAGATAAAGGAAATGCGGTGGATCTAATATACCTCGATTTTAGTAAAGCGTTTGATACGGTTCCGCATGAGGAATTATTGGTTAAATTGGATAAGATGGGGATCGATAGGAAAATCCAGAGGTGGATAAGGAACTGGTTAAAGGGGAGACTGCAGCGGGTAGTACTGAAAGGTGAACTGTCAGATTGGAGGGAGGTCACCAGTGGGGTTCCTCAAGGTTCGGTTCTGGGTCCGATTTTATTTAATCTATTCGTTACTGACCTCGGAACCGAATGTAGGAGTGGGCTGATAAAGTTTGCGGATGACACAAAGTTGGGAGGCATTGCCAACTCGGAGAAGGATCGGGATATTCTGCAGGGAGACTTGGATGACCTTGTAAATTGGAGTAATAGTAATAGGATGAGATTTAATAGTGAGAAGTGTAAGGTGATGCATTTAGGGATGACTAATAAGAATTTCAGTTATAAGCTAGGGACGCATAGGTTAGAAGTGACTGAGGAGGAGAAGGACCTCGGAGTCCTGGTTGATCGCAGGATGACTATGAGTCGGCAATGCGACGTGGCTGTGAAAAAAGCTAATGCGATCTTGGGATGCATAAGGCGAGGTATTTCTAGTAGGGACAGGGAGGTGCTGCTTCCGTTATACAAGGCGCTGGTGAGACCTCACTTGGAGTACTGTGTGCAGTTCTGGTCTCCTATGTTTAAAAGGGATGAACTGAAACTGGAACGGGTACAGAGAAGGGCAACTAGGATGATCCGAGGAATGGAAAACCTTTCCTATGAAAGGAGACTCGAGGAGCTTGGTTTGTTTAGCCTAACCAAAAGAAGGCTGAGGGGGGATATGATTGCTCTCTTTAAATATATCAAAGGGATAAATACCAGGGAGGGAGAGGAATTATTTCAGCTCAGTGCTAATGTGGACACGAGAACGAATGGATATAAACTGGCCGTGGGGAAATTTAGGCTTGAAATTAGACGAAGGTTTCTAACCGTCAGAGGGGTGAAATTTTGGAACAGCCTTCCAAAGGAAACGGTGGGGGCGAAAGACCTCTCTGGCTTCAAGATTAGGCTAGATAAGTTTATGGAGGGAATGGTTTGATGGGATTACGTGATTCTAATCAATTAGGCAATAACGGCCATCGCTGGTAAAATGAGGGTCTGGCTAGAGAATCTTGCCTGTATGCTCGGGGTTCTGCTGATCGCCATATTTGGGGTCGGGAAGGAATTTTCCTCCAGGGTAGATTGGCAGTGGCCCTGGAGGTTTTTCGCCTTCCTCCGCAGCATAGGGCAGGGGTCCCAAGCTGGAAGATTCTCTGCAACTTGAAGTCTTTAGATCACGATCTGGAGACTTCAACAGCAGAGTTAAGGGAAAGTGGGGGGGTCAGCTTTTGTGGCCTGCATCATGCGGGGGGTCAGACTAGATGACCATATTGGTCCCTTCTGACCTTAAAGTCTATGAGTCTATGAGTCTATTTAAAAGTGACTTAGCAAATTATTGTAAAATTAACCTTCACTGACAAGCTAATCAACAAAATCAGGAAATGGGGTTTCTCATAGGTTTACTGACCTAGGGCATGATCCTTACTCTGGCCAGACTCCCACTGAAGTATATGAGGCTTGGTCTGAGTACGTGGCCATTGACTTCTACTGGGACAGGAACAGCCCCTTAGACTATACAGAGGTGCATATAGAGAATCTCTGCTATTATTTCTATTCCTTTGGATTCCAGTGTCCACTTCTGACTGCCTGAATCTTGCCAGTGTGCAACTCAGTGCCCTTTTCTGAATCAACCACCACCAACACACACTACTATCCAGTCCTTTTTCTCCAGTTAGTCCATCTATCCAAAAAGTTATACACATAATTCTTTGAATGGGTAAGAATCTGATCTTCTAATACCTTTGTAATGAAGATTAAGGTCAGAGGAGGACATGTTATACATTCAAATTGTACTGTACTTTCCACAAGCTCAGTTTGTTCCATGAACTTATTTATCTCTAAACAAACTGTAGGTGGAGATATTTCATTACCTACTACCCAGCCGATCAAAGGGAGTACTTTAATGAGATCAGTGGTCACATGGCAGAACTTGCCCCTCTTAACTTTATTTATAATCAAAGCATAATTTCAGTGCTACAACATTTGTTAATGAGTATAGACTTCTTTATAGTAAAAGCAGAGAATTACAAAACTATTGCCCTTAGTTGTTACTGCTTCTGACACCTAGCACTTTTTTAAAAGGTGATATGGGGAAGAAACATACAAGTTTCTCTCTCAGCATGGCGGTAGTCTTTCCAATTATCTTATATTGGCTTGGTTTTGGTTGTTCTTTTACACTGGTTTGTAACAATGAGGTTAATTATTCTATTTTTTTTTTTAATTTGTGGCAATAAAGCAGCAATGGAAATGGGATCTCTAACTTCAGAGGTCTGATCTCAAATTACTAAAAGTTTCTAATGCAAATGACTGAAGACTAAGAACAAAGAGGAATGAATTGCCGATATGAAATTTCATGTTCCTTCTGGAGGATAGTTTTGCTTCAAGATGATTACATTTTATGTTCATCACTGCATATGTTCATGTGTTGGTGGGAAGGACTGGCTTGCATGCACCTATATTGCTAACTCATGGAATGTCAGATCTGTTGAAGTTATATATAACCATTTTGCATACTACCTTAACTACCATAATTTAGTTCAATGAGTTGAGGCAAATGTTTTTGGAGTATAAGGTTCTGAGTCTTAACACCAGTGTCACAAATAGAGTATAAGATTGGTTGATATCAGTATTATCTGTATGTATGCCATCTTCAGATCATTACAGTAACATGGGGCCTCATCAGTTCATTATTATCTAAAGGATATTTTTCCTAAATAGAGACAGATAAAGAACACAATGCTAAATAATGTCAATAATTTTAACTGAATCCATATCTGTGTAAAATTTAGAACAAACCACATGGAATTAGAACAAGAGCTACACAGTGAACAAGCAATTCTGTATTAAGTACATCCTTTTGGCAGATTTGTGAGGTATATTGATTGGTTGCATCTGGCCAACTCTATGTTTTTAAAATCCCAGCACATTTCATTTGTAAAGTCATTTTTCAGTGGAAAGCAAGTGACCTTCACCAAGCAAACAATATTTTTAATACCCATTTGAGCATGCATGCATCCATCCATAATAAGAAAATCTATGGGGAAAGGGCATGTTTTAACCTTGACTGTGCAAAATATGTTTTCAAAGAGCAAAAAAATAAGTATGTTTTATAATCATTTACTCATTGAGTAAAGGTTATTCATGCTTATTAATATTTTTAAAGACATGGTCCCTGTCCCAAAGAGCTTACAATACAAATTAAGTATCTATACATGATGGAACAGGTGAAGGTAACAATCAATAGGAAGGGAATGGAGTGAAAGTCACATGGTGCTGAAACTGAATACAGAGCTTGTATAGTAGACAAATATTTGTATAAGTTAAATATACAAAGATACTGAGAGATTCAAGGCTGACCGGGGAAGGGAGAGAAAAATAAAGCAAAATATAAACCCATCACCAAAGGGGAAAAAAACAGCAGCAACAGCAATTTCTTTGACAATCCCAGATGAATAATAAGAAAACAACGCTGATTGCTAGCCTTAGTCAGCCTTTATGTGTCCTCGTCTTAACAAGGACAGAGTAGACAGGGATTCATAATATACTAAAAATGGCACAGACCAGAAGAGAGCCAGCAAACAATCAAACTACAAGGACAGGATACAACTGTCAAGCATGCTCACTCAGTGTGAAAGGGAAACATGATCGCATTTAGCCGTGCACACACTTTATATGGAATTGACATAAGCAAGCACTCAAAGAGCTGAAAATTTTGCAAAAATGTTTTGTTGAAATACCAATTTTTTGAAAAGGGTGACCACTTTAGTAATCTGGCTGAAAACCAAATATTTTTCACAAGTGTTATTACAAAGACTGTCAAATTTTCCACCTGTTCTAGTGAGAGCTCAGTATAAGCAAAAAAATCCAAGAATACTCCTAAACCGCTGACTGACTTGATCAATTGTGGGTAGTTATCAGAGAAAACTGCACTGATGCTGCAAACTCCTTCCTATGCCAAAGTATGACTTTTGTCTTATTCAAGTTTAGTCTTCAACCAGCTGTTCTTCATCCATGAGCTCATCTCAGCTAGCTCATGGATGAAGTGGTGTTATGGATGATGGTCACAGTGGTGTTATTGTGTGCTATGAAGGATAGATGGTCCTAAACTTTGCTGTCAGGCAGCCCAGGGAATGGAGGATATTTCAGGCTGAAAGGAGCAGAGACGGAGACAGTTCACATGGTCCCTCTTGTACAGGATCTCTGAACTGCTACAATCAGAGTCCCCTTGTGGAGAAGAGGGGTGAAAGACAGACTTCCAGTTAGGAAAAACAGGCCACTCCAATGTGGGAAAGGATGTGCCAATGTGCCTGCTGCTGTTCTGCGTAGAGGGAAGTCCCTGCCCTGCACAGCTCCTGACTAGCTAGATCCTCGTGGGGAAGGGGCAGGAGAGAAGGATGGCCTGACAGAATATGGGGAGGGGTGAGAGTACTCAATAGAAAGAGCTGAGGACTTGCAGCATCACCAGGGGGTCTTAATATCAACAAATATTCACATAGTCAGGATCAGCAATAGAAAACAGTAGAAAAAACTTACTGCCCCATCCCTGCTGGAATGTGTTAGGATGTGAGCAGGGAGCCTAGAATCAAGGAGCCCTATGCCCGACCCTGGCCAAAGGGGCAGCTAGCTACCCAAGTTCTTTCTGAGGGCTGGGCTCAGTGACAGGACCTCCATTTTTCTGTGCAGAGGACATTGTTGACATTGCGAGAAAAAAAACACTACTTATCTATGCATTAGCTATTGTTCTTTGAGATGTGTTGTGCACATGTACATTCCAATGTGAGCGTGTGTGCACCCACTGCACTCAAGGAAGAGACTTTTGCCAGCAGTATCACTAGGTGGTGCATGGGCCCCTGGTCTCCTCATACTCTCAGGTGTAGCCCTAGTAAATGTTGAAACTGTATAATTTATAGTAAAGAACAAAACTGTCAAACACATAGATGAACATAGTTTTTGTAAAGGGAAATCATGCCTCACCAATCTACTAGAATCCTTCGAGGGAGTCAGCAAGCATGTGGATAAGGGTCACTGTAGCAGGGTGGACACCCGCTCCTGCCCTGAGGGGTTTGGAACAGCCCTGGGAAAAGGCTGGGGCAGGGAAGGCTGAGCTGATTCGGGAGAAGTGGCTGCAGCTGGGGCCACGCCCCAAACAGACTCAGCTGGCCCTATAAAGAGTCTGGGAGCCAGGAGCTCAGCAGTCTTTCTCTGCCTTCAGAGAGAGAAGGGCTTGGCTGTAGGGAGCAGAGACAGAGTACCTGGGTGGAGCAGGGCTGGGGAAAGGCTGAGGAGCTGGGGAGCTCCAGCCTGGAAAGCCCCAGGCTGCGGCCTAGCATTAGGCTAAGGGGTACTGGGGGCTGCAGAGGGCAACCCAGGTGTAGGCCAAGGCAGTAGGTCCAAACCCAACCCTGCTAGTGATGAGTGGCTGATACTGCAGTCTTCCCCTGGGCATGGGGCTAGATGGTGACTGGCAGTGGCCTTATTCTGAGGCGAGGTGGGATTAGAGGGTGGGGATTCCCCTGGGAGGGGAGACAGGGGGCAGCACCCAGAGCAAGGGGCAGCACCCAGAGCAAGGGGCACCGGGGTCCTGGGAGGGACACAGGCCCAGTAGAAGCGGCAAGATGGATCACTGGCCTGTAGAGGGCTCTCCAGAGGCTGGTGAGCTAATTCCCTGGACGACCAGCAGGAGGTGCCGCAGGGGTGAGTCTGACCTTCTTACAGTCACCCAGTGGATATAGTGTACTTAGATTTTCATAAAGCCTTTGACAAGGTCTCTCACCAAAGGTTCTTTAGCAAAGTAAGCTGCCATGGGATAAGAGGGAAGGTTCTCTCATGGATTGGTAACTGATTAAAAGATAGGAAACAAAGGGTAGAAATAAATGGTCAGTTTTCAGAATGGAGAGAGGTAAATAGTGGTGTGCCCCAGGGGTTTGTACTGGCACCAGTCCTATTCAACATAATCATAAATGATCAGGAAAAAGGGATAAGCAGTAAGGTGGCAAAATTTGCAGATAATACAAAACTACTCAAGATAATTAATTTCCAAGAAGACTGCAAAGAGCTACAAAAGGATCTCACAAAACTGGGTGACGGGGCAACAAAATGGCAGATGAAATTCAATGTTGATAAATAAAAAGTAATGCACACTGGAAAACATAATCCCAACGATGTGTAAAATGATGGGGTCTAAATTAGCTGTTACCACTCAAGAAAGAGATCTTGGAGTCATTGTGGATAGTTCTCTGACAACATCCATCCAATGTGCAGCAGTAGTCAAAAAAGTGAACAGAATGTTGGGAATCTTTAAGAAAGGGATAGATAATAAGACAGAAAATACCATATTGCCTCTATATAAATCCATGGTATGCTCACACCTTGAATATTGTGTCCAGATGTGGTCTCTCCATCTCAAAAAAGATATATTGGAATAGGAAATGGCTCAGCAAAGGGCAACAAAAATGATTAGGGGTATGGAACAGGTTCCATATGAGGAAAGATTAATAAAACCAGGACTTTTAAGCTTGGAATAGAGACAACTAAGGGAGGATATGATAGAGGTCTATAAAATCATGACTGATGTGGAGAAAGTAAATAAGGAAGTGTTATTTGCTCCCTCTCATAACACAGGAACTAGCGGTCACCAAATGAAATCAATAGGCAGCATGTTTAAAACAAACAAAAGGAAGTATTTCTTCACACAACGCACAGTCAACCTGTGGAACTCCTTGCCAGAGGATGTTGTGAAGGCCAAGACCATAACAGGGTTCAAAAAAGAACTAGATAAGTTCATGGAGGATAGGTCCATCAATGGCTATTAGCCAGGATGGGCAGGGATGGTGTCCCTAGCCTCTGTTTGCCAGAAGTTTGGAATAAGTGACAGGGGACGGATCACTTGATGATTACTTGTTCTGTTCATTCCCTCTGGGGCACCTGGCATTGGCTACCGTTGGAAGACAGGATACTGGGCTTGATGGACTTTTGGTCTGACCCAGTATGGCTATTCTTATGTTATTTCACTCAAATGCCATTTTGTTGATGATCACACTTATAGTAACATTAAGACACACATTCTTTTTCCAAAGCAGGCTACACAGAAACTCCTCTCTTTCTTTATGGGATTGAAGTGACTGCTAATAAAACTGTAGATTCAATTATAACCATACAAAGAAGCCAAATAATTAGACTACTGATAAATAGCAAGCATCTTAGGCCCAACCAATTATCAACCCATGTGGCCAAACAGGTGGGCTATTAAGCGCATTTCATACTTAGAGTCTAACAGATAAGAAAAAAACAAGAAGACTCAGTCAATGGAACACCTTAAAAGGCCACAGATCCAGCTGACATCAGTTCTGGAGCCAAGAAAATCCGAGAAACAGGGACTGGGTGTGGTGTTTTATACCGTACTTCAGGGGTAGTCAACAGGCAGACCGGCAGACACTTTTGAACGGACACTGAAATCTTTTTATTTACTTATCATTTTAGTTTTTTATTTTCTTCTTCTCCTCTGGAGTCTGGACCTATACTATAACTTGACCAAGAAATTTGGACCTTGACACACACAAAAATTTGACCACCCCACCCTACTTTATGTAGATGTCCTGATGTATATCCATATTTGATCCTGTAATACACCAATTACTACAAGGTTAATATCTGCTCCCTATCCATCTGTGGAATTCTGGGATCTATAATGAACTTTAAGTATTAATATTCATAATTTGTGTCAATCATTTCATTGTTTCTTAATCATTCCTATGTATCAATGTGCTTTAATTCCTCAATAGGGCCTAGCAGCCTAATTGTTAAAGATCCCCAGAACTCCCCTTCTTGCGGAATCTTGTGGTGTAGTGTCCCCTTTATGGTAACTTCTTTATCTCTCAGAATTAACGTGCAAAATCCTTGACTCGGAGTTATCTCCTTAATCTATTGCACTATAGTCAAACCTCGGCCCTTAGCATAACTACCACAAAAGGCCTCAAATTAATACAACATGCCCTTACTTATAGCAAGCTTCATAACTCCTGCACCTCAACTCCCTGCCCTGATCCCCCTGCCTGCACCCCAACCCCCTGCCGCATCCCTCCTGCACCCAAATCCCCTGCACTGAGACCCCTGCTGCACTCCACACTCCCTCCCACACCCCAACCCCCTGCCCCAGCTCTACATTCAGGGCCGGCTCCAGGCACCAACTTCTCAAGCAGGTGCTTGGGGCGGCCGTTCCGGACAGGGGCGGCAGTTCCAGGTATTCGGCGGCAATTCGGCGGACGGTCCCTTACTCCGCCTGGGAGTGAAGGACCTCCCGCCGAATTGCCGCCGCAGATCGCGATCGCGGCTTTTATTAGGGTGCGGCCGCCCCTTTTTTTTTTTTTTGGTTTTGCCTGCTTGGGGCGGCCAAAACCCTGGAGCCGGCCCTGCCTACATTCATGGTCCTGCATGCAATTTCCCCACCCAGATGTGGCCCTCGGGCCAAAAAGTTTGCCCACCCCTGGACTAAGAGGAAAGAGAAAAGGGGGCGCGGGGAAGACTTTTACATGCAGGCTTGTGTCTGATGATTTTTTTAATCTAGAAACTGAGGGACAGCATTTAGATGTTAAGTTTTCTGTGAAATACTGAATCCTCTCTATGGCTAAGGGCATATTTTGGGAAACTGTTTGAAGGCAGTAGGTAACTTGTATTAGAAAAGGGATTTTATCTAATATAGAAGTATAAAACCTTTAAAAGTTTATTTTCTGTGTAATTTGTGCATATTTGCTTTCCCTTTACTATTTCGTCTTTGAATCTATGGCTTTGCTAGTACATAAATGTTTTTTTTATTCTTACCCCAAGCGAGACTCTGGGTTGCAGATTGTGGGGAGTGCAGGTGCCAAAGTGAACTGATAGCTGGGGGGCTGGTTTCACAACTTTGGGGAAGACAAACCAGAGGGAAACAGTCCAAGTGTCTGGTAGTTAAAAACTTGGGCAGGATGGATTTGGAGAGACTTGGGACTGGAAGGGCTGTTGGTATCACCCTGCAAGAAGTAACTAGATTGCTGGAAACCAGGGTGAAACATTATCCTTATGGGCAAGCTATTGGTGTCAGAGTTCTAAGCCATAGCAGAAGAGTATTAAGACATCATAGGTTACAGGGCAGATGGGTAACAGAACCTCTCACTGGTCTAGATGATCCCCAAAATGTCACAGTCGTGTAGTCATTACAAGAGTTGCACCCCAATATCAGCGAACTGAAGTCCACACTCCAAGCAATGGCCTAACAGATTCAAAAGTGAGGGAGCAAAGTAAAAGCTTACAGTTTATCATTTTCTTTTGTTTATTTTAGGTTAAGGGAAATAGATCAAGGAATGGGGAAAATGAGCCAATTAGTCTTTGGACACATCGGATAAAAAAACCCAGCTTGGGAGCTTATAATAGAAATATGGTTTACCCCAAAAGGGAAAATCAGCAAAGGATCTGAGTATTATAAGCAGGAAGAGGGTACAGGATGAGATGTCCCTGGGTTGGGACACCAGCCACACCTTCATCCCCTGCAGGAGAGGGCCGCTCAGGTACTGCTGGCCACATTGCAGTGCCACAGAGACAAGGAAGCGCATGAGCACCAAGTGCAGTTGGCAGAGCTAAGGCAGGGAATGAGCAGGCAGAGGAGCAGGCCCACCAGCAACAGATGGAAGAGAAGACACTTGAGCTCAAACTATTGGAGCAACAGAAATGTGTCCCCCAGCGCATGGGTAATCCCGCCCAGAACTCAACCAGCTGAGACAGACTTTGTCCAACTTTTAAAGACTCAGACTGTACAGAAGAAAATTTAACTGCTTTGAAAAAAATATACCAGGTCAACGGCATCCCGAAAGACAAACGAATGTCTGTACTGGTTCCCAAAATCTTGGGGAAAGCTTTCCAAGTCTTTATTGGCATGGACAAGGGAGAAGTTATGAACTGGGATAATATAAAGAAGCTGTGTTGCTAAGGTTTCAAATTACTCCAGAATCATACTCCTTAAAGTTTAGCAACTTACCAAAGCATGACAATATCAGTCATAAGGAGTTTATGCATAAAATGCATGATTATATGAGAAAATGGGTAAAAGGTAACATGGTAGAAGGGGATTATGGGAAATTGATTTATTTGCCCAAGAACACTTCTTCAATGCTTTTTCGGATGGAATCAGAGCAGCCATATGGGAAGTCTCCTGAAACAGTACAGGTGGTAACTCAAGCTGCTGATTTGCATGTGCAGGCCAAATGGGTATTGAAAGCAAGCCATGAAGGGAAGGGCAAAGGCCTGGAGTAAAAGGGGTGTGTGTGTCCCAGATTTGTTCCCAAGAGGAAGGAGGGGAAGGTGAGAAGAAATACACCACAAATAGGCATGCTCTAAGTCACCCCAGTTACAAGCCCCCAGCCCAGGACAAGGCCCCAAGAAAATAGTGTGTGTGTTGAGCACATAAGGAGACAATGCCCCAAACTCAAGCCCCGTCCTGCCCAGGTTAACCCAGCTATGGTGAGCTCAGGAGAGACAGTTATCTGAGGAGGTGTTAGTAAACTTCATATGGTCTGAACCCATGGAGGCAGACAAGATGTTCATCAAAGATGCCAAGGTTAATGGCAGGATATGCCAGGTAGGGTGAGATACTGCTGTGCAGAATTCACTGGTTAAAAGGGAGATGGTCAAAGAGCTTGACATGGTCCCAGGGGAAAAATGTAAAGCTTTTTGCTTTGAGAACTTTTGAAATCACAGCATCCTTAGCCCACATACAGCTGGAGTGGGAGGGGGTGAAATATGATTTCAAAGTGGAAATTTGGGACAGTATTTTTGGTTGGAAATTATATAATGTGTCTAAAGTTACTAATGTGGTAACTGGCAGTGAGAAAGTGTGCACTCCAAAAACTCCATTGACTATCCCAGGGGATGAAGAGACAGAGGGAATGGGGAAGGACACTTTTGCCTGCGTAGCAGGGCATGGACACATTCCGAGGAACGGGGGAGTAGGTGTCACCTCCTACTACATCAGCCCTCCCAATCAGCCAGAGGCAAGCAGACTTTGTTAAAGAGCAGGACTCACACCGTTCCCTAGGGAGCATTACGGAAGCAGTTTGTAGCAATACCCCTATAATGGATAATAGGGGAAGGGGTGTAGGGTAGAATATTTAGGAAGCCCCAGAGGTAAGAACAAGGGCTGCTGGGAACCCCACAAACAGCTCCTAGTACCTAAAAAGCACAGAGCAGCATTACTACATTTAGCCCATTCGCTGGATACCTAAAAGTAGAGGGGACATTTGAAATTCTTCAGAAAATTTTTTATTGACCAGGTATAATCCTAGAAGTAAAGAAATACTATAAGCCCTGTGACTTGTGCCAGGAGCAGAAGGACTATAGGTGTCTGCAAAGCCCCATTGCAACAGTTAAGAACTCAGGGAGAACTGCTATGGGGAGACTAGGGACTGGAAGGGTTGTTGGTGTCACCTCGCAAAGTGAAGGTAGGTTGATGGAAACCGGGATGAGACCTTAGGCTTGTGGGCAGGCTATTGGTGTCAAGGATCTGAGCCACAGCAGCAGAGCATTAAAGCACCCAAGGTTACAGGGCAGATGATGACAGAACCCCTCATTGGTCTGGGTGATCTTCAAAATGTCACAGAGAACATCCTTCATGACTGAGCATTCATGCTGATCTATGAAAACCCTTTTGAGGGAATCTGCAAGTGTGTTTCTCACTCCCAGAAGGTGAACAGCCTTCAGGAAAACATTGTGAATTGGTGATGAATGCATAAAATCTATAAGAAGACAGTTTGCCTAGAGTTGGGGCAATCTTGCACCTCCCTGCTTGTTCAGGTAAAACATGGCAGTGGTGTTGTCTGTAAGAACTTGTATCACCTGGTTCTCCAATGGCGGACAGACATCTTGTAGGCCCAACAAATAGCTCAGAGCTCTAACATTTATGTGGAGCAAAACTTCCTGGGAAGACCAAAGAGCTTGTGTCTGGAGTTGGCAGAGATGGGCTCCCCAACCCTTGGTAGATGTATCTGTTACCAGAGTCAGTCAGTTCTGGGAACAAGACTGAACACCTTTGCACACATTGCGGGGACTGAAGCACACATTGTGGGGACTCGTGATGTACACAGATCTGCATGCCCAGCGGGTGCCTGGAAGGACGATATACTGAATGAAGCCCAGCCAGCAAACAGCAAAGGTGAAGTCTGTATGTGGAGCTATGTACATGCACAAGGCCATGTGGCCCGGAACCTGAAGGCAAGCACACACTGTTGTCGCTGGGTAGGACTTGAGGCTTTCAGAAAAGACGACTATAAAGCGATAGATTCTGGTACAAGTACCCATGAAGTAATAGCAGGAGTGTTGTAAGCAAGACACGAGAAGTAATTCTTCCACTCTACTCCGTGCTGATTAGGCCTCAACTGGAGTATTGTGTTCACTGCTGGGAAAGATATGGACAAATTAGAGAAAGTCCAGCAAGAGCAAAAAAACTGACTAAAGGACTTGAAACATGACCTATGAGGGAAGATTGAAAAAAAAAAAATGGGTTTGTTTAGTCTGTAGGAGAAAAGACTGAGGGGGGTCATAATCAGTGTTCCTCTAAATTTTTTCCATCCACGTGCAGAATGAATTTTGTTATGTGCACCATATCGAGGTAATGTGCAGATGTGCACCACCAGTAGAAACCAAAAACCTAGATATAATATGTATTTTTTAAAAGTTACCATAGGGATAATTACTCCAGCCAGGACAGGTTAGGCATTTTAGAACTCACTACTCAAGGAATTAAATTTAAGCGTAAGAGAGAAATAAAAATTATGAAATGCGTAGACCAGTCAAAAAACTAAAACACCACACTTTGAAAGAAGTATTAAGTAACACCACCACCACCAGTATGTGTTAGGAGGGGAGTGTGAAAGGCAGAGTGTGCATGTGTGTGACAGAGACAGAGATGTGCATTGCCCCTTTAAGTACGCTGACCCCACTTTAAGTACACTGCCCTTTCAAGTAGATCAGCAAGTTCAGACAGCAGCAGCAGCAGCTGCTGCCAACAAGCTCCCTCCACCCTGAGCCCTGTCATGTCCTTCCCCCCCCCCCCACTGGCTCTGTAGAAATGGGGAACGGGTTGGGGGAGGGGGACACCCTGACATCAGCACCCCTCCCCCACACTCTGCACAGCAAGCATGAGGCTCCTGGGAGCAGCTCCAAGGCAGAGGATGGAGCAGCATAGGGCAGTGTGGGGAGGGACACCTGAACTGCACGACACTTAGCCTCCTGGGCGGCCACCCAGCTGCACAGCTTACAGGGAACTTAGGTCATGATAACAGTTTTCAAGTGCATAAAAAGGTTGTTACAAGGAGGAAGGAGAAAAATTGTTCTCTAACATTTGAAGATGGGACAAGAAGCAGTGGGCTTAAATTGCACCAAGAGTGGTTCAACTTGAACATTAGAAAAAACTTCCTGTTAGGGTAGTTAAACACTGGAATAAATTGCCTAGAGAGATTGTGGAATCTCCATCATTGGAGATTTTTAAGAGGTTAGACAAACACCTGTCAGGAATGGTCTAGATAGTAGTTAGTCCTGCCATGAATGCAGGGTACTGGACTAGATGACCTCTCAAGGTCCTGTCCAGTCCTACACATCTATGATTCAATAAGTAACAGTCTCCTGAGAAAGGTTCCTGAAAAGAGATAGGGAAGATGGGTTGGGAAAATGGAGGGGAGTAAATTTGATAATATATCCTCCTTTACTGTACTGAACACTTCTCTTGTCTGATGTGATGCTTTCCAAGCACAGTGAAAAAGGAACAGGTGTGATCCAAAAAGAAAAGATATAGTATATCCTCAGCCAATAAATTTAAATGATTACTTGAAGGATGCAGCTGTCTGGTGAGAAGGGCTTCCCACTGATGAAAACTACTGGCAATGCCAAGGTCTTGACCTTTTCTTAGATGCATATTGCGACCTC
Source organism: Terrapene triunguis (assembly GCF_002925995.2). Lineage (NCBI taxonomy): Eukaryota > Metazoa > Chordata > Testudines > Emydidae > Terrapene > Terrapene triunguis. The sequence continues at coordinate 27,546,030 of NW_020664417.1, read as the reverse complement.
TGTTGGAAAGAGCGTCTGGGGTCAGGCTGCAGCCTAAATTGTTCTCTCTTTGTAACTGGAATACAGACTCCTAACAAATGAAGTGTAGCATGGGATTCCTTGAGTATGAACAAACAGTTGTCAGTTTCAGAGAAAACAATGTATACCTTCAAAAGGTAAAGCCTCTGTTGTGTTGTAAAGCTCCCTTGCAATACCAGAAGCTTGTAGCCAGAAAGAACACAGCATGGAGATTGCAGTGGCTGTGCAACACAAGGTCACATCAGAGCGTTTATTGATGCCTGACGGGATGTCTGAGCTGTAAGAGGAACCAAGAAAACCAAGCTAAAAATAGTTCCTTATATTCCTCTGGCAACTTATCAGCAAATTTAGAAATTGCAGAGAAATTAATAAAATTATATTTTGAAGAGAGCCTGACAATTAACGACACATTTGAAGTGTGGCATTGGACCAAACATTTTGGCCATATAAATCCAGCCTTTTAAATTCTTATCCTTGGGAGCTGTCATAGCAAGGGATCAACAGGACTGCTCATTAGAAGCTGTGACAAGCAAAGAACCAGGAACTGGATGGGTAAAAAAATAGAAAAAAAAACTTGCTCGGATACCTGGTACCTGTGATGGGTTCGGTCACAGAGATCCCCTTGGGACTGTCACCTGATGTGCTGAAATTACCTCTGAGCCCATTTTCCCTGCCAGCTTGGGACTCCAGAACCCTCCCGTGTTGAGCCAGACACGCTAGCCTGCTGCAACAGACTCAGGGTCTGGGCCATGCCCCCAAAGCTGCATACTTTAACCAAAACCGCTCAGAGGGTTACCTCTCCAGCACCCAGACACCCAGTTCCCAATGGGATCCAAACCCCATATAAATCCATTTTACTCTGTATAAAGCTTACACAGGATAAACTCATAAATTGTCTGCCCGCTAGAACACTGATAGACAGATATGCACAGCTGTCCCAGGCATTAATCACTTACTCTGGGTTCATTAATAAACAAAAGTATAAAAAGGAAGATTTAAGTGGTTTCAAGAAATAACAGACCAAACAAAGTAAGTCACCAAGCAAAATGAAGCAAAAACACGCAAGTCTAAGCCTAATACATTAAGAAACTGATTACAGGTAATATCTCATCCTCAGGAATGTTCCAATAAGCTTCTTTCACAGACTAGATTCCTTCCTAGTCAGGGCCCAATTCTTTCCCCTGGTACAGTCCTTGTTAGTTCCAGTAGACATCTCAGGTGGTAAGCAGGGGCTCTCATATGACTGGCTGCCCCTTTTGTCCTGCTCCATCCCCTTTTATAGCTTTGGCACCAGATGGGAATCTTTTCTCTTTCTGGGTCCCCACCCCTCCTTTTAAATGAAAAAGTACCAGATTTAAGATGGATTTCATTATCAGGTGACATGGGCTGGCCTACATGTACACAGGAAGGTTTGCAAGTAAACAGAGCCATTTACAATTCATTGATTCTGAAGCACCCTTAATGGCTTCCACTTAATATGTCTACATCAGTAATACAAGTTTATATCTTATCCTCTTAACTTCAGACATAGAAATAATACATGCAAACAAATAGGATGAACACACTCAGTAGATTATAAGCTTTGTAATGATACCTTACAAGAGACCTTTTGCATAAAGCATATTCCAGTTACATCATATTCACATTCATAAGCATATTTTCATAAAGCATATGGCATGCAACATCACAGTACCATCATTTGACCATAGGAGGTATAGAGAGGCTGGAGTCCACCAGAGTATTTTTGTTTGCTCCCGTAAGCCTTCATTGACGGGACACACAACTCTTCCTGGGGCAGGAGTATGTAAATATCTCAGAGTGTGGATTTTTTGTATAAGTTCTGCTTTCGCCCCTAGAGAAATGGCCACGCTCCTTATGAGGTCCTGAAAAACTTTAAAGTCCTTGGAAGGGAGATGGGGGATGATGAGGACTCTGGAGTGACAGGGTCATCTGGTGAAGATGAAGGAATGTGTGTGTCGGCAGGAGCCTGGGGAGATCTAAGGGTTCCCCCTCACTAATTCTCCTTCCTCCATTGGGTCCAACTCAGTGTGTTGAGGGATGGTAACAAGACACTAAGTAGAGGTTTCCTGAAGTGGGGGAGTAGGAGACTTTCTCCTAGAGTGTGACCATGATGGAGGTTTAGAGTCTCTTGAAGCAGCTCAAGACCATTAAGGCCATGGAGGGTACTGCATAAGCTGAGACATCCACAGTGGAGGACCCCATGCTGGGACTTCTCTGTAGGAAGACCAGTCCTGACCTTTAGGTCTCGTAGTGGTCAAAGACCTGTAAGATGGGCTAAAGGATCTTGAAGGTAAGACAGGTTCCTCCCTCTCAGAGTCGGAAGAAGAAAATAAAGCCTTCTCAGAATAGGGATGAGCAGTTTCCATTGGAGTTCAGGTAGCCTAGTTATAAGAAAGCAAGGGCTTGGGTAGGTGGAAAGTTGATCAAGTGATCTGTGCAGGTGGTGCTGGCAAACCTGGTTGGAGAGATGACTAAGATTAAACCAATGGTTCCGGGTGTGTCGACAATGCCTAGAACTCTATCATTTAATGCAACGAAAGAAAGTCCAGTCAGGCGGAAAAAAGGGAGATGCCTTGAGGACCAGAAAGCCTGTGGGATGGAGGGTACCTCAAGTAAATGTGCTGTCAATGCTGGTAAAGATGAGCAGACTGAATGGAGGAAGAAAGGCCCAGCAGAGTAAAGACACTGATCTCCGCCCTGGAAGAGCCAGAGTCAACAGTGCCATCTCTGACAGGACCAGTGAGTGTTTGGGTTTGTGAAGCCTCAAACTGGTACCGGAGGACTTACCAGATGATTTTTTTGGCTAAATGTAAGGCTGCATGCTTTAGTCAGCATTGGAATGCCTGGAAGGCTTTGATGAGGCTGACAGTCAAGACAAAGCATGACATCCATCACCAGGCTTATGCATTACATCAAAAGTTGCTGAAGTGGCACCGCTGGTTAATTCTGAGTGCCCTGCTTGAGGATGGGTTCTTGGCTCAGATGCAGGATGCATTACCTCTTTCATCTTATGTTCCCCTTGTGAAAGTTCCTCTGTTTTTCAGTCCTGGTGGGAAAGAAGATACAAATAGAACATTTGTCCTTCACGTGGCCCTCACCCAGGCAAATCAAGTAGCCCTGCATGTAGCACACTGCTTTTTCATAATAAATCCTCCAGGAACTACTAAACTAAACTATACCTACTAACATTCTGAAAGCTGGCTAACTGAAGAAAATGTTACGGGTAGCTCCAACTCTTGCCACACGTGGTGCGAAGACACTGAGAAGGAGGCGGTGGCTACAACCTTTTTATAGCCTCTCCTGAGAGCATATTGAAAGCATTAGTGGTACTGCTGCCAAAAGTCTGACTCGTACACTGAACACACAAAGGCCTGCAATGGAACATAGATGTGCACAATCACTTGAAGGAGAACTTGATATTTTTTGTTCAATTGTATTTTTGAAGATCAAGTGTCTGAGAGCAGATGCACTGTATATGTAGAGATCAAACAACTAGCATCTGGACAGAACTGCAAAAGAATTGAACAAACATGTTTCCATTTTTTTCTTTTTTTGTTTTAATACAAAAATATTTTAAAATTAACCCTTAAGATACTGGACAATGCTAAGGCACTAATGGGTTAAGGACTGGCCAATTCCTTAGAGTTGGATTGCAGCATCTTTGCAAGTACAAAAGGCATGAGACAGACCATAAAAATACATGACATCGTCTTGTTTTGTTTTAATTTAAACTGATCATTCCCTTTCAGCACTGTTTCCAGCTCCTATCGTGGAGCACCCAGGGGGGACATGCTCCAATCTCCTTCTTCCTCTGACCCAGCCCAAAAGGGTGGTGGCCTCCCTGCGTTCCTCCAAGATTAATCAGATCCTCCCCCGCATACACAATTCCAAACAGGGGAGATGTTTGAATTTGGGTGTGGGCCTAAACAAGATGGAATTTTTCTGACATCCATTCTAGCAATGGCAATGTTGTTGGTGAACTTTTAGTTCATTTATTTTGCTGTAAGACATGACCGTTTGCTTTCCATACATTTGGTCTGTGGTGTTCAGTGATCACTCACTCCTTAAGGTTTTTGCAAGAGATCTGCTTTACTCTGGTTCCAAGAGGCTGTTCATAACAGCAGCAACAGAGTCCCAACCCAGAATCTCAGTGAAGCTCAGTCCTTAAAGACCTAGGCTCCCAATACCACATCTTCCCATTCAAGCCAAATCCTAACACTCAAAAACCAACGTCAATATAACTACAAATATCCATGGACTAAGGGCAAACCCTCCTTCTCTATTTCAGCATGCTGACACTCAGTTTTGGTTTGCGCCTATAATGCACAAGCCACTGGCCTCCAGTTTTGACCATATTGCTGTAAAAGGATTGCACCAATACCCTTGTTGGAGGCATCTGTGGGCAATTTCATTCTGCATTTACTGTCATAGTACCTGAGATCAGGGTCCTTTATAATTAAATCCTTCAGTTTCTCCAACTCTTTATTAAAACTTGCATCCCATATCCACTGGACATCTTTGCACAGTAGAGCTCTCAGGTTGCTGGTTCAGGCAGTAAGATTAGTAACCTATATAGGGAAATTTGTGCCTATTGCAAAGGAATCTTTGTACCTCTTCCTTGTCTGTTGGGGTGGACATGTTGGTGATAGAGCACTGTAAGGTTGAGGCTATCTATATACCCTTATGCATTAACTTCTTTCCCAGGTACGTTATTTCCATTACACAGAACTTATGTTTGTTTGTTTAGCTTTGTTCAGCAACTCTGGCTCTTTCCAATACTGCTCGGAGCCTCTGGTAATGCTTTTCTACTGTTTTTCTCCAGATCAAAACTGTCATCTATATAAACCTTAGTATCTCTATGCCATCAAGAATTTGTTGTATTTTCCTGTGACACTCCTCAGGTGAAGAATACAACCCAAATGACAGTTTACGGAAACAGTCTCTTCTAAAGATGCCGTTGAATGCGCATATGCATGTGCTCTGTTTCATTAAGGGCACTGCTAGAACACAGCTAATGCATCAAACATAGAAAAATACTTGTCATCAGCCACCTCTCCCAGAATTTCTCCTCTTGCAAGTAATGGAAAATGTTCCCTTTTTACATATTTATTGACCCCAGAGAACTCAATACCTAAGTGAAGGTTCCATTTTCCTTTTCTATAGTGACCAACAAGTGTACCCACTTTGTTAGTTCTTCTACTCACTGTGACTCCAGAGTAGTGAGACTATGCAGCTACTCTTTTTGCCTCTGCTTCAGTGCGAGGGGAACATTTCTGGGGTCATGAATTGTTGAACGGCTGGGCTCTTTTAGCTCTATTCTGTTGAGAGCTTCCCTACTCCCTGGAAGTTTCTTTAAACTCTTCCTCAATTGTTTTGTTCGCCAGGCCCTCCAAATGAAGAGCTTGACACAGTTTTAACCAAACAGGTACTCTTTTCCCTGCTACTATTATAAATTGTATAGTTTCCAATTTATCTATCCATACATTTAGTTCACATCCTCCCTTAGTGGGGATAAGCTCTCCCCAAGTTTTACCCATTTGACCTTCTACTGGCTCTGGCTTTTCTTTTACTGCCAGTTTCTGGCACCACACTGGCTTGTGTACCTATGTCCAATTTAAAAATCAATAAACACGCCATTTGCTTTCAGGTTGATAATCCATTCATCCTGTGCTGCAAATATTGTCCACTGCTCCTATGAAGAATTCATCTGAGCTAGTTGTGCTGCCATCATCCTCTTTGTCCATGCTGTGCACACACTGTTGGAGTTCAAACGGCAGTTCTTGCTTTTTAAAAACAACAACAACAACAACAAAAAACTCTGATCCAGTTGTATGAACTTTGAAACTTTAGAGCAGATTGCTCGTGGCATGGATGAGAAGGGTCACGCAGCAGTGCCATGCTAAGATCAAGGAGTAGAGGCAGGCGTACCAGAAGGCAAGGGAGGCCAACCATCACTTGGTACAGCACCAAAAACACACCACTTCTACAAGGAGCAGCACACCATCCTCGGCGACGACCCCACCTCCACTGCCAAGAGCCCCATGGATACTCTGGGGGGACTGGAGGCAGCGGCCAGTGGAGGCAAGCCCAAGGACCAAATGGTGGACAAGGCACTTGAGTTGGAGGAGGATGTGGAACAGGCGACAGGCTCATCTGGTGACGTGGTGAGCCAGGACCTCTTTTTGACTCTGGAGAGGTCTAGCCAGTCCCAGCAGTCCAGGTCTGGCGTGCCTGAAGCAGGAGAGGGAAGCTCTGGTAAATACTCATTTTGCTTTGATACTGCACAGTTACATGAGGTAGAGGTGTCCTTTATTTTGTTACATGGTGCATGTAGGAGAAGAGATTGAAATGAATACTACTGGGTACTGTTTGCATCTGCTTCTCATTCCCCTGTGCAGCCATGCAGTGGGAGCCCTGCAGAAAAGTTTGTTAATACACACCGAGATCTCCCAGGAATCCTTCACTGAGATCTCTCAACTTTCTTGAGGAAACATTCTTGCTGATACGCTGCAATCTGCTGCCAAAGGTTCCTTGGCAGAGCGGCTTTGTTTCTTCTCCTGTTGTAGGAAACTTTGCTGCGCAAATTGGCAATTACTTCTGCGGGAACCAAAGCAGCACAAAGGCAAGCAGCATGTGGACCCAGGCTGAAGCCGCACGCATGCAGGAGATGCACCCTTACATCTTCGGTTACCCTCAGTAGTGTGATTTCAGCTTCAAGCACCCCATCTGGAAAACGGTGCTAGTATTTAGAATAGTGTCCCTAGGCACTTGTACTGATCCCCCTCTGAAACCATCCAGACCCTTTCTCCCATATTGCATCTTCTCCCTACTCCCCAGCCAAACTCAGTGTGTTTAGTGCTCTGGCCGTGCTGCATGCTTGCCAAGGGAAAATAAGAAAAAGATGTATGTAACTTTTATGATTCAAGATCGTGAGTGCACACACAACACTGACTCTGTGTGTTGCTTCTGCAGACGTGTCCTTGAGGGCCTGCTCCTACACACCGGCTGAGCGCTTACGTCAGATAAGGAGGTGAACGAGGAGTAGGGAGGACAGGTTTTGCAAAGTGTGTAGGTCACAAATAAAGAATCGCTGTCTTTTTTGTGAAAAATTCCAAGAGTACATTCAAGGTGGAAGACCATTCAAGTAGGAAGTAATCAAACTACAGAAAACATTTTGTAAAAATCACTGCTAGCAGCCACAAAATACCTTCAGCACATGCTTCTGAAACTGCAACACAACTTAAATGTACACTACAAGAAAAGGACTGAGATGTACATAGCTGACTTCTTATTCAGAGCAGCCTTGAAGCATGAAAATATAGCAACTGAACAAAAATATGAGAGCCTCAACCTGGTAGAAATACAAACACAGGAAGACATAAAAAGCAGGAGCCAAGTCAATTATATTCCAGTTTCAAAGCAGAGGATGTCCATCATTTTGTCAGGATGGCCAAACACCAGTGGAGAAGCCCCACTTACCTTCCAAGAATACTGGAACTATTCAGATGAGCTGAGTATTCAAGCTAGCATCAATATATACAGGCAAGTTGAATCACAATACCTAGATCACCGAGAACAGAAATACTCTCAAGAATACTTAAGAGCAATTATGGAATGGAAGCATGCCTCCAGAAAGCCAGAGATGCCATATACTGGCCAGGGATATTTGAGACTTGGTGAGCAGTTATGATACATGTTGGGAAATGCAGGCCAAGGAGCAAGAAGAGACAATGAAAATGCACAGCATCTCCAACAGATCTTGCAGCAAAGTAGAAATGGTTCTTTCTGCAGAAAACCACACAAAACTACCTCATTATTGTAGACCATTATTCAGACTTCTAGGAACTAAATGAACTGTCAGACGCTACCACAGTGACCATCATAGACAAAGCAATGAAGCATTTCAGCCAAAAGAGCTGCCCTTGTATCTACAAAAGTGCCCCTTACTCTCACGCAAAGCCCTGGAACACAATTCTTTGGGCTTGGCAGCTCTAGCTCCTCTTCCAAGCTCAGAGGTGCACTTCTCCTTAAGGTGTTTCCTCAACTAAAGGTCACGAGCTTCATGTGTTTGCGGGGGAAATGAGCGGCAAATGCTGCACTTTGCTGATCGTGTCTCACGCCCACCCAGACAGTCGTGGATCATCGCTCATAGAGAAGGATCAAGGGCAAGAGAGACAATTCTTGAATGTCAGGGCTCTGGGACTCCCAGATGGGGAAAAAACTAAGCTATACTATATAAAACTAACTATGCTAAATGTTAAAACTATTTACAGGCTGGTAAGAAAGAAGCTGGACCTAGAGGATTCCAACTCGGACCATGTGGCGGCAAGAAGGAACTGGCGAGGTGTCAGCCTGGACTGTCTCTTATGCCCCTGATCTGGAGCAACAGCACATGGGAAGGGCCAGTGGACAACAGCACATGGGAAGGGCCAGTGGACGTTGCTTGCTAAGCATCTCCAGACTCAGGCACCTGCATATCCACATGTGAAACACACACAGGGACCAACACTCAAAGAAGAAGATTTATTATTTGTATCGCAGTAGCCCCTGGGGGTCCCAAATCAAAATTGGGGCCCCACGGTGCTAGGCACTGTACAAACATACACCAGATATTCCCTGCCTCAAAGAGCTTACAATCTAAATTTTTTTCTCTCTAGTGAAATATGGTTTATCTTGCCACTTCAACCCACGCTCTGTGCAAACAAACATACCACAAAGTACATTCAGCTTATTATTAGCTTGCCTTTATAAGAACTCGCTGTACTTCAGAGCTTCTGATTCTGTTGGAACCAATTGATTTCTTGATTGCTATAACCAAAAGCAATCCCTAATGAACTCAGTAACAGTTGCAGGTCAAATTTACATACCTATTACTCTTTTGTGATGGTTTCTCCTTAACGGTTGTCCTAGAGCCACCGAATAGAAGAAAGGGAAGGCATAAAGTAGAGGGCAGTGGATCTGTGTAATACAGCAGTATGACAAACATGGAGCAAAATGACTTACTTGCAAGTGAATCACACACATCACCACACCAACTGGGGGAAAATCACTGTCAATCAAAAAAATCTGTCATGATTAGTATTCCCTAAGAACCAATGTTTGCAGGAGAAATATTTATAAAGTACTGAATGTAAAACAAATGTTTATTCCATTTCTGTTAATGTCATAAGAAGAGTTATTAGTGTGATAGCTCTGATCTGGCTTGTTGAAACTCACCCAGAGGCATGAGGCACAGATTAACATGGATTAGTTACTGCAAAAAGCAACAAAAATACCACCTCCCCCCAAAATCCAATCCTACTTAAAATTTACCGGGCCTTGAAGTGGCACATATTCCAGAGATGAAAAGTAATTGCAATGATCACTTGACTCTTACGTGTCCAGTGTTCTTTTATGAAAACTGGTACTATACATATTATTTGAGCTTGAGTGTGGGGTGTTTTTTAGGGTCATATTATGAAGGGTTATAGCAAAAATCCAAACAAACCGTTTTTTGCTCTTTTCTCTAAAGCAGTAACTTTCATTTGGAAATAATACTTGCCCTTTTTTTTTTTAAATACAAGCCAAATATAACTAATGGATAGGCTAAGAAAAGATGTTTTAAACCAATCTCCTGTACCCAATTACAAGTAGCTAGAGTTCACAACACCCACAAAAGAACAAACACTTGTGACATTATATAGATTACAGCATCTGGCTTTTGTTAAAAGGGACACTCTCGGGTACTTTTCATTACATGCAATAGTTTCTAAGTAGGTAACACATCTTTCCATACTTCTCCCCACCCCAAATTTTGTAAATATGGATTCATTGCCCCTGAGTCTTATTGAGTCCTAAGCCAACACAACCCTCCTTATTTACCTTGCTTGTCTGTGTATTAACAGCAACGATGTCAGCACAATCCTTGCTGCTCTAATGCCGCTGCTGGCCATTTTGGTTTAGTAATGGACATACTAATTTATTGGCAACAATACAGTGGGTTTAAAAAATCTTCACTTCAATTTTGTGCCTGTTACTTGATAGTATTCCTTTAATATTCATGTACAGCGAAGTAAATTATTTTCAAAATTGAATTTGCTCAAATACGATGAACCTGTAAAATGTGTAAGAATCAATATGGACTGCATTCATGTTATATTTATTTATTTTTCAGCTTCATACAAATCAGATGTAGAAGCATAAACATAGTACATTTCTACCATTTTCAACAAAAATATAACCAATATGTACAATTATTGTATTAAAAATACAAAAGGGATACAGACTCCACCAATGTCTTTCTAAAAGACATACAGGTACAAGTAGTATCAAAAGTATGAGGAAATCACCAGTTAATTGTACATTCTGCACTTGACATCACAGAGTGAACTGAGATTAGCAGTCCTATGGTCTACAATTACTTAATGCTTATATAATATTTGTGCAACTTGTGATAGAGCTAGGTTTCTGACTTTCTATATGCACATGAGGTCCATAGCCTATATAATAAAACTGGCAAATAATGCATATTACATGTAAAATTACAAATTCATAATTGACAATGTGATATATAAGCAAATAGACAAAAGCCATGATTACAGGAGAGAGAATAATTAAATAAAGCACTGACATTGTTTGATACAGTGAAAAAACACTGCAATTTGATCTTTAAAGTTGAAGCTATTTACGTTTACCTACTGATCAATATGATCAGCTGAGTTCAATGGAAAAAAAATCCAAGACCAGCAGTTCCTCACATTTGAGTACTACTCGGATTGGCAGCCTTCACTTTTCCGGAGTCTGTGCAAAAACAACACAAAAATAGAGGGGAAGGATCATTTCAGTCATTATAGGGTTAATAGCAGCTGTGAGCAGGTGGTTGCTACACATTGGCCTTTTCTACACATGCAGTGTTCCATAAAGCCATTAACAGTTGTGACTATTTCTGCATTGCAAAGGCTTGCGTGTCTAAATGTGTTTTTTCATAATTTAAAGGCTTGTTTATTACCTAATGCCAAGTCAATAGAGAGAGATTATTCGATCAGAAATAAGAGCTGACATTAGCTGTGACATCCCAAATTGCCTTCACTGCAATGTTATCCAGTTAATTTTTCTCTTAAAATAACTAACCTTCTAACAATAGTAAGATAAAAATATAATTTAAAGGTGGGGTTTACCATCTGTCTCATTTGAATAAGACTTTTTTTTTTTTTTTTTTAAACTATGCCATCCTGTATTCCACAAGGCACAGGTATACAAATTGTATGGTACAAACTATACAAGTTGTCCTGTTTTCCTCCATTAGATAGTTGCAAGCACTTAGTTCTGCATTGATGCTAGACCCATTTCAAAATACTATCCTATGATTTACAAACTTTCTAAGACTCCAGGGTGGGGCACTTTAAGAGTGGAGCTAGGTGGTCAATGAAAGGCTGTATCCTATAACCCTTCCTGCCTTCCATTCTGCCCTGCTCAGCCATATCAGTTTTGTTTTTAGGAGCCCAGGCTGGCAACCCTACTAAAAAGTATGAAATAATACTGTAATTATTATGCAGGTGTAACATTTGCTTTCTGAACACAACAACATACAGCACTGTAACAAAGGCATTGTAAACAAGCAAACAAGCATTGTATACTTGAAGGATTTCAATGTGTTTTTCTCTTTGTACGTTAAAGGCTCAATGTCGTTTGACAACTAGCGTATCTCATTATCCCAATGAGATGAAGTGTTAGGATTGTGATTAAAATCTAAAAGGAAGATTTCGAAACCCTTCCAGGCATTGGGAAATGCAGCCAGAGTTAATCATCTTGATGTGATGATCTTGAAATTTGGAATGATACTGTGTGATGTGGCAGACAGCGACAGTGGTAGCTTGGAGATTGCTGCACTGTGCATTTCAAGCAACACAGTTTGAAAAGTGCCAGGGCGATTTCTTCACAGTATTTCACATGCAAGGGAAAAGGGGGGAGGAACGGGGGAGAAGAAGCCCCATGCTGCTTTAAGGCAGGGAAGGCGGCAAATAGGTCTACCATCCTTTAATTATAGTTCCAAGGCTCCTATACTAGGGACGTCTTCTTGTGCTCTCCTTTAAGGTGGCTCTCTCTGGATCCAGAAAAGCCCCAATTCTTAGACGGCAGAGACTTGTTCATCTTCTGCAAACAATAGGATGGGGGGAAAATAAATTTTAATCAGTTTAAAACTAGATTGCTATTGAATGAAATAAATTTGCTGTGTTCACACATATTCCATTCCTCTGTAAAAATTAAGCATATATTTATTTGCTACAGGTTATTATTTTTCCCTCCCTTTTCCCTTAAGGTAAAATAATCTCAAAATCATAAATTCAGAGCATGCTTTGTTATTTTAAATGAAGCAAGCCAGTTTTAACTATAGAATCATCAAGAGTGTATTTCTTTGGAAGTGTATTTCCAAAGAAAATAAGACATAGAAGCACCGTATCTGGGTGGGCTTGGCTTTCCCTCCTCTTGGAAAACACAACATTCAACCAGAGACTACTAAATCTCTAATAGCTTAGTGAGGTATCTTGTGGTTGGCCCTGGTTGTAGATGTCCACAAACCACTTCATTTTCAAATGCTTTTATTTAAATTAAAACTTCTGAGGCCGAAATGGCTTATAACAAGTGTTCACTGGTGGAAATGTCAAAACGTCTGTGGGCAAATTCATAAATCTCTCAGTCACATGAAAATTTGTAAAAAAAAAAATTAATGAAGCTTGAAATATTTCCTTGGTATCCTCAGCTACAGAGGTCAACTGAATAAAGACTGCACAAAACTTCTAACAACATTTTTGAAATAAATTGGACTCTCTGGCATAAAACAGTAAAGTTAGAAACAAAAAGGTAAAAAAAAACTTAAAAAAAAAATTTATAGGTGGAAAAACAATTACATTTAGAGCCAGAATTTCCAATGCGTGTGAAAGTGCTAATGGACTGTTTAAATCTAGCCCTTAATTAATGTTTTGAAAACATTAGAAATTTACCATCCTCCTCTGTGGAAAACCCTTGAGTCTGATAGTGAGCAAGACGTGGGTCTGACTCGTTTGGTTTGTGCCACTGAGGTTTGTTCACAGGCCTGCTAGCTGAGTGACCTTGTGATTGCTGCTGCAAAGTTGAAGTCCCATGGGTCTCACATGTCCGTGCTACCATCCTAGACCTCTGAAGTGCTACGTTGTAATCCGGAGGTTTTCTAGTTGGCTGGGAAACTCCTTCAGCAAAGTCTGCAATAGGTATTCCTACATAACCAGGGGGAGTTGGAGGTGGTTCTCGATATCGACCTTCTTTTCGTGCTGCAGAAAAATAATACACTACCATAAGAGACAGTAACTTGTGAAAATATGTTCAAAACACAATTTGAGCAATGAGAAATAAATAAATAAATAAATATATATATCAACCAAATCGAGATCTGATCCAAATACAAACAGGTTAAGATTTAAATATTATACAAGTATCAACATTATATCACCTTAAAAACAGAAATCATGTAAGAAACACTTTTGGTAAAAGACAGTATGTACAGCATGACTGTGTTTCCATCATGCAGGCAATGGTTATACTTGGCTAAGCCTCTAACTTTTAGTACAGGACAAAATATCTTACTGTCCATTAAACTGCACATGCAGTAGAATTACGCAAATTAAGTGACGTCTCCACTAAAACCCTGAATCTGCAAGAACTTATATAAGTCAATACAATTACCCATTGAAGTCAACGGGACTGCTCATGAAATAAAGCACATAGGTCTCTGCAGGTCAGGACCTGATATACTATACTCTGAAGCTTTAAAATACTGCCAGTCAAGAAAAAAAGGTAGCACTCACAAATTCAAACAACTCAAGTCCCATCATCTCATTTAAAAAATATGTAGACTCCCCAGATGAAGGAGCAATGGCAGATATTCAGTTGTGAACCAAAGTGCTTGAGTTTGGAAAAATTCCCTCTGCTTATTCAGTTTTATGCTAGCTTCTTATTAACATGTCTTTCAGGCTGCAGAAGTTGCTATATCTGCCCCACAGGTGTTAGAAATGCAAATCAAATACTGCGACAAGTAGTTTAAAAACTGGGAAATTAAGAAATTGAAAAAAATTTCAGAGGTTAAAAAACCTATAGACATGAAAACTCTAGTCAGGGAGTTCGGAGAGTCTTAAAATCTCTTTAGAGTAACAGTTTTCGTTAGGTGCATATTAATTAAAATCTCAAGAAAATCCTTTCTAATCAGTCATGACATGGGACAAGAAAAATCAACAATGGGAAAAATCTGCATTTCCCATTTAGGGTCTTCCACTGATTTTGTGTCATTTACTGAATTAATTCTATCCTTCAAATTCCTCCCTGAAACACACTTCTACCATTAAACTTTTAAAAAATGATGACTAATTATTGTTTGCAGTGTTGTATCAGTGTTGGTCCCAGGATACTATTGGTCAATTTCCTAATGTCTGTAGATAGTTTAACTCCTTCAGGAAAGGACAGGATCATAAGTTTGTACAGGAGTGGTCAAATTGTCAACACAGAGGATAAACAAAATGCACGTATACTGAAAAAGAACTTTTAGTCCTCTGGCAGAGAAGACCAGCAGCAGAGTATGAACTACTACAGTATGGTGTTTTTGAGTCTACATTTAGAAAGACTTCACAAGGGCACCAAGGTGGTCACTTTGACTCTTAATTATGATCTTTTAAATTATGGTGTTGACACTAAACATAGAAATATTAATAAACATGTAGCCAATGCATTCACCTAGTGTGACAGAACAGATCTGTTAAACCTTCATAAAAACTGTTTCTTTCTTTCTTGTAGTTGAGAGGGTGCTGAATCTCATGGAAAAAGCTCCCTCAGAATTATATAGTGTGAAATTCACCATGTTAAATAAGGAATCTATTAACGTAACTTGTGCTGATGGGACCTAACGATATTATAAATAGGAAGAAAAATGGTCCTACCATAGGCACTAATCTCTAACATAAGGCCAACTGTATTGAACAACTGTGTTTGAACAGTGGCTCTTTTCCAAATGCAATCTAGGCGGAGGGAGTGTGGAAGAAATTTTAAAGAGGTTTTAAGGGTTTTTGAAACAGATTGGTATCCGAAAATCTCAAATATAACTTTCTCTCCACCAACATTAAACTATTCACTACTCTCTCCTCTGGCTTCTGTTACCAATTTTCTGTGCTTATTCCTACCTTCAATTTCATGTGTTTGTCTCTTCCCTTCCCTCCTACTCTTCTTTTTTCTCACTCTTGAAAACATAAACCATTTTGTTTTCTCTTAACCTCTTTCCTCGCTTGCCTGTTAGTGCCCAAAATCAACTCTGATGTGCTGCCACTAAACTAGCAGGTTGTTCCCACTTCACTCTACCCCCATTTGTCTCCTCTTTTTCTTTCTCTTTGACCCCACTCACTTCTTCCACCCCAGGATTATATCAGTGCTCCTGTTCCCAATCACAGCGCTTCATCAGTTGCATAGGACCAATATAGAGTTAAACTGATATGACCATGGGAAGATTAATTATGCTGATTCTGTGGGGAAGAGCTGTGCAAGGATAATAATAATGCAGAAGCAAGTCTCCACTGATGCTGAATTGGATGGAAATGAAATGACTGGAACTTTCAGGCTTCTCTTATATTTCTGAAATCTTTATAAACTAGATTTTTTTTAGAAATAGGCCTCCTAGTGGCATGGTGGGATGTTTGCTGCCTTGCTCAAGAGCAGAGCCTGGAAGCACATTTGTCAAGCCTATCATTCCATATGCTAATGGAAACTACAGTATTAGAGATAGGCCTCAACCAAAACATCTGTTCTCCTTCATCCTTTGAGGAAATTCAGATCTGCAGATGAAACTTTGGGGGCTGGGCCCATTGCTAAGTAATATACTTTGTTTCTGAATGGAAAGGATGTTTACCATTATGCCCTAACTACATTGTCATGCTGGCAGACCAGATAGTTCTCACTCAGTGCCATATGTTCCTTCAGGATGAGGGTAGACTGAAACGGGGGAGAGGTTTGAGGGAATAAAATGGTTACAGAAACCAGTGGCCTCAGATTGGCCAAATCCATCTTGCATAGGTAAAGCGGGAAATATCTGGACAAAAATTCAACACAGCAAAAAATATTTTAAAAAGTAACCTCACTTCCTTTAGCAAAAGGTCTGTCCTAGTGTTTCAGGTCCTTGATTTCCTAGGCACCAAGGCAGACATCTTCAAACGAGGGTATCTGAAGTTAGACATCTAAATCTGTATTTAGGCACTAAGAGTGACCCAATTTTCAGAGGTGATGAACATCCACAACTACCACTGAAGTCACAGGAACTTGTAGAGTAGAACACTGAGGATCAGGTCACATTTAATGAGATCCCTGCATACAGACTTCGGTGCCTTACTTCAGTTACCCAAGCTTGAAAATTGTGACCTAAATACATTAGAATCTCAAAATACCAACCACCACCAGTTGAGTTGAATTCTTGATTTTATGGCACTTGGGAAGGAAGTACAAGAGGCCACATAACTCAGGAATGAGTATCTACATTACAAAGTGATGCTTTTCTCAGCAGCAAACACACAATTGAAGGGCAAAATTTGAGAGAAACTACAAATTGACTGCGCTTTTTGCTTTAAAAACAAATCAGATTAAAGCAAAATACTTATATAGTAAATTCACATCTATATGTAAATGAACAGGATACTTCGCGGTAAACAAAATATAACTTACCAATAAGCCCCTTTGCACTACTTGATGATATAGTTATATGAGAGGACATGGGAGCTGGCTTTGACTCCTCTGCTGTTACAGATGTTATGCTACTGGTTTCAGCTTCAATTGAAACATCCTTCCCACCCCGCCGCTTTATGGTACCTGTATCACCTTCTGAGTCCTCTCCCCAGTAGCCTGTTGAGGATGCCCAGCTTGCTCTGGACTGTGCTTGATCAAGGCCCTCCCTACCTTGACTCTGCCTGCCATATTTTGTGCCATGATCGGGGAACATCATCTGGTCCATATGACTGCCTGAGGCCCATAATCCTGCCCCATCGCCTGAACTATCGAAATGAACATGTCCAAAAGGAAGAGTCTCCCAGCTTCTCTGGTGTTGTATTGTCTGTATGTTGTCATGAGAACCGCTTGAGCAAGAAGTCCAGCTGCCACGGCCACTGTCTGCGGCATCAAGTGAAGCGCGATCCCCCTGATCCTGTGATAGCTCTTCTGTACTGGGAGAAGAAAGCACAGTTGCTCCAGCATACAGGCCTCTGTTCTCTGACAGTGGTGCATATGAACTAGATGTAAAAGATAGAAAGAAAGGAAGAGAAATTTTACAGTGGTATCATAAGTGATAATCAGCAAATCAGAACTGTGAAGCATTCATTGCTTTACAGACCAAGAGAATTTGATAGCTAATGAAAAACACAGTGGATACAAGTATCATCTACAGCATAGCTTTCCAATATCCAAAGTTTAATGTAATTGGTACTAACTAATGACTTGGTCAATTTTGAGTACAGGGCATTCTTTTTGTAAGGCTATCCTTGACAACAAAGCACTTCAGCAGTTACTAAAAAGGTACTGATGAAAATGTGACATACTTTGGGATTCAGTTGAAAGGTTCCCCCCATGTGTAAAATAAGGATAATACTGTACTTAAAACACTTCCTGTCACAACACTAACCTGCCACAGGAGTGAGGATCACCTGTAGCATTTATAAATGCTCTAAAGGCGAAGAGCAGGTGCACGTAGTTACTGGCACTGCTGTAGACATTAGAACAATGTGGGATATTTTCTCATCTGAATGTAAAGTATTATAAAAACAGAGGTAATATAGAAGTGGTGACCTGGAAGGAGAGAGTGGAATTCTCTCACAGAAGGGAGGAAATTTCTACAACAGATGCAGAAGAGAGTTTTTTAAAAAACGTAAATATATACAATTCCTACCCTAAGCTGTATTGATCTGGTTCAATCATGGCTCTTCTATCAATTCTACCCACACCAAGATTAGTCTCCACAATGCTGACAGAATGCCTCTGTCTCCTCTCATCATGCAGTGACACTGGCATGGAGTCAAATGAAGAATTGCTGACAATACTAGATCTGGAAGAAATTTCGCTGTGACCAGAATCTGAAAAGTTATCCACGGTGCCACTAGGAGCCAAAGTATAACCTGCATAAGGATCAGAATAACATTAAATAGACATTCTAAATTTACAACCAAAAGACTTCTTAAAGAAAAGTTCAAGCATTAGCATAGATATTCAATATCAGTACTATTGGAGCAAATATAATTATCAAGAAGAGCAGTACTGTATGCAACAAAAATATGCAACAAGACCATCATTCAAATGTGGCTGTTTTATTTCTGAATGTAGGTTTAAAGGTACGTGGCAACATGAAATATTTGTATTTAGAAAAGTCTGATCTCCTTTACAAAACTATTGCCAAATTTATCACTTCCTGGTGTTTTTGGCTCTCTAGAATTATATTAAAACATTTCCCTTTGTAGGACATAACACCCAGTCTTGCAGTATTGTTTATGTCTATGTATGTTAACACAGACTATGGGGGGCTTGGAACATAAGAACTGCCATGATGGATGAGGCCAGTGGCCTATGTATGCAGGATCCTGTTTTCAACAGTGAGCCACGCAGGGAAAGGTACAAAATACCTTTCAGTGTTACCCTCTGTCCCTAGAGAAAGTTTCCTTCTAACCCCCAATAGTTAACATTTGCCTTTAGTCCTGAAGTATGAGGAATTATATTCCTTCCAAACCTTTAAGTATTTGCTAGAACAACTCTAGACATACATGTTATCTATATAAATATCTTACCTTTTTTCAATTCTGCTATGTTTTTGGCCTCAGTTATACCTGTAACACATTCCACAAGCTAGTTGTGAAAAATTATTTCCTTTTACCAGTTTTGAATTTACCAGCTTTCAAGTTCATATTATGAAACAAGGTGAACAGAAGATCCTGATCTACCCTCTCTTATAAAAGTTATTTTTTATCCTATCCCTTCTTATTCATCTCCTTTGTCAGGTAACCAATCCTAATCTTTTCAATCTCTCTTCATATGAGAGTTTTTCCATTCTCTTAATCATTCCCCTCACCTTACCAAGGGTTCTCAAACTGGGGGTTGGGACCCCTCAGGGGGTCGTGAGGTTATTACATGGGGGGTCGCAAGCTGTCAACCTCCACCCCAAACCCCTGCTTTGCTGCCAGCATTTATAATGGTGTTAAATATAAATTAAAAACACTTTTTTATATAAAGGGGGGTTGCACTCAGAGGCTTGCTATGTGAAAGGGGTCACCAGTAATTTGTTTGAGAGCCACTGCTCTAAACCCCCTTCCTTAATTCTTCCAAAACCTTTTTGGAGGTGGGGTGACCAGAACTAAACACACTATTTTAAATGAGGATTTTACACTGAGTTAGATAATGTCATTAAAGTATTTTCCTTTTTCTCCATCCCATCTCTTGGTCCCCTTCTAACATTTGGTTTACTTTCTTCACCACTGCCTGTATTTCTTTTGGACAAAAGAAGTCAAAACAAAGCAAGTGTTTGGGAAACACCACCATTTAAAAATGTTATTGGGGATTTCTGTTGTTTGATGACAGAAGGTAAACAATTGTTGAACGCCTAATTCTGCAGTTCCAATTCCAATGTATATGTGTACAGTATAGAGAAGGCAAATTAAGAACTTCCGCTCTCTGTCTCATATCGCAATGAAATTAAGCATTTGACAACGTTTGGAAAAACTAAACAGTGGAAAATTCAAAACTGATAATAGGAAATACTTTTTCACACAGTGTGGAACTCACGTGTGGAACTCATTCTCACAGGAAGTAACTGAGGCCAAGAAAGTAGCAAGAATTAAAAAGGGATTTGACATTTCTTGTATAACAGAATATCCAGTTACAATAATTAATGATAACAGAAATTTTGGATGGGATATTAAGTCTCATACTTCAGGGTTTAAACCAATCTCTAACAGAGATCAGGATGAAACCTATGTGGGGGAGCAGATTATTTCATTTCACTGCTGATTTCTTAAAGGTTCCTCTGATGCTTCTGGTACTGGCCACTGACAGTATACTGGATCACATGGACGTTAGGCCTGATAGTATGGCAATTCCTACATTCCTATGTACCATTCATCTGACCTTCACTGTCTATCTAATCCAAACAGGTTTCCAATGTATGTTCCACTTATGTGAGGGGCTACAAGAGTCATTGCCTCCAACACAAAATCATTTACTTTAGCATGCTCCCTCATTTTGTTTCCATTTTGAACAGAGTCAAGAATACTTCGGCACTGGGGCCGTTTGCATGATAGCATAGAACACAGCAGACAATTCACACTTTGCATGTAGATGATTGATCACCTTGCAAATATGGGCCTTGATTATAGCACTGCATGTGAAATTTGTCAGCTAAACCTGAGCTGGCCATCTAATCCTTTGTTTTCAGGTAATTAACATTTTCTAGGCTATGGCTACACTAGACATCTTTCAGCGGTGCAGTTGCACTGATGCAAGCTCTCTTGTACAGATGATCTAAAGCTGACGGCAGAGAGCTCTCCCATTGACTTAATTAATCCACCCCCAACAAGCGGCTGTAGTTATGTTGGCAGGAGAAGCTCTCCCACCGACATAGTGCTGTCCACACCAGCGCTTAGGTCAATGTAACTTATGTTGCTCAAAAGGGTGGCTTACTCACATCCCTGAGTGACATAAGTTATACCGACATAAGTGGTAGTGTACACATAGTCTTAGAAAGTTTATCCTAAAAGCAGTTCTTTAAGGAAGGTAAATTATTAAAATGTAATTTTGTGATGAATGCCCTATCAGCTATTATTTTTATTACAAAATATTTGTATTACTGTAATGACCAGGATCCCTAGTTATTGTGCAAGGTGCTGTACAAAAAGAATTAAAAAGATAGGTTAGATGCCATTCAACAACATACTTTTGTATGTAAGCATGCAATTTTAATTTTTAGTTTGAAAATCACCATTAAACTTCCAAGAGATTTCAGTGGAGCTACACAGTTCATACTAGCTGAGGATCTGTCCCTAACACTGCCAAATCTGATTAAAGTTAAGAGAGAAAACACGTTAGTTCATGGTGCCACTAAATCTTGGAAATGCTTTGAAATTTAGAACCATTTTCACGGATTGCTTTACCAAATACACAGTACTACACTTCCTCTCCATTTATCTGATCCCGATTCCTTTTTCAATAAATGCACTGGCCTTGATAGAATGTGATCAAATTCATATAAATTCACACGAGATAAAATTATGCTGAGATCTTACAAAGACTTGAGCTGATTATCAAAGGATTTTCTGCATAAGATCCTCCTCTATCTCACCCATAGGCTAGGTCTACACTACAGCGGGGTTCCGACCTAAGATACGCAACTTCAGCTACGTGAATACCGTAGCTGAAGTTGCGTATTTTAGGTCGGCTTACCTGGTGGTGAGGACGGGGGAAAGCCGACCGCTGCCGCGCTGCCGCCGACTCCGCTGCCGCCTCTTGTCGAGGTGGATTTCCGGAGTCGACGGCAGAGCGATCAGGGATCGATTTTACCGCGTCCTCAAGAGACGCGGTAAGTCGATCCCCGATAAACCGATTGCTACCCGCCGGATCGGCGGGTAGTGAAGACGTAGCCTTAGAAAAGCTCACTTCAGCAGTGCTTTTGGATATGTATTTGTACTTCTGAAGGACAGACCCCTCATCCCTTTTAAAAACATTAGCCAATTGTGCGTGTGATCTTTTCCCTTTTGGTTTTGTAAACCCCACCTATCCTACAGGTCCGTGGTGCATTGTTATTCTTGTTACTGTTCTCACTTCCGAGAGAAGAGGAGGAACTGGTTAGATCCGACTGTCTGGAGCCATAATATCTCAGCTGATTGCCACTGCCACCTAACAACAGGATGAGAAAAGAGTTTAGATATCCATTTGACAGACACAGGAGAGAGTGATACCCAGATGAAATGCACACAAGTTTCAATTTCTCAGCATCACAGTGCAATTTGGTGGGAGTTATTTCTACAGTGAAATCTAGAACTGTTCAAGCTCTATCACAAGTCTGAGCTCTTACTGTGTGGGGCTCAACTCTGACACAGATTTTTTAATACAACTTTCTCTCATGCAGCCATTAAAATTGATTTCTATGTTATTCTGAAAAGGATAGGAGGAGAAAATGACCTTGAGGTTACCTGCTATAGGAATATGTTATTCCATTTCTATAGTGACAATTTTTTTTTTTTTTTTTAATACAAGAAAGGCAAGTGCCTGCACTTGATCTTTTTTCTCTTAATTAACAACCAGAGCCAGTACAATGAAAAAGGAAACAGGACAGAAATTCATCAGGAGTCTTAAATCATCTTGTTTAAACTCATTTGCAGTTTTGGCCAGTCACACTGGACAGTAATCTCAACCAGTATATTTTAAGATAATTTTAAATAATTTCATAGAAACTAACTCAGCCAACAAAGCCTCATTGTGCAAAGCCATGTGTCAAACTTCCACCTTGATTCTCGGGATGACTAAGGTGTTTGCATAAAGGAAATGTAATGCTTTAGTGATCTGAGCCTTTAACACTCTATGGAAAATCCTGCTGTCTTGCATGGGTCCCTCTCCATCCAGCACAACTGCACAGCAGGCAGGCATGATTTTAACCTAGTAATTCCTTTAGAAATCAGCAGAGGGCTTGGTTATTATACCCAGTGATGCTCCAAGGTGCCACTATGAGCTCTGAACTTCTGCCCATGTATGCTGCCTTTGGTAGAAGGCAACTGAAGGAGACATGTTTTTCTCTGAAGTAGCAGTAAGGAGAGTTGCTTAGTGTGATGGCTCCAGGATACTCGAAACCCATCTTCCTGCGTTTTGCTAACAGGATGGCTCCTGAGGCATCCACTTGGGCACCACTACTCCACTCCCCTGCCAATCCTCATATGGCAGCATAAGTAGGAAAAGATGTCACCCTTAGGGCTTATCTAGACACACAGGTAGCGTGCAGCAAACTGTGGTGTAAATCTACATTGCACTAGTCTGCTGTGCACTAAATGTCCGTGTGGACCATGCTACCACACACTGAAAGGGCATTTTGACTTATTCTGCTTTGAGACGCAAGTAGATCAGTGTGCACTAGTGAACTTTTAGTTTGGTAGCAGAGTCCACATGAACAGTTAGTGTGCTGTAAATTTACATCCCAGCTTGCTGTGCACTAATTGTTCATCTAGACAAGCCATTAGTCTCCAAGATCCCCTCACAGTTATTTCTAAAGCCTGCAGGTTTCAGGAAAAGGACTGGAAAGTGTTGCACATCTTATACCTTTCCTTGGAGAGGTCTGTGGTGATGTGGGAGGAGAAGACAACTGTGAAGATGCATTTGATATTGTGTCTTCAGCTTGTTTCTTGTGACGGTCCAAACTTCCTTCTTCAGACAATGAAAGAATTTTCTTTAAAGCTTGTGGGGAGTTAATGCCTTTAAGAAAGAAAGCAAGCAACCAAGAAAGAAAGTATTAAGCTGGAAATATATACACTTGTTAATTTTACGATGCATTATAGGGACACTGTAAAGATAAAATATTTATCTTCCTTGAGTTACTAATACCACTTTGAGTGAACACTTTTACCAAAGCAATCACTCTATATCTGACCTATCAGTTCTCATCCTCACAGAAAACCAGCACAGCACTTTCAAAAGATGAGCCTGGGAGCTTAAATTCATAACTTCACTAGACACTAAAAATCATGGACTGAATAGAGACACTGGATTTATGGCTTATTACAACTATCTACAACCCACTAACAACCCTTCCAGCTGCTCCCCTCCCAGCCCCTCCCTGCTTTCCTTTCCTCCCTATCACTTGAAGGGTGTCAACAGGCCACTTCACCTTGAATGTTCCCTTGAAACATGTGTTAACTACTTATGCTAAATGATCTGCTCCACCTTTTATTCAGCTATTACACTAGCACTTTTGTCAGTAAAACTTATGTCACTCAGGGATGTGCAAAAACACACTCCTGTCCAACGTAAGTTACAATGACATAAGCATCGGTGTGGACAGCGCTATGTTGGTGGGAGACGCTTTCCCGATGATGTAGCTACCGCCGCTTGTTGGGAGTGGTTTAATTATGCTGATGGGAGACCTCTCTCCCATGGGCATAGAGTGGATACATAGATCTTGCAGCAGTACAGCTGTGCTGCTGTAAGGTCTCTAGTGTAGACATAGCCTAAGTTTCCCAGACCTGAAGAAGAGCTCTGTGTAGCTCAAAAGCTTGTTTCTCTCACCAACAGAAGTTGGTCCAATAAAATTTTTTTTACCTTACCCACCTCATCTCTCTAATACCACTTTTAATAATCTAAAATAAAAAAAATAATTTACTCCTCTCTATTTACAATATGCTGTTCATTTCTGTTTACAATATGCTGTTCATTTTTCTCAGCTTTGACAATGAAATTGGACTACTCTGTTTCAGATTCCAATTCACATCTACTAGCAAAATATTGCTGTGTCTGGGTTTCCACCTGTTCATCGAAAAGATCTCCTGTAACTCGTGTTCCAGAATATTTTTTCTGCAGATCTATCACCTGGGAGATGCGTGTGATGAGTACTGGGAGATCAAAACTAGCAAATGGTGGAGCTGTACACAATCCCTCAGAGATTCCAATGTTTATTGAAAGATTACATAAAAGGACCTCAGCTACTCTTCAGTTGCTTCGGCTATTCAAAATAGCTTAGAATATCACCAAAGAAAGTGATGCGGAAGGTTGGGCAAGTGAACATCTGGTGGGGCAATATATTCCTAGAGTTGGCTTTCTTCCTTTCTCCTTTGAGAACTGTCTCTGCACAAACCCTATACTTTGGGAGATTAGCAGTAACAACTCCTAGAGAAGACCTAGAGAGCAAAGATTGAAGAACTGCTCTCTTGAAACAGGCATCAAGTTTGCTGATTAAAAGTGCAGACTGATCTACATGTGACAGCTCTGCAAATTTCAGGGGTGGAGTTATTTTTTCAAGCATGCTACAGAATTTGCATTTGATCTAGAGGACTGCAGTGTTGCAATCAATAATCCAGAATTATTTGCTTAACACAGTTTATTTGATCCTCTAGACAGCAGAATCTACAGAACTAGACTAATACTACATTATTTCTTGTTCATTTGGTGTTCATTTTTTTAAATCCCTCTTTTGTAGCCTAAACAATAGGTGTGAGAGACCCTAATAGCAGGTGGAGACAGAATAGAGCAACGTTTCTGGAAAATCACTCCCTGTATAAAGGGGATAGCTAGCGTATCCTGCTTAGAAACAAATTTGAGAATATGTTTTTAATTCAAATTAGATATGAAAAATTTCAGACTACTTCATAACACTGCAACAGGATGAGCTACTTTAGCTGCCAGAGAGAGACTTGGAGAAATCGAATTATTTATAAGATATTACCAGTCTCCTGTTTCAATTTGTGGCATCCCAAACAGTGGAACTTTAGCACTGCAATAGAAAAAGATTTGGGGGAATGTGGTGGTGAAGGGCAAGTGTCAAATGAAAAAGTTAAAAGCTACAGCCCACATTTTGAAAAGTGATTAATGACTGGGGGTACTCAACTTGACATACCTTGAACAGGCCTGATTTTTGGAGGGCAGATGCTCAAACACTTTTGAAAATCAGGCCCCTTTATGGTCTCTCAGATTGATCACTCAAAAATGGAGACAAGCAAAATCATTAGTGACTTGAAAATTTAAGCCCAAGGGTCTAGTGCACCAGCCAGGAGAGCAATTATCACCAGATGGAAACAAGTCTACAACTGAAAAGGATAAGCCAGCCAGACCCCTTTACTAGGAGTAGTTTTCTCCTGTTTATCTGCTAGGAGGAGGATTTATATATGCTGTCTAAACTGACAGAGGGATAATTGAGAGCACTAACTTGAACTAAATGTTACAATATTTCACCAGTTCAAAAATACACCTGCTTGAACTATACAAAAACATTTAAACGTTTTTAACAAAACACACCCGCCCACTCATTTCACTTACCAAATGGTGGGAGGTCTTTGACTGGTACTTTCTTGCGAGAGGGATAGAGGGACACAGCAGGGACCTGCAATGCTTGGTTTATTTTATGCTGCTGCTGCACCTTCTGCTGAATTCCTGCCCTAGGTGCCACTGGTGACGTTTCCTGTTTCCCAGACCGTTTGTCCCCTGGATTCTTCGGTACTTTGTAATAAATGGAAGAAACAAGGAATTAACTTCTATTTCAGCAGTCTTTAAGTGAAAGGTTCAAAACTCCTCATTTTAATTAAAAGGAGCTAAGATACAATGATTGCGGTATCCCTACCTATTTAAAGAGGCAAAGGGAGGGAGAGAACTTTAATTCCTTTAAAACACATATTGTTTTTAATTATAAAATCTTTGCTGACCATTCCACATAACAGAGCTCAGAGAACAGATATGAAAGTGACAGGAAGATATAGCCCAGAAGTTAAGTTACATGCAGATATAAGCGGCTATGTATAATGCTTATTTAATGAAAAAGCTCACATGTGTTGGTGGCTGGCTCACACTGCAGAGACAGTGTCTGGAGGCTCTCTTCATCCATTTCCAGGTCCAAGTTAGAGAGGTACTGCTTCACTTTTCGTGCCATTTGAGCATCTTCATACAGTTTTTTGGCATTGAGAAAGGAGCTGCGACGTACCCGCTTTTTGTGTCCCCCTGTTTGTGCAACATCTAGCACTGCTGCATTTGTACTGCCCTGGCTGAGAGACCTGAAGTGAAGTGGGAAAGAGGAGAAAGATAGACTTAGTCCAGCACAGCATCACTTCATAAACGGGAAACATGCAAAAGGTTCCATGAATGTCAGTCTATGGTCAAAGCTTACATGCCTCATTCCAGTAAGTCAAACAGCTATAATAGACAGAAGATGAGGATCAAGAAATCTCTTTATTTGGTTAAAAATAATAATTTATGTATAATTAAATAAAATAACTGCCTGGAACCTATTCTGCTCCAACTAGGCAATCTCCCTTCACACATCTAGAAAGCATTCAAGACAGCTCTCTCACATAAGTCAGCTACTGAGAAGGTTGGAGCATTAAGAAAAGCTCATGCAGCAAGGCAATGCTGACAGACAACTGTAGCTGGGCTTCAAATTTAAATACAAATACAAGTGTCTTCAACATAGTCTTAATCTGGGTTTATAAAGACCTCAATTTCAATAGTAATGAAGAAAAAAAATTTTTTATTCCCTAACTTGAGTACGATGAGCTTTTTGTTAAACAAATGATCAATTAGTCAATGAGGAAATAAACGTCATGCATTTCAATTCGTGTATGTATATATGGAAGCTATTTGTGGCTTCTGATTTGTTAAGAGTAAAAAATGGAGGCTGGATTTAGAGTGAAAATATAGTTAGTTGAGCTGTAAAAAACATGATACTTCAATTTTTAACATCAGTGGATTTCATCTTCATTCATTTATCAGGCATATGTAAATTAGTTGTAAATTTTAGTTGTACAGCTATCCCCATTCTATTTTGGAATTTCCTTTCTATTACAAGCCAGACTGGTTATATTAAAGTCAATTGTATTGGTGTGCTAAATAAACAACCCTTCCCCAAATCACACTCAAAAATATCTGTAAATAGTTTCACAGCTCTTGTGTTTTTGACCTCAAAAGCAAAAGCACCATTGGATTAAACTTATTGTAAGTACAAAAGGGTTAAAAGAAAAATGTCAAAGCATCAGAAAATTAAAGATAGCAAGTAGAAAAACAATGCAAATGGTCAGAAATGAATGTTTGTCTGTGTGCGTTGTCTCCAACCACTTACCCCAAACTCCTCCATTTCTTCTTCCTGCAAGTGAGAGCCATGAAGAGTGAAGCATGGGTTTAGGAAGAGACAGAGAAAGATCACAAGCTCAGAAAGAAAAGACCAGACCTCAGGACAAGCAGTACTAGAAGCCCACAAACATTAAAACAGCCTTATCTGAGGCACACAGTCGGATATTAAAAACTCTTCTCGTTCAAATTAAGCGAGAGTGCATTACACTATCTCTACACAAAACCAAACAGCAATCACTTCACATTCTCCTGCACCATTGATTTATGCTGAAGTTCAAATATTCCTATTTATAGTAAACTGTGAGCAATTTAGATTGTCGTATGCATCAACATTTCATACAATAAACTTTCCTCTAATACAGTATATAATGAGATAGAATATCTTTATTCAGACTATGAATTGGTGGGATCTCATCACGGAATCAGGCAAATTGGTTGTCAGTGGGAGAATATAAAACACTGTTTCCTCCATGGTAAGATCTATAATTGCTTTCCTTTTTAAAACTGGTTTTAAAATGTGGATACAGTACGTAACTGTGATTACCTAAAAGTGGTACAAGGTAGTGAATGAGACATTGTACATCTATAATGCTGTAATACAACCAGTGATACAGAAATTATACAGTCCAATCTTGTAACTGAAAACTCCCATTGACTTATATGAGTGTTCCACGCATAGAAAGAACAAGAGGCACCACAGGTGGGAAGATAAAGTCTCATCTTTCATTATTTAATTTGCAATGTTTCTTTTGTTAAGGGCTGTGGACGGGCACTAGAGAATTACTTATTTTATTATTGATACTCAACTTTTTGTCTCAATCAACTGAAGCTCTGTTGAAGACAAACCTACCTAGTCCTGAACATTACAGCAGGATCCATGTTAACAGAAGCCATTCGACCAACATGACGAATTTCTTTTGCAATCATTCTCAGCTTCTCAAAATTGACCAAGCCTTCCACTTTTGAGTCATTTCCTATATTTAATAAAAAGAAGACAAGTAAATAGTAATGGTATCAGCTACTAGGCTGTAAAATCCATTTTCTGTGGAGATAAAGAACCAAGCTATTTTGCATTTACCTTCATGGAGGAATGTAAGGTCCTTTTTGATAACAGGAAAGAGAGGAATAATGGGAGGCTGTAGGTTTTGGCTGTTCAGGACATTACGATATTTTGCCATGTTCCTAGATGGATCAAACAAGTCTTGAAGATCTTGAAACAGCTTCTCATATTTGCTTGGAAGCTTTTCCCAAGTAGTGCGGAGCCTTGCAACCGGTGCCAAATTCAGGCCACTGAAAACAGTTCATTAGGGTTTTGTTTTGTTTGTCCAATTAAATACAAACTATTTAACTATTTACAAACTATGCAAACTTAATAGAAAGAAAACTGCAACACCCAAATATAAAACTATACAATTTTGTGTAGCAGAAATATCATATCCCATATCAGGCAAAGTGTTGTAGTACAGCAATATACCAATCAAGTGCAAATATTAGTAAGCAAAAATTGTATTTTGAAAATGTGCATTATAAAATCTATACAATAATTCTGTTATGAAAATGCATATCTTAAAGGTATGACTTTATATTAACTATAAAGACTGATGGAATCTATATAATGCAATATACCCAGATTGGTATCTGCCTCCACTATAGAGGAGTTGTCTGCCCTTTACCATGGAAGTTTACAATCTCTAGATATATCTGGACTCACGGTCACTCCTGGATTCCCAGAGTGTGTCAGTGACCATGGATGCTTATCTCCAAATCTATACCTAGTGATAGTGCTAAGACCATTTCCTTTGACACAATCCATGTGCCATGTCACCTCCAGATGGAATTGCTGAAATAGACTTAAGGATATACAGGAAATACTTAAGGATATACAGGAGCTGGCTGAACAACCTGTGGTCCACTCCCTTAGTGCTGTTGGCAAAGGGAGTACTTTACACCAGTGGTCCTGACTAGCTATTCACTTCTGGCTGCAAAGGAGGTACTGATATCAATCTATAATGTCAGCTATTATTCAAGTCCTAGCTAACTGACAGGCTGCCTCTCACCCCATATTCTGAAGCAGGATTTAAGCTCAGCTGAAGTGGCTGAACTAAGTACCTAGATTTAAATGCCTCAGGGGCACTGACAGATTCCTGGCCAGGGTCTCTGATTTTGGAGAATTTTCTTCCCCTTCTGGCCTGATGGGGTTCAAATCCACTGACCTTCAGGAGAAGTGGCAGAGATGATTTTTTTTTTTTTTTAAAACAAAGGCTTTTGCATGGAAGGCTAATAACGATATATGCCAATAACCCTTTTTTGTAGCCTGTGATATTTACATTTCTATTATTATGGTGTTATATTTTTTTATTTCTTCAACCTGAAGTATTCTCAAGAGTGCAAGAGTGTTTAAGTATTTCTTTAATACAGGTACTAGACATTTTCTACTTTTACATTCTGTAATTTAAAATTAGAACATAAGAATGACCATACTGGGTCAGACCAAAGGTCCATCGAGCTCAGTATCCTGTCTACCGACAGTGGCCAACGCCAGGTGCCCCAGAGGGAGTGAACCTAATAGGTAATGATCAAGTGATCTCTCTCCTGCCATCCATCTCCACCCTCTGACAAACAGAGGCTAGGGACACCATTCCTTACCCATCCAGGCTAATAGCCATTAATGTACTTAATCTCCATGAATTTATCTAGTTCTCTTTTAAACCCTGTTATAGTCCTAGTCTTCACAACCTCCTCAGGCAAGGAGTTCCACAGGTTGACTGTGCGCTGTGTGAAGAAGAACTTCCTTTTATTTGTTTTAAACCTGCTGCCCATTAATTTCATTTGGTGACCCCTAGTTTTGATATTATGGGAACAAGTAAATAACTTTTCCTTATTCACTTTCTCCACACCACCCATGATTTTATATACCTCTATCATATCCCCCCTTAGCCTCCTCTTTGCCAAGCTGAAAAGTCCTAGCCTCTTTAATTTCTCCTCATATGGGACCCGTTCCAAACCCCTAATTATTTTAGTTGCCCTTTTCTGAACTTTTTCTAATGCCAGTATATCTTTTTTGAGATGAGGAGATTACTCTGGGGATTTTAAAAAAAATTAAAATACCTTAATGTGAGGAATTTTATAACAAATTTCCCCCAGCTGGATTTTCTGCACATGAAATACAAACCCCTAAGAACAGACAACAGTAATACAGTAACCCAAATTCAAAAGAACCGCATTCTAATTACTTCTATTGCTTTCTTCAGCTCCAGATAGGGTAGATAATAGTACACTCTCCTACTGGGAACAATTTTTCTTTTGTCAACAGTCTAAGCAGCTGATAGTACAAAACTACAATCAATAATATACCAAGACTCAATAAATACAGGGTACTGAGCACCTTCTATGAGGTAATGCACATCCTAACTCCCACAGGAAAGCAGGGGGCGAGGTCAAATAGCACTTCATGAGATGAACTCAGTATCTTGTAAGGATCAAGCACCAAGACAGAAAATACCACAAGCCACCTGCTTTCTTATAATTGCAAATTCTTTTTACTATCCACCCTCCCCATTACCTTTCCCACAGGCACAACCACAAGAGTAGAACAAGGCGATATGCAATCCTTTTGACATCCTTCCTCCATGAAGCTGCTGGACTTATTCTCATTCCTGGACCCGCTTACATTTTTTATTTTTTTCTAAGTTTGACTATCTCTAACTTTGTCATCCTTCTCAAAATTCTCTTTCCTCCCACGCCACACAATTTCTGTATTTCCCAATTCCTCTAGTTTCAGTTTTTATAAAGGTGGTCGAGTTCCAAGGATTATTTCAACAAACATTTTAATATCAGGATACAAGATTCTTGGGGGAAAAAATCTTTTCTTATCTTTTTTAGGAGTGTCCAAAGCTGACGGTAATAGTATTAGTCAGCTCCCTTTCTGTTTAATGCAAATTTCTATTCAGTTTGAAGTATTATTCCTGAGTAATCTGAACTGAATTCACGGTGTAAAAAAAAAAAACCCACACAAAACTTCCCTTATTTACCTGATAATTGCAAACATGGAGTTGAAGTTCTTGCATTCCCTGCAGTGCAGTGCTATCTTAATGAAGTGTTTAATGATCTTCATTCTTTTTAGCTGGTTGGTTTCTCTTAGAATCTCAGATGCTACCCAAAATGTTTCTTGGTTTATCACTTCTTCAAACTTTTTCAAGTTAGCACAACTGGTTTTAGATTTGAGTTTAAACAGGTCGTCTATGTACTCTGTGGGTTCAATGTTACGAAACAGCTCAAAGTTTCGCATGGAGAGCTGAGCAGCCATCTCAACAGTACTGAGCTGCAGTAGGGAAATTTGACTTTCCCGCAGTAACTCCTGAGCATCTTCATCTGAACACAATGTTTCTGTCTCCATGTTGTTTTTCAGATAATACCTATAAAAATCAAATACCAGAAGAAAATTGATAGCTAAGATCATCATATACTAGAGAAAAGTTACAGACTGAAATTAGTGTAGTATATGCTCTAACTAGCTTAGAATAGTAACCTTGAAGTTGAAATATTTCTGGGGAGAAAACAGACTGTCACAAGTTTGCAGATACTCATATGAATTAGAATTCTTATTAAACTGACATAATATAAACCAAAGTCTCACCTGCCACTTAGCTGTATCCTATCAGCAAGCTTGGATAGCTGATCTGGAAGCCTCCTTTGCTTGATTACACCCTCTGGAGTGACAGAGACTTCACACAAAGAATATGCATCGGGAGTAGCAGTTACAGCAAACTCTCTAATCGCTTGAATGACCACTTCCTTTGCTGTTGTGTCCTTACTAATCATAATATAGCGACTTTGCTGGTCTGCCTTGAAAACCCTCAGAACTTGGTCTGGTAAGTCTGAAGAAGAAAAAAAAAAAATACAAATGCAGGTCAAAGAACAATAAAAGTGATGACACCACAGGAGTAGATCTGTACAGTTACTTCTGACATCAGGGTCACTGTGTTTTCATTCTTCTCCCCTTTCCTCTCCTGAAATTTTTTACAGGACATAGCTCCCAACTGATATGCATCTGGTGGGTCTAACCTGAATTTAGACCCGAAAACTTCATCTACAAGAGACCATCTGAAACCTACTAATATGGCAGAAAGTCCCAGGCTTAAGGACTCACTTATGGAACCTTTAAAATATTAGATGAGTGAGACCTGCATAAGATTTTGTGGATGTAGCAGATTGATTTGGATCCACTACAGAGGATAAGCCATGCAGCTTGGAAGTCTGGGTTTCTCTGGTCTATAAAACGGAACTTCTCCCAGTCTGGATTATATGCCGCTTTTAAATAGACTCTGCTCCCCATCCCAAGTCCTTGACTCCTATACTGAGAGCCCAAAGAGTGTGTTTGTTTTGTTGCCTTAGAAAGTTGTGGATTTCTGCAAAAAGTGAAAGTGTTAGTGCTGAGTTTTCCTCCCCCCTACCCCAAAAATGGAACCTCTTACAGGCCATCAGAGCAGCACCTGCAAGGAAATGGATAGGTAAGGAATTGGGTACTCACCTTATGCAGAAACTGGAGTTCGAGATGTGTGTTCCTATGGGCTCTCCAGTTCAGATGTGCTTTGACTGGAGATTTTTGGTAGTACTGCCCATTCGGCCTGCACATGCACTCTACACATCCTCATGCTCTGCACTGAGTATATATAGGCCTGCACTGGTAAACTGCCCTCAGTTCCTTTTCCACTGCTACGTCCCATAGAAGAAACTTGGAAGCAGAGGGGAAGGAGGGTGGTAGAGGAACACCCATAGGTACACACCTCGAAGAACTTAAATTACTGCCCAAGGTGGATAATCTCTTTCTTCTTCAAGTAGTGTTCCTATGGGTTCTCTACTTCAAAACAAAAGGAGGAAGCTTCAGAGTCAAGTCCAATACTGAAGACAAGACTGCTTTCCCAAGGACAACAGCTAGAAGAATAAACCATCATGTGGTTCATGGAAAAAGTATGTATTGAAGACAAAGTTGCAGCTTTGCAGATCTCAACAATGGGAATGTGACAATGGTAGAGAGAGACCTTGTGGAATGGGCTAATACCCTATGAGAACAAGAAAGAATACATCCAGAAATCCATCTGAAAAGTGCTTGGGTGGAGATTGTGGACCCTTTGGACTTCTCAGCAATTGATACAACAGTCTTGGAAATTTTCTAAATGGTCTGCTTCCGTCCAAATAAAAGACCCTCATCCTCCTAATGTGCAGGGTATGGAAGGCAGCATCCTTTGTCAAGGTGTTTCTGATCCTTATTATAAGGTGCGAATTTTATGTGCTACTGTTGATTCATTGCTTCCACAGCCAGAGAGTTAGGTGCAGGACGTGAAAATAATAATTCAGGGCTCTTGGCTGGGATGTAATATTCTTTTATCAGCATAATTGCATGTTGGTGGTATCACTGCCAGAGTTTGCCAGATAATTTTGCTAGGGTCTAGTAGGGATTCATTAATTTGCAAGCTAACATTAGCTGAAAGTGGCAACTAAAGAATATCCGGGAGCTTGACTGCGACTCTCTGACATCCTCTAGAGGGACTGGTAAAGAGTCTGCAATACATTTAATTAATTGTTTGAAATCATCAGCCAGAGAAAGTGGAGGCAGCATAACTACCTCATCTGAAAGACATTCATTTGCAGAGAATCATCCTTCTCTGCTCCGCCTCCTGCTCTTCAAGGGATTCCTGTACCTGAGGTAATGGAGCAGGGATAGATAAAGTAGGAGAATGTCTCTTTTTGTGGTCCCCACATGAAAAACTAGGGACTCATGAGAATTGTTGTCGACCTGGAGCCCAAGGATCTCAGTATGGCCACTGAGGGGGTCAATAAAGCATGGGAGGTGGCATCCAATGGTGCTAGAACCAGTGCACAGGGCGTGGGTTCATCCTGAATGTAACCCTTCTCTCTCCCCAAAACAGTCAGGAGGGAAGTCCCTTTGGTAAGTAGAGGAATCATGCACTGAGATTTGGGTGGCTGAAGAGAACTCCTCCTCATGTAAAGGAGGAGCTCTGCCACTCTGAGGGTACTGGACGGGGGGACACCAGCTCATCTTAAATAAGACAACCCTGGAGTATCAGGTGGGTTGGTAGAGGGAAAGGTTCTAATCAATGCAGAGGGCATAAACTACTTTGGTAAATCTTATCTGATGGAAGTAGATGGTACTGATGAAGACTGGCTGGGAGGAGCAGAGATAGTACAAGGAGTGCAGTAACTAGAGTTCTTCGAGATGTATATCCATATGGGTGTGCCACTTAATGTGTGCTGACACCCCATGCGGTACCCAGAATGGGATATGAGATCTCTAATGAAGTTTTACTTTGAGGATCCCAAGGCTTTCTCGAAGCAGACCCCTTATGAGGAGAATGAGTCCTCTTCTGTGAGTCTTCCCTGAGTCCTCCAAGGATATCTCCTGAATGTGCATAGGTGGCTGCAGATGTTGACGGGGCACTATTCTCATTCACAGGCTTATGTTTGGGGTGGGGGAGCGGTGGTTGAAAGCCGGGGGGGGGGGGGGGGGGGAGTGACTCCTAGTAGCCTGGATCGGAGGCCATCTGGAGACAATACTTCATCATTAAGTGCTTAAGTTTTATTTTCTGATTCTTCCTGGCTCTGCTTTTAAAAGCTGAGTGGATGATACACTTATGAGAGAATGTGTGTGTCCCCCAAGCAGTGGACAAACAGGGAATTTGAAACCCGAATATCCTGGCATACTCTGGGACAATGGGGATCTCGAACGAAACCCCGCCTCCCCTACAAAATCAAGGAAAGTAAAGGAAATCTAAGACTAAGGACAGGATTTGAATAGTAAAGTGAGCACACTAGCACTCTGTCTCAGGCCAAGGCAGCTGAGAAGACACAGAGGGCTGTTTCCCCATGCAGCCCTATCTGTCTTTGGCGTGGGCATGAGGATGCAAGGGTGGGCCAAACAGGCAGTACTACCAAAAATCTCTGATCAAAGGTGCTTGGGGTATAAGCACACCTGCAGTGAGAGATCCTACTCAAAGAAGAACTGGCCAGTTACATATGCAAACAGATTTGCATGGACAGTTGTAGTAATACGAATGCAAGTTGCGCCTAACTTTTTTAAAAAATCAGCCCCATTCTCTTACAGTATTAAATATATAAAACCAAACATACATAACATTTATGAATTGAGACCTGCAACTTCATTAATTTTTCATGCCAGTGTTTTATAATTAGGAATTAAATACATTCAATCAAGGGAAAAAGGAATAAATCATTCAGCACTCAAATATTTATAAGGTATTGTTTAAATAGCTGAGAATACAATGGTTGTACTGGGATTTTATTACTTTTTAAAAAAGTAAGAAAGAGAGACCTCCAAACTAAAACCTTGGATTTGAATATCAGTATAAAATTGGTGGGAGATTGAATCTGGAGATGAACTCACATTTTATCATTCTGGCAATTTCCAGTCGAAATAGAATATAAAAAGCAAAGCTGTAGAAAATCTTGCAGCTCTTCGCCACTGGACTTACTATAAGGGCACAATAATTCTGTCCCCCACGGTATTTTTCATGATAAAGGTAAGCACTTCCACTCTAATCTTTTAACTGACTGGGGAAGTTAACATATTTTTCAGAGGTAAATAAGCTTTGATATTTGTGTGCGTGTCATGGATTTAAATTCCTGCTCTGTTTTTCATCAAAGTAAGAGGAGGGGCAATTTGTATTTTTATTCTGAAGGACATAAAGGTCATATGAACAACATGAAAACAAAGCAAAAGTGAAGTCTCCTGGATCTACTGCCAAGACTAATACTTAAATAGACTGATACTGATAAACCAACTGCTAGACAAAAACATTTTCTTTGAAGAAAAGGAATCTTATTTGGCAGCAATTCAGAGAAAAGGGAATTTACTATTAGACCTGAATGTGCACTACATGTATATTTTGTAAAAAAAAAAAACCCTACAAAAACACGTGTATTCATCAACAGAAGTGTCGAGATAAAAACAAATATTACAGAATGTTTTCCCATTATTGCACGATGTTACCAAATTAGTCAATTTAGGGAACATGAGAGTTCTTCTCTCTCATACATGGCTTGTTTTATATAGTGATATACCGTGATCACTACTGGGATGTGCACATTTATTCACTATTTTGCAACTTGAAGAACAGCAATGAAAAAATATTAAAACTGACTGATTACCTCATAATTTACATATTCATTAGGCTAAATTTAGGCCAATTCAGTCATTTCCTTGAATTTCATATCCCAACTACAATGATTCAGTAATGCCTTTATGTAACCATATTTCTAAGCCTATTTTAAAAATTATTAATGTATGATAATCAAAACAGAGAACTTAGTTGCTATGCCAAATATTCAGGTATCCTAGACCTAGACAAATTGCAAGCTCACTCCACTGGACTCCTCGTTGTTTTTGTGGATACAGACTAACACGGCTACCCCTCTGATACTTGTTTCCTTGGAGAGTGAGGGTCCAATATGCTTTGCACATTACTAATACAGCTCTTCCTTCTGTGAACAGAGGCTCCTTCAGAAGAAGGCTTTCAGGGACAGAGCATGTTTCTGTAATTTCTGGGTTGCTCTGCCATCTTGGGCAGGAGAAGCAGTCAAACCCTGAAGGAGTGCCTCAGAGATTCGTCACTGTGGGAGAAGAAATGTCTCAAATAATGCCCAACCCATTAAGAAAGAAAAATAGGCAGGAAAAGGAAAAGAAAGTGCTCAATATACTACTTCGAAAACCCTCCTAAAATAAACATTAAACAAAATGGAAGTTCTCAACTATTTTACTGTGTGCCACTGCAAACTCAGCTCCTAGTGAGAGTCCACTGATTGCACTAACAAGCCCCCTTTTGCTCAAGAGGAAGGTAACCTGCTCTTTAGGATTAGAAGAGTCAGTATGAAGAACAAATACCTGATCAGTGAAAAATTAAGGTCCCTTCGTGTTCTATGCTTCTAAGGCTCAACTAAAATACTTGTGCAGGCTTTCTTCACCTTGTGTCTCGATTACTGCAACACCCTTTTCTCTGGCCTTGACAAATGCCATCATGCCCCGCTCATATCCATTCTGAATGTTGCTTTAAAGATCATTTTCCCAGCCTATCATTTTCACCATGTCAATCTTCTCTTTGCCACCACTTCATTATCACATGAAACAAGCTGCTTGTCTTCCTTTTCAAGGCCTTTCATGGCCTATCCCCACCTTTCTATCATCTCTCGTTCACTATCAAGACATTGATTCCCGCCTCTAATTGCCCATGATGCCAGCCTCCATTGCCCGCTTGCTAAGATCCGCAAGCAAGCAGACTTTTTTGTGTTTTTTCCCATGATTCCCCTGACACTTGGAGGAGTTCCCCATAAACATCAGCATACCCCATAAACATAAACCATAAACCAGCAAACATCTGCAGTTCCCCATAAACATAAAGCTACCTCATTATCCTCCTCAAAACTCTCCTCTGCCATGATGCCTAAAAAAATCTTCATAATGGTTAGGCCACCAGTGAACTGAGACCACTACATTTCACGATGACCAATACTGTCTCAATGTTTCTTTGTATTCTCCTGTCTATATTTATCTGTTGTCTCTTGTTTAATACTTAGACTATAAACTCTTTGAGGCAGAGATTGTCTTTATTCTATCTTTGTACAATGCCTAGCACAATGGTTCATGACTTGGGTTCCTAGGTTCTATGATAACATAATCACCACCCTGGCTTACTCTTACCACAATTTTTCATGTCCAATACAGGTCTGATCATCATCTAAGCAGTATCACATCCTATATAAAAAGTGTACAGGATTTTGAAATTAAAAATGCAATCTAGAGCTGATCTTGATCCGAAGCCTCAGATCCAAACAATCCCAAACTTCGAGGAAGTTCGGATCCAGAACTCAACAATGGAGATGACAATTATCTCCATGATGGGACAAATCAATGCCTCAGATCTTAACATCCCCTAACTTTGGCAAAGACGTATCCAAACTGTGTGGCTTGATCCAAGCCCATCTCTAGCTAACACCACATAGAAAACTAAAATAACTGTAAATCTTTCCATGCATTTAGAAGGTACTATTATTGATTATGCCACTAAAACATAGTTTTAGGTTAATGTTAGTGAAAGGGAGAGTGTCTCTGGGAAACTGTGCTCAAGATCTATCCGATTGCTTTGTCATAAGTGAAAAATGACATTTCAGTTTCCTTTCCTCCATTTGCTCATAGGACGGTTGCATATGAGCAAAGTCAATGGACTAGCATTCATGGTTGCAAGGGGCACAGTCACATTCAGATAATGAGATGTTTCATAAGGTATTGTTGTTTTTTATAAATTAATCATGACTTCTTAATTTTACTACTTGACAGCTTTTATCATTTTTTCCCCATCTTTCCCAGAAAGAAATTGCACTGGAGTACTGGGAAAAGCCTTGCCTTGTAGATAAGAGGCTAGTCTACTTGGAGTTTCTGTCTGAAGGTAAAGGGGAAATTAAAGGTGATAGACAGTTAAAAATCATAGTATACTCATGAATCCCAATAGAATACAGCCATGAGAGTAAAAGTGTTATGGAGTATTTGACCATTTAAAAATAAACTGCTATTTAAAAACAAAAACAAAAACCCTATATAAAGCAGGATATAAAACAGATTGTTGCTGGCTTCAAGCTTCTAGAATGGGTGTTTTATTTTCCTGAAGACAACCCTTCCAAAAAGTTGGTTTTCAAAGCTTACTTGAACAAGTAGTTTTATGTTCCATCCTGAAGCAGTGTCCCTAAAGCCTTAAAGGATGGCAACTCCACAAGGCTTTCCCTTTCTACTCCAATGCATTCAATTTTCCGAAAACTGCCCGTGTCCCCATCTTTTATTTAGTTCAAGGTAACAACTAAATTAAAAACTGTAAGCTTTAAATTTTTTCAAGTCTTCAAGTACACTGAAATTAATCAATGGCTTGTGTCTATAACCCAAATATTCCTAAAACCCTTAAGATATCTGATCTAGTTGGAGGGGTTTTGTTTGTTTGTAGGGTGTTTTTTTTTTGGTTGGTTAGGAAAAAAAGCTAAGAATTGTTTTAAAACCATTTGAAGCATATCTGGACAAGTTTTATTATAATAAAATAAATTACTAAGTAGCAGTCTGTGATGCTGTATGATTGGAACATGACCATTAATATTGCCGCTGTCAGACAAATGCAACAAATCTTGAACAAAGTATATCATGTAAGGTATCAATGGAAAAGTTATGACTTGCTGACAGGGCCGGCTCTAGGATTTTTGCCGCCCCAAGCGGCGCGCGAATCAGCTGTTTCACGTGCCGCGGCCACTCGGAGTCTCCCCCTCCCTCCCAGGTTTGAGAGCCTGGGAGGGAGGGCAAGCAGCGGTGCGCGAATCAGCTGTTTTGCGCGCCGTGGCGCGCGAGCGGCAGCAGCGGAGGTGAGCTAGGGTGGCCGGGGCACATTTTTAGGGGCGGCAGGGGCGGCATTCTGGCGCCGGCCATGCCGTCCCTAAAAATGTGCCGCCCCAAGCACCAGCTTGTTTTGCTGGTGCCTAGACCCGGCCCTGCTTGCTGAGTATGATGATCCTGTTTATATGCATGTATAATTTTTGCATCTGAAGTTATGAATATTGGCTACATAGACCTATATTTCAAACAAGTTTGCTCCTGGGATAACACCCACAAGGTAATTTATATCCAGTCTGGCCAGCACATTGTGAATGAACTATTCAAGTTGATGGCCCTTTAAAGAACACTTACATCTCATAATGGCCCATCAAAGAAGATTGTCCCCACCCAGTAGGCTTCCGGTGGATGCTTTAGCCAAAATATGGGTAATGGCTGCTTCTATGAGTTATCAAAGCATGCAAGGGCATGTGACTTGCTCAAGTGACCCTGGATTCCATCTTGTGCCTGTATTTTTTCCACAAACTACGACTGAGAGCATCCCCTCCACATGGGGGGGAGAGTGAGAGAACCAGGGAAGCTGCCAGTAAGTTAGGAGCAGCAAGGCTCTGGACCCTTCCAGCAAGGAAGGCCGCACTCTGTCCCCAGAAGGGAAGATAAACAAGCACAAGGGGCTGACTGAGAAAAGGAATAGCCAAACCCTGTGCTACCTGCAAGGATTTGCCTTGCCCAAGCCTGTCTCTCCAAGGCTAAAAAGGACTGAGCCTGCTGAGGAGAAGAAGGTACTTTGCCACAATACATATTTGCCTGGAGTTAAAATAAACTGGAGCAATGACACAAGAAAGAACTGTATATTAATACAATACATGATCAGTCTATAGGTTAAAACATATGTAAATACAAATTGATGGGTAGATCCAGAACAATGAGTATCTAAAAGTAAAGTGTGTCTAGAGGAAAATCAGAGGTAAGAGTAAAAATAATTGATGCTCACCTGGAGTACTATTGAAATCTAAGATGCGGTGATGTGACTGCAATAAATCTGGATTACTGGATGACAGGGTTCCACTGACAGGTAAAGCAGGAGGAATGTGTTTGGTCTGCCTCAATCCTACAATGCTGTCATCCTGTGACTGGCCAATTCCAATGTCACTGTGCCAAGGAGTAATGAGAAAATAAGAAATTTCAGAACTTAAATCTTCAAAGCTTTAGTTATGGCTACAGTATTTGCCATTTAAAAATTAACGGTCCTCAAAAAGCAGTAGCTATCTTATAGTTTCCTCTACGGTGCATTTAGCCACAGTATCCAAGTGCTATATAACAATAAAATTGCAATATAACAATAAAATTAGATCTGCTTACCAATAACCAATGAGGATTCTGCTCTTTGCCCTTCCTACTTCTGGGAAGATGGCTAGTTTTGTTATCTCAGCACTTTATTCAGGGTGGAGAAGATTTATTAAAAAGGGGTAACATGCAGTGCACTTTAAAACCAATCGGACTTTGGCTCAGTCTAATCTCCTCTTGTAACTCATTCCAAAAAAGATCCCCTCATCCCAGAACAATATTTCTCCAGCTCTTAGGCACTTTATTTTTTGTGAACTGCATTATTCCAGAGGAGCACAACAGTGTTAGCAGGTCACAGATGGAGAGATGTCATCTAATGATGGGTACTATTGATGGCTTTGAGTGCAGGAAGATGATCTTAATTGGCAATGGAAACAAATTGGAAGCAGTGGAGGGTGTAGAAGCCAGGGTAATGTGCTCTTGATGAGGAGCCAAGCTCTTGAGTTTACATACAGGGATGTAGCTGAGAACTTCAAATACAACATTTTGGTGGGCAAACTTTGAATGTTTAATGACAACCGTTGTAGCAGATGGAAATATTTTTATAATTTAACAACCAAAGGCCAGGGTTTTCAACAGTGAATGCCTAACATTAGACTCCTAAATCCATATTAGGTTCCTAAATAAATAAGTCAGAACTGCTAGATGCCCAACACACCTTTAAAAATTAGGCCACTAAATTAAAGTACCTCAGGCACTCATTTTTTAAAATCTTGGCCAATTCGTCAACAGTCAAACAGAAAATCAACATGGATACCATAGGAAGCATTTGACTCTTATCTATTACTTACATTTTCATTTAGAGTTGCCATAGCACATTTAGCCATGTCATTTTGTGCTTAAGTACAAGTGTTTTGCCCAGTGCACGCAAGCCCCACTTTCTTATGG
The DNA here is from genome assembly GCF_002925995.2 of Terrapene triunguis. Lineage (NCBI taxonomy): Eukaryota > Metazoa > Chordata > Testudines > Emydidae > Terrapene > Terrapene triunguis. The sequence goes on along the minus strand of NW_020664417.1, from coordinate 27,503,534 downwards.
CCAAATCAGATACCGCCACACAAAGCTTAGAGTGCTGTGAAAAGTGGTGATAGTAATTCAGTAGATAATACTCTTTCCTCTAAGCCACCACTCAACAATATTTGGTAGGTTGTTATCACACATCTATGGTGCTGGATGTGCTGTCTTCTTTAAAGTGCAAAACCCAAGAACACAATCACTTCTGGTGATAACTTCCTGCAGTACTTTTCATAAGAGTCGAGGTGTTAACATCAATGTTTTGGCTACACTCACACTGAGGTAATGACACTTTGCCTGACTAAATGCCTCTTGCAGTTTCAATGAGATACTGCATTCATTTTTACTTCCTGTCAAACTGTTTAGTTTTACTATATAATGTTAAACAGATACTGTATTCCATACCAGATATGGCTTCCCTTTGGTGGCTGTTGTTCTTAACTATGGTGTTGTCAGGATTAAATAGGTAATATTTCTAAAGAGTCTCATATGAAAGGTTATATATGAGCAAAAGTATTCACTTTCTTTCTTATAAAGAGCCTAAACTGATTTTTTTTAAAACTACATCAAAACTTCTGAGATTTGAACTATTATAAATAAGTAAAAACTAGGAAAATCAGACTTAAAAATGGCAATATTGCAAGATCCTGGGTGCCACAACATACTTTCCCCACTGTTGTGCAAAATATTTTATTTGGGTGTGGTGTTGGGAAGGAGGCTTGAAGGGAAAAAGCAAATGGATTCCCATTCCTTTATATATTCTTTTATTGTGCACTGAGATACTATTAATATAGCAAGACACAGCAATTGGAAGAGTGCACATTTCCTGCTTGGATAGCAAAGAAGATAAAGAGGTCTTTAAATATATCCCTTCCTACCTTTAAATAGTAGTTTACCATTTAATTAACATAGGCAAATGAAATGCTTCAGTCCTCTTTATTTGTGGTTTTCAAAAATAGCAAATGAAAATTCTTTAAGTGCCCAATGACAGTGAAATGCTGTTACTTATGACGATATCTAAACCAGAGGCTTTCAGGAAGTGGAACATATACATGTTGGAAAGGCTATACCTACCCAACCCTATGTGGAGATCACACATTAACAAAAAATTGAAATGTCAGTGGGTTTTGGGAACATACATTGCTATACATAACACAGGGATTAAGGCTAGCAAAGGGGAAAGGATTTTAGATCGACTGTGCTGTTTTTCTGACTCTTACCCAAACAGTCCCCTACACAGGAATTAGCAACGTGCAAGGAGGAAGAAAAAATAAGTGACAAACTAAGAGAAATGAATTTAATGCAGTAAGATTAATAGAGAACAGTACAAACTCCAGCAAATGATGTGTCTGGTTCATCAGAGAACTAAGGGGCACAAATATGCAAGAATGGTTATATAGAGAATGAGAAATAGTTAAGAGTCAGAGAATATTAAATGAGGCTCTTTTTATAAGGATTTACACATTCCATTTCATCCACAGGAATCAAAGATGCTAATTTCTACTGTAAATCTTATTTTAACACAGGGACTGGAAGGGTGAACACAATAAAAGACCACTAACTATCATTACAAAAGATTACCAAGCATTACTTCAACAGCACACATTGCTTTTAAAATATCTGAAACCTTAATTTCAGTGGCCTACCTCCATTTTCAAGACAAATTCATTTTAAAATTATACACTATTTGCATTTTATAATTTGTTCATTTATAAAGCAAATAATGTTGTTCTCTCTCCCCTTGCAGCCAATAGCATCTTCACTAATTACATAGTGTTTGTTAGTTTTTAATACCTAAACATTAATTGAAGCAGTTCTGTTCTCAGTTATTACTACTGAAGTAAAAAATCTGAGCGCCAATTATCCTCTCCATTACTGTGGGCAGAAGCACAGCCTTCCTATGGGATACAGAAGAGAAAAATGGTTCTACAATAGGAAGTATTTGTTCCACTGGATCATCTATTCATCTGGGACCCCACAAAAGCTCCTTGGCTGGAGACATGGACGGTTGGTGTTTCATTGTTCTCATCTTCCTACTCCCTATCTTCAAGGGTCACCATTAGGCTCCCCAGACTTCTACTGAGAAAAACTGGAAGAAACTCCCATAAAACAATGTCCAACTCATTTCTCAATTGGTCAAACACACAGTTGTTTACCAGCACAACACATTCCTTTTATCTAGAATCTAAACACACCATTTCTAAAAGGCCCCATGCCAGTCTATGGCAAGAGAGACTGGGGGGACCAAATTTAGTCTTTGTGTAATCATGTCCAACTCCACTGAAGTACCTGGGTTGAAAATTTGGTTTGGGGATGGTAATTTGATCTCCCACATGGTAGTATGCAGATCACATTAGGCCAATGGGTTGGAGAAATCTACAACTTGTACAGCTGCTATGAGTCAATTGCAAACAATTTGTTTGCCCACCTATTCTCTCTAAAAACAAATTTAGCTCCATAAGATACTACCTTGTTAATATTAAACTTAGCAGAAAATTCTAACTGATGTAAAACAATTTTTCAAACCTGCAGTGCACTGATGAGAACAGAAACTTAACATCACCATTCCTGATGCCAGCATGTGTAACAGCTGCGAATATTGATAGGAGAATTGTACCTTCTCAACCCTGGGTTTGCCCACAACTGTGAAACTCCATTCCACCAGACAGACCAAATCTGCTATGTTACAAGCAAGATGTTTGCCACATTTTTGCAACTGCTTTTCCTGAGAGTAACTCAAGAAGTAACTCAATGTGGCCAAGGAGACAGAAGAAAAGGAGTACATAGAAGAAATATCAAGCACACACCACAACAGTGTTTAGGAGGAAGGGATGGAGAACAGTCATATAAGCTTGTATGCTTATATAGTATTAACATTCTGATACCTAAGGTGATGGGGACATACACAAAGTGGGCAGGTACTTTTCCGAAAGGAAGAGTAACCAACCCAAATATCTTAGTTAACCAGGCACAGTTCATAGAGAAAAGAACCACCTACATTTTTGCAAATTTAACATTTTTGTCTTAACAGATCTATATCCTTCTATATCAACAATTCAACAGTTTTAAAAAAAACATTTTAGAGGAGATTAAGAAATGCTCACTTGTATGGTTTCTGAGGCAGGATACTGATTCGAGTTTTGTCAAGTATCTTCTTTAGTTTGTTTCTCCCTCCAACAGTGTTGGCTTTACTTTTCTTATTTACTTTTTCTAGTCCTATCACCTGCTCCACATCAACAGCAAGGTCTGGGATAGAGTAACGACTGGCCTTTTTAATATCACCAATTTTAGGTAGATGGGGAGCACCATTTCTTTTCTCCTCTGACAATCTTGTTAGAAGTTCTTTAAAAACTGCACAGGAAGAAAAAGGATAAACAGCATATTTTAAAAGAAAATTCTGAGTACGAAGAAAAGTATAAAGCACCATGCCAATCTACTGTTAAACATTATAGAAAAGTCTGCTCAGCAAATTCTATCAATCATTTTAAAAACAGCCTTAATTTTAATGAAAAAATGTTTACATACTCATTTTAAAAATCTGAACAGAATATCTATCCTCGGTCATAATAAAATAGAAGCATACAAGTAAAGGAGCCTGATCCTACAAGGGCTTACTGCTGGGCTTAGTGCTGAATCCCCAAAATAGTCCTATTGAAATCAATGCACTCAGTCGTAAGGATCAGACAGGATCAGACTCTAAATTATTAATTTCTGACGGAAGTGAGAGATGATATCCATGTACCACTAAACGTTAGATGTTTGCGACTGGGATTTGCAAGTGGGGAAAATGAGTGAGTAAGAGTTCATTTTTTCCATAGGTAGGCTCATATGGCTTGACTGCATTTACTTTGGGTGAGGACTGAAAGAATGTGAGCCAGGCCAAACACAAAAAGAGAAGGCAAAGACAAATGAAATCAAGACAGATCATCCAAGTTCCAAGAGAGGTCCGTATCCAGAGGAATGTTTGTGTATATGCACGTTAGGAGGTCAGACTAGAGGATTACAGTGGTTCCTGTTGGCCTTAAAATCTCAGAAAGTGAGAGTATAACCTCTTCATATGTGAGATAATTTGCATTTTTTACAACTGTAATGTAAATTAACCTAAAAATTAGTTGTGTTTTCTCTCAGCAATTTCCACTAAAGATAATTAAAAAAAAAAAAAAGTGTTATAAAATGCTTTGGGGACCTAAAAATCATTTTGTGGTCTTCCCATCCCTAACTTAAATGCTTTAATTACTAATTTTTCTTTCTTCATTATAAATTACTTCCACACATTATGTGTACATAACACTCAAACAAAACTAAAAGATTAATCTGAAAGATTGAATATAGGATTACTAGAGTAAAACAAAAAGAAAAAGGTGCACTCAAACCTACCAAATAAGTTGGTTTTCACAGTGATAGATAAATGAGTATTATTTCTAAGAATTTCCATGGCTTTTGACAGCTGAATGTTTTCAAAGTTTTGACCATTCACCTCCAGTATCTAAAAAATGTAAAAACGACAATTTACTATTTTTATTTAATGACAAACAGAAACATGAGAATCTCTGTCTCAATGTACAAAGATGTATGCAACAAGTTACATTGTAGCTCTATATGACAGCACTCATGGGGGAAAAAGGGAATAAAATAGCTCAACCAAAGACATTGAAATTTCAAGTATATACTTGATAAACTTTAAAATTATGTACCTGGTCACCACGTTTCAAGCCTGCTTCTGTGGCTTTGCTACCTAAATCCACACTGTCAACAAAGATTCCAAATCCCTTTTCTGACCCTCCCAGCAAGATAAAAGGCAAAGGGGCTTCTCGAGATGGCTTTGTTAATGTTATCAATCTTCGTTTAGCTTTAGCAGCACATGCAATATTTAATAGCCTCAGATGTCCACCCATTTTCTGCAGGGGGGGAAAAAAAGTAGCATAATAATGACATAAATATACAGAATAGCCTGAATACTCCTCCTTCCCAAATTCTTTTCCTTACAAAACCCCATTATTCTTACCTCTCTTTCCAAATTGTTCTCAAATTCCTCTAGAAATCGAGTCATAGCAGGATCTCCTTCAAAATCATTGAAGTGATTGTTCACCCACAACAATACTACCCGTGTAACCTGTAAGTCAATTAATAATATAAAACTTTATCCTGGTACACATTCAGAGAACAATTCTATTTCTAAAGCTTTTAAACAGGTTATTTCCCAGTTTCCATGTATTTTAGTTGTGAAAACTGAGAATTTTGCTCAAGGCCAACTCCACTGACACAACATTTTACCAGCAGGTCACCAAGGAGACGTAAAATGAGCAAAGACCTAAAAGTTCTTGGAAAGTTCACAGTTGTTCAAAATGGTAATGCTGGTTCCATCAAATTTGTCAGAGGGTAGAAAATTAAGTCTGCATTTACATAGTTCACTGCAATTCCTAACATGTATACAAACAAGAATTGGTGTGAAAGCCTTTCTATGTATGTGTTGTTGTGGCAGTTGTTTATCAATGAGCTATACATTTCTTGCATTTTAAGAGAATGGCAACTTCCATAAGGAGGCAGGGTTTACTCTACACTATTTTAAATCATTCCATATTTTATTCTTTAGCCTTTAGACAAAAAAGCCATTAACTTCATAAGGAGTGTGCCTCTGTAAGAGTGTGTAAAATAGGTCTTTACAAAAGGCAGAAGAGATAAATTAACTTTACTAGTGAATGAATTTATTCTTAATTGTCATCTTTACAACAGAGCTTGGGTTGCTTTCTTACTTTATCTTTCTGACTTCCCATATTTTAAAACTACAATTTAAGACTATACTACAGAAAAGACTCCCTTATGGCAGCACCACTATAGCTAAACATCTGTCAGGAATTCAAGTACAATACAGCTAGCTGTAAACTTTTACTCTATCCTGCAACTTGACCTATGAAGTTTCAGTCAGCAGCATTTTCCCCCATTGATTTAAAACCAGATTTGGTTCAATCAACATATTTTATGTTCTTAAAATGCAAAATAGTAACCAAAATGATGACTGTATTACTTCTGTCATGTTGACAAAGTGAGTTACTGAGAAAAAAAAATACTAAGCATCACCAATAGCAGCTTTTCATTAATAAAAACTTGTGCAGATTTTAATCATGTGAAGACAATACAACTGCCACTTACATGTACTTACACAATACCAAAGCCACTTTTGTGTCAATGATCTGAGATTAAAGCATCTACAAATAGACCTTGACATGAATTGGAGCTGTATGGTCTATTGTGTTAAGGATTCTCAGAGTCCTCAAGTAGATTCCTACTTATCTACAAAAGCAAGCAAATTTACCATAATAGCTCAAATTCATAACACTGAGACTAATTAACTATTTTAGGGGTTCCTAACAATGAGATAATTGCACGTGTGCTGCAGTTCCTAAGCAAACGATGTGGGATAAGGACAGGATTGTAGCCTTAACAATCCACAGCCATGCTTTTCAGATTTATTTTTAAAACAAGTCACACTTACAGGTGGGTTAAATCTTTTTGAAATTTTATGGATATATAATTCATTGTTTTAACTGAACAAAACTTGGCATTTCTATGTTGTAAATACAAGTAGCCACAGAATCTAAGGTTTATTTTTTTTATTTGAAAACTATTGTACAAAAGCATATAAGAAACTGCTTTACAAAATCTTTTAGAACACTAATCTAAATTTTAGTGGTTTTATTTTTTATTCGGTGTGGCATGGTCGGAGGGAGGAGGAGGACAGAATCTGTTGAGCTGAAGATTTCACAGCTTTCCTTTCTGACACTGAAGTATAATCAGCGCCTGTGGTGCTCCATGATTTCATGGAATTACTTTTCTATCCTAGAATCACTGCAGAATGGGCCATTTACACAAAATTCCTAGTTCTATTCTAAGGCTTGAAATTTTTTTTTTTAAATCTTCCCCACCTCCCTGTTCAAAATTTGAGCTACTCTTACAGCAATGTAAGCCATTATTTAATCTCACATTTGAAGAGATTAATATGGCTGCTCCAGGTCATCATAAACTGCATGTTTTAATTTATTTTTTCATTAATTTATTTTGGGAGGGGAGAAGAGTTATACTCTACTTATTTCATTAAATGTATTTTATATTTTAAATGGCTATTTAAAGCTTTTTTTTGATCTGTGTTGAATGAGGTTAGATGGGAAGAAATTTTATATTGCTTTCATAATACTAAACAGTAGTATGCTAAACTATTATTGGACAAGAAAGGACAAGTTTCCAGTATCAAAGTCGATTTTTTTATGAAAAGGTTATTATGCAGAGTATAACAAGGACCTTTTATTAAAGGGTTTCAATTTATTTATTAGAATAAATTTAAATGACAAAATGTATGGTTACAGATTAGGGGGATAAATATGTAAGACAATGCACATTAAAAACAATTGTATATCAATATTTTTTCCCTTCAATAAATATAGAGGAGGCAACAGAATGAGATAGAAAGAAAAAGGGGGAAAGAAGAGGGACAAGACATATAAGTGTAGGTTTGGGACGGAGAAGGAACTAGTGTTGAAATATACTATAATGACAATCTCAATGTAGAAATCACAGTGGATGTCGTAAGTTACTGACAAAATAGACATTGCACTGAAAAGAGCTGTCTACTGATGGACAAAAGAGGTATATACATATATTACACATTAAAAAAATCCCTATGTTCGAAGAACATAACATAAGAACGGCCATACTGGGTCAGACCAAAGGTCAAACTAGCCTAATATCCTGTCTTCCGACAGTGGCCAATGCCAGGAGGGAATGAACAGAACAGGTAATCATCAAGTGATCCATCCCCTGTCGCTCATTCCCAGCTTCTGGCAAACAGAGGGTAGGTACACCATTCCCGCCCACCCTGGCTAATAGCCATTGATGGACCAATCCTCCATGAATTTATCTAGTTCTTTTTTTAACCCTGTTATAGTCAAAGAACATTAAGGTTGCAAAGTCAAGCACCCAAATGTTACCAAAAATTTTTTTGTGCAACCTTAATTCACCCCCCTTGTACCTCTCTCCCCAACTGGCTCACAGTCCCAGTCTCCTTAGCCCAATTCCCAGTTCCATTTTCCATCTCCTCTCGTCATGTGTCCAGGCTCAGTCTGCCCTAACTCCCAGGTGTCCCTGTCCTAATCTACTCACCTTTGCTCCTCTCCCTCCAGGTCTGGCTCTTGCCCCCTCTGCATTTGAATAGAGAACCTTCCTCCTCCACACTCTCTGGGCTTCAGTAGGTGGTAGTTACTGAGCACCCAGAAGAGATGGGTTCATTGTTTTCAATTCTGGTGCCAACTGCAGAAAAAGTCCTGCTCAGCCCTGGCCTGGAGCTCACTCAGTGCAAAGGGAATCTTCTGGGAATGTGGCATTGGAGCTTGAGCAAATCATACTAAAATTCTGGGGTGGATTTTCATGGGACAGCAAAAGCCACATCCCTCACATGAAGGACGACCAAATTTCATGGCAAATTTCAAGTCCCTGATCTAAAGTTGTGCGGGGGGGAGGGGTGTGTGTGGGGGGGAGAACGGACGACTAGACCTGCTTAAAGAAAAGTTCATCCTAATTTTTTAACATGGGCAAACAATGTATTTTCTCTAACCTCATTTACAGAAACAACTGAACTGTTTTAGTTGAAATTCTTCCTCCCCCACTTACCCCCGCAACCTCCCCTAAAAAAAAAAAAAAAAAAAAAAAAAAACCCAGCCTGAGGTAAATATCTGGCATACGCAATTTGACCCAAACAGTTAAAGTTTGGCAAAATTATAAGCAACTGAAAACAGGATTTTATAAAGTGAAGTGCTGGGCAAACTTAACTGTAAACAGTGTTATCTGCCCCATATATAATTGGATATGGTGGACCTGATTCTCCAACTTTATACTCTTGATTTCAATGGAGCTACCCCAATTTTCACCATGTGAAGTGAAGGGAGAATCAAGCCTGGTGTCTTTCTGCTTTTATTTATATTTAAGAAAATTGTTAGAAAAAAGCGTTTGCCAAATTGCATTAAACCATTATTGTGCACAGAAAACAAGGAAATATTTCCTGCCATAGATTTAGGCCCTAAGTTACCACAGAACTATATTGGACTGCCCCCAATATAGTTGGGGGTCGGTCCTGGGGCCGGTTTTCTTCAACATCTTTATTAATGACCTGGACAATGGGATAGATTGTACCCTTAGCAAGTTCGCGGATGACACTAAGCTGGAGGGAGAGGTAGATATGCTGGAGGGTAGGGATAGGGTCCAGGGTGACTTAGACAAATTGGAGGATTGGGCCAAAAGAAATCTGATGAGGTTCAACAAGGACAAGTGCAGAGTTCTGCTCTTAGGACGGAAGAATCCCATGCACCGCTATAGGCTGGGGACCTGGGGATTACAGTGGATGAGAAGCTGGATATGAGTTAGCAGTGTGCCCTTGTTGCCAAGAAGGCTAACGGCATATTGGGCTGCACTAGTAGGAGCATTGCAGCAGATCGAGGGAAGTGAATATTCACCTGTATTCAGCACTGGTGAGGCCACATCTGGAGTACTGTGTCCAGTTTTGGGACCCACTACAGAAAGGATGTGGACAAATGGAGAGAGTCCAGCAGAGGGCAGCGAAAGTGATCAGGGGGCTGGGGCACATGACTTACGAGGCGAGGCTGAGGGAACTGGGCTTGTTTAGTCTGCAGAAGAGAAGAGTGAGGGGGGGATTTGATAGCAGCCTTCAACTACCGGAAGGGGGGTTCCAAAGAGGATGGAGCTTGGCTGTTCTCAGTGGTGGCAGATGACAGAACAAGGAACAACGGTCTCAAGTTGCAGTGGGGGAGGTCTAGGTTGAATATTAGGAAAGACTATTTCAGTAGGAGGGTGGTGAAGCACTGGAATGGGCTACCTAGGGAGGTGTCCTTAGAAGTTTTTAAGGCCCGGCTTGACAAAGCCATGGCTGGGATGATTTAGTTGGTGCTGGTCCCGCTTTGAGCAGGGGGTTGGACTAGATGACCTCCTGAGGTCTCTTCCAACCCTAATCTTCTATGAGTCTATGACTATAGTCTACTGAAATACTGAGGATTTTAAAAAGAGGATTGATACTTCTACAACCAATTATTTAATATACAGAGTTGACTGAAGTATGGGTACATGAGTGATAAAATACCTCCCACGCTCCCCAGTTAGTGTTTAACGGTAGTGCCTTACACTTTTTTAATAACTATTCGCCTGATTTAGCATACATTTTCTACAACCAACATTTCCTCATATACTATTAGCTGGTTGTTCGACCAAATCTAGTTATTCTGGTTTAAAGCTACAAATATTTTTGTAATTTTTATTTATATCTTAATAATTTGTATTTAAATACACGTGAGTTCACAATCGTAAGTTTTAAGTAGTCATTTTTTCAACCTTATCCCTGAGGCTAGGGTCATTGAACCACTCCAACAATTTCTTGCCCACTTCCATTGGGCTGGAAAGAAAGGTCCTGTAGGTCAAAAGGAAATCTTCTATAAATGTTGGATCCACCACTGAGTGCTCTTCCACCAAATGCATTGTTAACCTTTCTGATGTTCCCTATAACAAATAAAAGCTTAATTATTAACTAGCATGAATGCTTTTTTATTTTCATCTTACATCTTGATGGTACACTAAATGTAATAGTATCATTAAGCCTATCTAGTCACCAATGTGTTAAACAATAAAAAATAGCTTGACCATTGCAATAAAGAGATTGATAAACTTTACTAAATTAAAACAATCAAAGAACCCTGAAACAACAGCAATTTTTTTGTGTTTAATTTTGAATAGCTTTTTAGCTCTTTTATTTAAGAATCTTTGGAAAGCTTGTATTTCAGATATATGGCTGAACTAATTCTGGACTTGGGTCACCAAGGAAGAGCTCATACAAATCTACAAAGCATCTGGTTGTAGTTGTTTTTTTTTTTTTTTTTTTTTTTTTAAATTTTATCCTTTTTTTTTTTTTTTTTTTTCAAGCCCCTTGTACTTCTTTTATAAATCTAAAAAGCTTGTTGTTGTTTTTTTTTTTTTTTTTTTACCTTGATGACAATGTGACCCTTTCTTGTTCCAGTGCGATCAAGCTCCCTGTGCTCCTTCACCATAACAATCTCCCCCTCCTCTTCTACCTTCTGCATGTTTTTTTCTACTTGATTGAGGATGCGGCAGTAATCTTGTTGGGCTATGCAGACAAACTGGAAAGAATCATCAGGCATAGATATTAAAAAATACAGAGTTCTGAGACCTCAGAAAAACTGTCTGGACTTAAAATACAAGTGTTCTATGATTACTGAAGATAAAGTAACTTCTCAGGCCGTGGATGGCCAAAATTGTCTTTCCAAGAGCTCTGTAGTAAACAGCTGAATAAGCAAGTGTGATAAATTCCACTATAATTTTTGCCTCAGGAGAGTGCAAGATTCATCGATTCAAGATGATTTAATATCTCCATAGAATATTCATATAGTTGCATTTTCTCCGCCAATAAAAGTAAATCCCACTTGCAAAATTTTCCTCAAGGAAACCTCTTCCTCCTCCTCCTCATCTTCAGGGCCATTTAAAAAGGGAACAATGGAAGGAAAACCCTATCCATAATTATGGTACCACTATTGCTATGGGTAAGCGAACTTTCACTTTTATTCTTTGAGTAATCATAAATATATTAAGCCAGCCATTAAGAAAATTCTACCATTCTAATTTATGAATAGCATAGATACACAGAAAATAATTACCGTATATACTCTATCATAAGCCGGTTCATTTATAAGCTGACCCCCGCCGCCCCCCCCCCAAGATGGATAAGTAAAAATGGAAAATTTTTATAACCCGCTCATAAGCCGACCCTATAATTCAGGGGTCAGCAAACTTTGGCTCCTGGGCCATCAGGATAAGCTGCTGGTAGGCCAAGATGGTTTGTTTGCCTCGAGCGTCTGCAGGCACGGAGGTAAACCTAAGCAAACAAAGTGTCCCGGCACGCTAGCTGCTTACCCTGACGGGCCGGGACAACAACTGGTGGGGAAATGTTTTGGTGGTGGGAGAAGCTGGAGCTCAGGGGAGTAACCCCTCACATGACCCCACCCCTCACATGACCCCACCCCTAGCCACACTCTCCCCATCCCATCCCTTACCACCTTATCTGGGGAGGATGCCTCTGGCCTGGCTGGAGCTGCTTCGGCAGGCCAGACTGGGCGGCGCACCCACAGCATGTTTCAGAGGCCTGGGCCGGGCGGCATGGCCGCAGCGTGTTCCGGCGGGCTGGGCGGCGTGGCCACAGCCTGCTCTGGGGGGCGGGGCCGAGTGGCACGGCTGCAGCCTGCCAGCCCCGGAGCTGCAGCTGCTTTGGAGGCTGGGGGGAGAGCAGCGTGGCCCCACCTCTTCCTTTCTGGCTGTGCTGCCTCTCCTTGCTCCCTCTGTTGAGGGGAGGGGCTGTGTCCCACCTCTCCCTCTCTATACCCATTCATAAGCCAACCCCCTTCTCTGGTGCTTCCCTTTTTTACTAAAAAAAATCGGCTTATGAATGAGTATATACGGTACTTTTAAATGAAAACATTTACATTCCAACATGGATCATTCCCTTTCAACATAAGACATCTATCTGTTTAATATGCAGCATTTTAAGGGAAAATGCCACTTATGAAAGAAATCAAAAGAATCTCAACTTATATTTAAGCCA
>NW_020664417.1:27461291-27485894 GCF_002925995.2 Terrapene triunguis | reverse complement strand
TCACTTCTTCAGATGCAAGTCATCTGAAGAAGTGAGGTTCTTACCCACGAAAGCTTATGCTCCCAATACTTCTGTTAGTCTTAAAGGTGCCACAGGACCCTCTGTTGGATAATTTAGATATAACCCTTTACCCTTTACATTACATTAGTCAAAATATCAGACCGTGTCCACTGGACAATTGGCATATCTCCGGAAATTCACTACAAGTAAAATAATTTGACAAATGGTCCAAACGGAACCATAAATCCTTTTTCCTTTTAGACCCAGATGTTTTTCTCCTGGACTTTTGGTCACATAAATCCATTCATGCAGTAGCTGTGCATTTCATTTTATTACCTGGGGATGTCAAGCTCTAATTTGAACTAGAATCATTTTTTTATGAACAATTACCAAAAACTGAACTGACATTTCATTTGCAATCATATTAACCAAACATAAGGATAGTGATAAATTATGCTGCTTTTTCTTGATGGGTCCTCTGACATTGTGTGTTTGAGACTTCTGATTGATTGCTTTGATGAACTCATGTGTTACCTTTATATTTTGCCCCAACATAATTTTTTTCAGATCATTTCGTAATTAATATCAAATTTCCAGCACACACTACTAAACAGAATACTCTATTTCACCTTTGTCAATGAACTATTAGAAATGTGCTCAAAGACATTGCCCCAACTCAGCACAAAGCCATTCTTGCATTTAAAATGAAAGAAAAGAAGGAAACTGATTTTTGAATAAAATGTATTGGAGAGAAAATATCCCTGTTAAAATTACTCTATAGAACAATTCCAAGGCCTGTCTCCGCACCCTACCAGGTAAACTTAACATGAACTCTGCCACAAACACTTTTTAAAATGCAGGTACGTTGTAAGGACAGTACTATATAATTTATAATTGTGTTTTGCAAATATATATGGAGTAATACTCTACCTGGCAGTCATCCACTTTGGTTCTCATCACTCCTTTCATGTATTCCTTGTCCATGGTAGGGGAAACACCAAAACTGTTTCCCATACACAGTATCTCTGTTCTTCCATCAGGATATGTCACTTCCACAGAACCATTCAATATAACTGACCAGGAGTCCAGCTAGAAATCGAACAGTGCAGGATAGGTGAAAAGAACAATCACCTACTCACTTAGCATTTTAGCATGGTACTGTATAAACACTATTCCCAGAATTGCTTATACATTTTTAAAAAGTTAGTTTATTTTTAGCAACTATTTATGAAAACAAGAAAGGAGGAGGATGAACTAGTTTACCTGAAAAATTATAATTCCTTCCATTTCCTTAAGGAATCTAATATTTAGCCTTTAATAAACTCTTGGAATTATAAAACCTATACAATTCATAAAACCCTTGGCAGTATTTAAATCATACTGAAAGATCAAAAATAAAAAGCATTTGAAATCAGCTCTGATCATTAACAATACATGTGTTTGTATAGCCTTTATTGAGAAAATTTTCCTAAGTTCTATTGCATGTATCTTGTAAATTGATCTGGGTGTTTAAACTGAAAAATCATTTGCAAATTGAACTGAATAAAACCATAATCAACACAACACAAAAGAGGCATACAAACAAATTACTTCCTCGTGCTACTCTCCAGCAACTAGAAATTAATTTCCAAACTTCAAAAAAAACGTTTCCAGATTTTTTGACGTCTGCACAAACGAAGATTCAAAGCAAATTCCACTGACCTCTTCCCCATCATTTAGTACTATGGTTCCTGCCCTCTCCACAACTGCAAATACCATCACAGCACAAAGTTCTCTCCTCACTGACATTGTCATGTTGGCAAAAGCAGGCAACTGATGCATGAATTCCAATAGTTGTTCTGAAAGAGAAAAAAAGCCCACTGAGTCATACACATCAAAACAACAAAACTAGGTAAAGGCAGCTCTTCAGAGAAATGCTTTAGGGTTCTTTAAGTTAAACTACTGTACAATGCTGTCTGTATACCGATAAATAACACTGGTCTACAATTTTTGAGAAGTCGTCTGCTTCAGAGATAAAATGTGCTATTTATTATGTATTTTGATGTCCTGAATTCAAATATGACAATTAAAACAACTGATTGGCTACTGTTTCTAAGATATTTAAGTTTTTACATTTTATGTCTATGTATATTGTGTAGATAGTAGAGTTTTAATCATAAATTGTAAACCTAGGTCTTTTCATGTTTTTATGGTTGCTTTACATGATAATATTTCACCTGTCCTGTTTATGTAACACTTTAAAAATCAGCAAAAGGGTTATATAAATAAAATTTATTATGAAACAAAAGGCAAAAAACTATTCTGTACATAGTTTAGTCCTATTCAGTGTCTACTCGGCGCTTCTTGGCTTGTCTCTTGTATTCATTAAATGGAGCATCTCTTGTCACTGTCCAGCAATAGTCTGCAAGCATTGATGGGCTCCATTTGCCCTGATAGCATTTCTCCATTGTTGTAATGTCCTGGTGAAATCGCACGCCGTGCTCATCGCTCACTGCTCCACTGTTCGGTGGAAAAAAATCTAGATGAGAGTGCAAAAAATGTATCTTTGGTAACATGTTGCAACCAAGGCTTTTGTATGCCTTGAGGAGGTTTTCACCAATAACCTGTAGTTGTCTGCCTTGTTGTTTCCGAGAAAATTTATTGCCACTAACTGGAAGGCTTTCCATGCCGCCTTTTCCTTGCCACGCAGTGCATGGTCAAATGCATCATCTCGAAGAAGTTCACGAATCTGAGGACCAACAAAGACACCTTCCTTTATCTTAGCTTCACTTAACCTTGGAAATTTTCCACGGAGGTACTTGAAAGCTGCTTGTGTTTTGTCAATGGCCTTGACAAAGTTCTTCATCAGACCCAGCTTGATGTGTAAGGGTGGTAACAAAATCTTCCTTGATTCAACAAGTGGTGGATGCTGAACACTTTTCCTCCCAGGCTCCAATGACTGTCGGAGTGGCCAATCTTTCTTGATGTAGTGGGAATCTCTTGCACGACTATCCCATTCGCAGAGAAAACAGCAGTACTTTGTGTATCCAGTCTGCAGACCAAGCAAGAGAGCAACAACCTTCAAATCAACACAAAGCTGCCACTGATGTTGGT
Source organism: Terrapene triunguis (assembly GCF_002925995.2). Classification (NCBI taxonomy): domain Eukaryota; kingdom Metazoa; phylum Chordata; order Testudines; family Emydidae; genus Terrapene; species Terrapene triunguis. The sequence goes on along the minus strand of NW_020664417.1, from coordinate 27,482,801 downwards.
CATAGTTTATGCACCTCAAAAGTTGTTTCATGTTGTCATAGGTTTCCTTCATATGGACTGCATGACCAACTGGAATTGATGGCAAAACATTGCCATGATGCAGTAAAACAGCTTTAAGGCTCGTCTTCAATGAATCAATGAACAGTCTCCACTCATCTGCATTGTGAACGATGTTGAGGGCTGCCATCGCACCATCAATGTTGTTGCAGGCTACAAGATCACCTTCCATGAAGAAGAATGGGACAAGATCCTTTTGACGGTCACGGAACATGGAAACCCTAACATCACCTGCCAGGAGATTCCACTGCTGTAGTCTGGAGCCCAACAGCTCTGCCTTGGGTAGTTCCAAATCCCTGACAAGGTCATTCAGTTCACCTTGTGTTATGAGGTGTGGTTCAGAGGAGGAGGATGGGAGAAAATGTGGGTCCTGTGACATTGATGGTTCAGGACCAGAAGTTTCATCCTCTTCCTCTTCCTCGTCTGACTCAAGTGAGAATGATTCTGGTGCATCAGGAACCGGCAGTCCTTCTCCGTGGGGTACTGGGCGTATAGCTGATGGAATGTTTGGATAATGCACAGTCCACTTTTTCTTCTTTGACACACCTTTCCCAACTGGAGGCACCATGCAGAAGTAACAATTGCTGGTATGATCTGTTGGCTCTCTCCAAATCATTGGCACTGCAAAAGGCATAGATTTCCTTTTCCTGTTCAACCACTGGCGAAGATTTGTTGCACAAGTGCACCTCTTGTCCTGATCTCCAATTTTGCGGCCAAAATAAAGGTGATAGGCTTTCTTAACCATAGTGGTTATACTGCGCTTTTGTGATGCAAAAGTCACTTCACCACAAACATAGCAGAAGTTATCTGCACTGTTCACACAAGTACGAGGCATCTCTGCTCACTTTGGCTAAACAGAAATGTGTCCCTTTGCAAAATCAAACACTGACAAATAAGAGAGTACGACACTCTATGATTTCTAGAGCTGATATAGGGCAATTTGTTCAGCAGAGTGATGTAAGCTTCGTTATGATTGCATCATCCATGACTTCTAGGAATAACATGATGCAATTCATATCATGTATGACGCAATACCAGCTTCAGATTGCATCATTCATTGTTTTGCCTAAAAAGCAAGTACTGTCCAAACCCAGTCATAGATTTATTCATAGATCCAGTCAAAGATGTATTTTAGTCATTTCTGGTTTAAATTGAGATCCCTTCCCTTTATAACTCACTTATCCTCCGCCATTCCCAAGTCAAGGGTCATATATACCGACCCAATAGCATATCTTGAAAACTAGAGCCAATCAACAATTTTAAGCATCATTTTCATTCTCAGTGACCCAGAATTAGTAAAGTTTGACTACATTTATTTCAGAAGCATTTTGGCTGTAGAGCAGTGTAATGTACAGAGAGCTGTTATAATTACTTGGGTTTTTTTGGCGACAGACTAGCTTATTATAATATCAATGAAAGATCTGTAAAGTAAAAGCCAATATAATGAAAATATTGGAATGTAACCATGTGCCTTGAATACATCCAATGAAATCACAATGACTCCACAGAGTCATTGTAATAGTTCTATTAAAACCATGTTAGGTTCTTTTAATCAGAAGAAATTAAGTTTTACGAAGTATTTTTGTGGCAGTATCCTACACTTAAGCTGTCTACAGGACACTTGGATCCAAACAACAAAAAAGTATAATATATAACTAATATAAACCTAATGTCCAAATAAGGACATTTAAAGATATATTAAGGCAGGGGTGGGCAAACTTTCTGGCCAGAGGGCCACATCTAGGTATGGAAATTGTATGGCGGGCCATGAATGCTCACAAAATTGGAGGTTAGGATGCGGGGAGGGGGGGCGGGGAGAGGGGGCTCCGGCTGGGGTATGGACTCTGGGGTGGGGCTGGGGATGAGGGGTTGGGGGTGCAGGAGGGTGCTCCAGGCTGGGACCGAGGGGTTCAGAGGACAGGAGCGGGCTCAGTGCTGGGGCAGGAGGTTGGGGCACGGGAGGAGGTCAGGGGTGCAGGTTCCGGGCAGCACTTACCTCAAGCAGCTCCCAGAAGCAGCGGCATCTCTCTCCTCCGGCTCCTACACGGAGGCACAGCCAGGCAGCTCTGCACACTGCCTGCGCGGCCAATGGGAGCTGCAGGGGTGGCGCTTGGGACGGGGGCAGCATGTGGAGCCCCCTGGCTGCCCCTACGCATAGGAGCCGGGGGGGCACATGCCGCTGCTTCTGGGAGCCGCGCGGAGTGAGACAAGCCCTGGACCCTGCTCCCCGACTGGAGCAGGGCAAGCCCTAGACCCCGCTCCCTGGCAGGAGCTTGAGGGATTGATTAAAATGTCTGGAGGGGCCAGATACGGCCCCCGGGCCAGAGTTTGCCCACCCCTGTATTACGGTAATAAGATGAGAGACAATTTCATAAAAGCAGGCAAGTTCATATTTTTAACCTTAGACAGCCCTTTTGGGTTTAGATTTTACAATGATGTTTGCTATACAATCTCACACAATATAGAAATAGGACTCTGTTCAGAAGGACCAGTTAAAAGCATGGTTACAGTAATCTGAAGTGACTCTTTCAATGTCCTACACTTCATGTGTAATCAAGTTTTATCTGATCCCTTTATTAACAAAAGTAAGCCTGTACTCCTTTTTACTCCTGTTAGCACTGCTGAATCAACACAGACATGAGAGAGAGTTGGATTCTGTCTGATCTCAACAAACAATTCTGCTGAGGATTCACACATGTAGCACAAAATTCTGGTTTTAGCCACACCTAAGCAACCCCAATAAAGAGACAACATTTGAAGGAAATGGTCTTGCACAGGTATAACTAAGGGTAAAGAATCTGGCCTGAAATACTTGTGATAACACATGGGCGCTCCCAGAAGCACAGGGAAGATCGGACCCAACTCCACAAGTCTCCTCCAACTGCAGGAACCTCTGAAGCTACTGCCCAATCCCAGAGCGTCCTGAAGCAGGGGGAGGCACCCGGAGGTGGGTCTAGTCTTCCACCCCCCTTCTCCTCCCTCCAAGTGGCTCTGCAGGGGATGGACAAGTCCTGTTCCTCCCCAGTCCAGCCGGAGATAGTAGCCCCCTTTGGTGGGGCGCTCCTAGGAACAAGGGGACATCGGATTTCATAGGGAAGGGCTTAATTTCATGGTCCATGACGCATTTTTCATGGCTGTGAAATTGTTAGGGCCCTAATTGTGATCAACAGGAATTCATTTTCATTGACTTGATATGCAATTAGTATTTCCATTATTGTGACAATTTTTGTTAATTTCAAAATTCTCTAGAACTCTGTGAAAGCCTTTTCAGTCACCAGAGATTCTTACATGACACACAAGTCACTGGTGTCAAATTACAATCTGCAGTCTCTCAGCTCTAGCAGACTACAAGCATTAATATTCATCAATAGCACATTTATTTCCCCTTTTCTGTCGCACCCACCCTCTTTTTTCTTAAACAAGCCTCTGTAATATATTAACTTGTAGGGTTGCCAGGTGTCCGGTTTTCGACCAGACTGTCCGATCGAAAAGGTACCTGTACAGTGTCTGGTCAGATATACCGATCGGACACCAACAGTCTGGTTACCATGGGGGATTGGGAGAGGCACTTGGTCATCAACCCATGCCAGCCCCTGCTCTGCCAGGGCTACTTCCTACCTGCATCTGATGGGCAGACAGGCAATGGGGGAAATGGGGAGAGATGAGAAAGCCGGTGTGGGATCTTGGGGGAAGAGGTGGAGCGGGGTGTGTGTCTCCAGTTTTCAGACATTAGAAAGTTGGCAACCCTATACTTGGGAACCAATAGCTTAAAAAAAAAATCTAACAACAAATTCAAGAATCCCATTTGTACTATGGAAGAAGAGTATCTTAAATCATATCTTGCTATTTTCAAAACCTTGTGCTCCAACTGAATGTTTGCTTCTCTTTTAGGTTAATAGTATATTTTTGTGACATTAATTTTCAACCTAAAATCTATATCATGTCAGTGGTGTATCTAGTTTAAAATTAAATTGAGTTGCTTCATTAATTTTGTTTTCAGCTTAACTGTTATTGTTAGCATGATTATTTATTCTAGTTATCCAAATGTAACCTGTAAAATCAGTCATTTGGTATTTTAAACAATTAATTATTTCACATGAAGTTAGATATTTGTTACACAGATTCACTCTATTAAATTTGGGACTGAGAAACAAGTTAGAACATGTTAAATAATATTAGAGTGCCCTGAGGCTCAATTTCCCACTCCCTCCTGCTAGTTTTCATGCCAACTTACCAATGTCATCATCTGTCCTGTCTATTGGGTCTTTCTCCAGGCAGTCTCTAACAATATCCCTGCTCATCAGAGGGTCTGACGCCCTCTCAATGTCTTCTTCATCATCATCATCCTCAGAATCCACTGCAGTCTCTGGTAACCCACTCAGATCCATATCACCAGCCTCACTTTCTGTGGCCTAAATACACACACAGATAATTCAAATTAAAACATTCAGATGTGTCCTCTAAAGCCATTCTTTTCCACTTAAAATATGTAAATGAAGTGAATTTTACTCTGCTTTGTGGAAGATCAACAAGTCAATTTGACATACCACTTTTTGTTCTGATTTTTTCCTTCACTATATTTCTAAAAAAGGAAGACAGTAATTTTTTGAAACAGAATGTCTTTGGCAAGATTTAAGATTGGTCTGAATAAAGAACACATTCATATAAACATGTTATGTGCATTTTTAGGAAGCAGGTCTAAGGAGAAGAAGAGGACAATTTAAATTCACTAGGCCAGTTCTTTACAAAATGACTAAAAATGTAAGTTGTTAAATAAAACTAATATTAGAGATCTCCAAAAATTAGTGTTTGCAGGAACCTATCAATGTGGTATAAGTAATACTGTCATTAGTTCACAGAGAATATTGGTATCAACCAGTACTATCAAAATACCACTAAAGACTAAAATGGCTACTGTCTGTCTACATAGAAACTGCGTAAAAAAGCTCAGCTATGAAGTGGTGAAGCTAAGGTTTTTATTTATAAGTATAAAGGCATACGAATTTACAGTGTGGAAAACATGTGAAGTCAGTGCTGGAGCACCACAGAGGGAATACACAGAATATCTGCCAAATGTAATCTGCTTTAGATCCTATGAAAATGAACAAAAATCCAGCCAACACACAACTCGAGGTCATTAGTATAGGACCTAGAGGTAAATACATTTTAATTATTCAATTTTAAGACTAAACATTTAATAAATCCCATAAACATATTTGCCTGTCATTTCAGATTGAGCTGCTTTTTTCTCAGAACTTGATTTAATGCCACAGCAGCTGCTAAACCTCGCTTACTGTGATTTTTTTTTAAGAAACATAAGCTGCTAATGAGAATATTCTAAGCCACTGCTTCCCAAATCAGCACTCTCCGCCCCAAAGGAGTGTCAATTTCAGAGATTCTGGAGGTCAACAGCACAGTCAAATGCATTAAAAAAAAAAAAAAAAAGAATCTGGACACAGCAGACTTTATAGTTGTGATTCTCAAAAACCATCTCTTGTGCAAACAATGGGCTATACATTGGAAAGCACTGAAACTGTGCTCCAAAAACAGCAAAAGGGAAGACAGCACATAGCTGCCAAAGACATAAACTTATGTTTGTCTTCTATAGCATCCTCACCTTTATGTCTATGTGGTTTTTTTTAACTATTTATTACAAACAGTATCTTCTTTGATAAAATATAAAGTAAAATAAAATCATTTTTACTTAATTTCCCTCTCTTCTGATAAAAAAAATCAGTCTTGGTTTAGTGAGACTGCCGAGTATAAACCAACGGTACATTTTAAAATGGCAGCCAGGTGGCTCAACAGCTTGTTACACAACTCTGTAAGAACCTCTGATTCTGAAAGTGTCAATTCCGGTTACTGAGCCACTGACTAATTAATTGGTCTGATTTGCAAATCATGATATTGCTAGCAATTGTCATTCCCACTGGTCAGGACAAGGTTATGTTTTCCAAAAAGCATCATGGTTGACATGGATGCTAAATTTCAGTTAACTCTATTATACTAAAACAGAGAAACAGGAAATATTTTGTTACTAATTGATTATTTAAAACCCCTAATATCACTGTAATAATAAAAAAGCAACTGATTTTTGATGGATCACATGGTGATCCAGCCAAGGGAACAGTGAATAACAGAGGACTGTCTCTTTTATCATTTAATTCAGGGGTGGGCAAACTGCAGCCCGGGGGCCCCATCTGGTCCCCCAGATGTTTTAATCCAGCCCTCAAGCTCCCGCCAGGGAGTGAGGTCCGGGGCTTGCCTCAACCGTGCGGCTCCCGGAAGCAGCAGCATATGCCCCCTCTGGCTCCTATGCGTAGGGGCAGCCAGGGGCCTCCGCATGCTGTCCCCGCCCCAAGCACCGCCCCTGCAGCTCCCATTTGCCGCACAGGCAGTGCGCAGAGCCGCCTGGCTGCGCCTCCGTTTAGGAGTCAGAGGAGAGACATGCCACTGCTTCTGGGAGCTGCTTGAGGTAAGCGCTGCCCAGAACCTGCAGCCCTGACCCCCTCCCACGCCCCAATCTCCTGCCCCAGCCCTGAGCCCGCTCCCACCCTCTGAACCCCTCGGTCCCAGCCTGGAGCACCCTCCTGCACCCCTCATCCCCAGCTCCAACCCCAGAGCACATAGCCCCAGCTGGAGCCCTCCCCCCCGCACCCTAACCTCCAATTTTCTGAGCATTCATGACCCGCCATACAATTTCCATACCCAGATGTGGCCCTCGGGCCAAAAAGTTTGCCCACTCCTGATTTAATTGTTTTGCTGTCTTAAGATTGTATTTAAAAAAAAAAATAGCAGTTTTACCTGCTTTTTTCTTAGCTAAAACTATTGTGATGGACATAAATCTCTCAGGCCATGATATCCCCTTTTTACTGGAGAACTCTGTCATCCTTTGGAGGATTGTGAATATGACACCGTTTTTGGCTGACAGCCTATTGGGGAGGGATAGGATGATCAAATTCAATTTTTAAAACTCAGTAACACTGTGCTCAATTAGCAGCTGGAAGATTTGCGACTCAGATTTGAGCTATGTCACAATCCCGCTCCTCAAATAGAGAGTAATAAGGACCTGATATTTCTAATATAAAAACAAGCAGGTAAGTGAGGTCATAATTTTCATAAACCACAAAGGAGCTGTAAAGTGATTACTTAAAATTATATTTCTTCTCTTAGTAATTCTACTGATATTTGTCTTCTTAGGTTAGTCAGACAACAGGCTTGGTTCTGTTCTCTGAAAAGCAGGTGTTTACTGAATATTACAATTTAGCAGAAGTGAAGAAGTTAGATAACAGGAAAGGTCTTTTTTTTTTTTTTTTTTTTAAAGCGTGTCATCAGTACATGGAATAAATCGCAGCAATCATTAAGGAACTGAAATCATTATAATATAGGAAGACACTGGAAAACTGGATTTTTAGCTTTCCAAAGAGGCATAATGGATTCATTTCCAATCCTGATGGTCAAGAGGTATGAGGCCTACAAGGAAAGTAATTGTGATTACTACCTTGAATACCCCCTTTGAAGGAAAGTTATTTACCTTATTATAACTGGAGTTCTTCAAGATGTGTAGTCCCTATGGGGGTACACAGGAACTCTAAGCACCTGAGACTGAGAAGTTATTGCAAGCCACTTCTGCTGGACCACACCTGCACATTCATTATCATTGTGCTCCACATCGAAGGTATCAGGGGCAGGGCTGACTAAAAGCCTCTCCAGTTCCTTCTCTACCACAAATCTTGTCATGATCCAAAGCAGAGGGAAGAAGGTCGAGCAGCTGAATGCAGACAGGGACCATACTTCTGGAAGAACTCCAGTTACTTTAAGGCAAGTAACTTCCCTTTCTTCTACGAGTACTGGTTCCTATGTATATTCCACTGTGGGTGACTCACAACAAGCACTCAGGGGAGGAGGGCATGATAATGAAGTTTATAGAGCTGCTTTAGAACCGCTGCCCCCAAAGGATGTGTCAGTGAAGCAGTCTTGGGCCAAGACATAATGTCTCATGCATGTGTGGCTCGAACTCCACATAGTGGCCCTGTAAATATCACGCAGGGACACCTCTTGAAGTGATGCTAAATGAGGCTGCATGTACCCTTCTAGAGTGAGCCCTTATCCCATGAGAAGGAGGAAGTTGTGCCAACTAATAGAGTAAGAATGAGAGACTCTTTGAGAGAATATAGCTTGTCCTCACACTCATTCTGCTTTGGCAACCAATAGTCTAGGAGATTTCCTGATCTGTTTCGTTCTCTGCAGGTAAAATGCCAATACTTATCTCATGTTGAGGGAATGAAATCTCTACTTGCTAGACGTATGGGGCTTCAGGAAAAACACAGACATGTGAATTAACTGATTTTTGTCAAATTCCTGAACTATTTTAGGAGTGAATTTTGGGTTTAGGTGTAGCAAGATTTTGTCCTTGTTGAATATTGTGTACGATGGATTGGCCATTAGGTCCTCATGTTCACCTACCCTTCTGGGAAAGGTGATTGCAATGATGAACATGACCTTCACTGACAAGTGAGACACAGAGCACATACCTAATGGTTCAAAGGGTGGCCTAGAGTGCTGAAAGCACGAAGTTAAGATCTCCATGAGGGTTGTCTCCCTCCCCCAGCAGCAAGGTTTTGATCAGACCCTTCAAAAACCTGGCTGTTACTGGATGAGTAAAGATCAAGTAACCATCTGTTAGCAGGTGACAAACACTGATTGGCCAGATGCGAATCCATAGCAGGCTTCGGGAAAGGCCTGTCTCCTTGAGAGCAAGGAGATAATCCAAAATAGCAGACTTATCAACTGTTTTTGGTGACAACGTTTTGCTAGACCCAGACAGAAAAACGTATCCATTTGGCTAACTAACATTTCCTGGTGGAGTCCTTTCTGCTATTAAGAATGGCTTGCACAGCATGAACATTTTCAGTGTGATGCTCATCCAAATACCAAGCCATGAGATGAAGAGACTCCGGGTTGGGATCCTGGCCTTGCCATTCTCCTTGGTCAGAGATTCAGGAAGGAAGGAATGCTGACGAGTAAATGGGTTGACATTTGTCAGGAAAATGGGAAAGCAGAACTATCTAGGCCATTTGGAGGCGATGAAGATAACTCATACTCTGTCCTGTCCAATCCTCCATAGAATCTGAGCGAGCTGTAGGATGGGAGGAAAGGCATAGATCCAGGAAAGCATCCCCTCTGGAATACTGTCATTGAACTTCTCTGGAGCAGTATATGTTGCACTACCTGTTTGCTTAGCAGGCAACAGGTTCCAAGCAGGGGTTCCCTGCTGAGTGAAGATGCTATCCACTACTGAACTGTGTAATTCCCACTTGTGGCAAAATGCCTGCTGAGGCTGTCTGCCAGCAAGTTTTGGGCACCCAGAAGTTAGACTGCACACAGGGTGAAGTGGTTCTGGATATACCAGTTTCATAAATAGACCACTTCTATACACAGTGGAGGGATCTCACCCCTCCCTGCTTGTTTATATAGAAAATGGCTGTTATATTGTCCAATATTATCAGGTCATGCTGGGTGCGTATGAGTAGTAGGAAAACTTGGAAGGCCTCTCAAACTGCTCTCAGTTCCAGAAGAGCTATGTGCTTTCTGGCTTTGTGAGGTCTTAGAGTACCTTGCACAGTTTGATTGTTTACATGGGCTCCCCAGCTTATCAGAGTGCATCTAATCATCTTGTCGAGCATGGGGGAAAGAAATGGAACTCCCACATACACAAGTCCAGGCGCCTCCACCACATCAGTAAGGCCCTGACCTTGAGGGGACTGTTCCTATGCTGTTCATGCTGTGCTTGCTCCATGTATATACTGTTTGGATCCAAGCCTGCAGGCAATTAACGTGGAGTTTCGTGAATGGCATCATATAAGTACATCACACCATATACCCCAAGAGAGGCAGACTGAGATTTGAGGGCTGTGTGTAACTAGATCTATAAGAGTGACCTTGGTGTGAAATCTGTCCTTGGGGAGAGATGCCTTCATCTTGATCAAATCTAAGATTGTTCGTATAAATTCTATGGTCTGAGTAGCAGTCAAGTTAGACGTCTCTGTGGTTGCCCAAGATCCCAGGGATGTTAGATGGTGGAGCAGCAGCAACAAGGCTGATGCTAAGACTTCCAGGCAAGCCCTGCCAGTCAAAAGCCAGTCATCCAAGGATGGGAAGATGGGGGAGCTGCCTCATCTGAGCTGAACAAGAATTCTGCTCTCTTTACCAGGACAAAGTACTACTTTTCTTCCCTCTTGGGGGTAGGAGCATAGGTAGCCAGTGTGAGCCATACAGCAACTGACAGTTCTAATATGGTTTCATTTACCAAGCTGGATCCCTTAGCCTGTAGGATATCCAGGAGCTTATGTTGAGAATCCTGGACCTCCTCTAAGAAGATCTGGAGCTATTCCACCTTAACAGCTCCTGAAATTGTCTACAATCATCTAGGGGAGATGGTGAGGCTGGAGCAACTGCCTCATCAGATGATGAGGATGATACTCTGGTTGGTACTGGAGGATTCAGCTCATCTTCCTCTTATTCCATAGGCTCAAGAGGCAGTCCTGGTTAACACTTGGGAAGAGAGTGGTGGTAAGACTCCTTGCTGGATCACACAGATTCCAGACAGCATGTATAAGTGTCACAAGGAACCCAATAAGGCCAGTATGATGGGTCAAAAGTAGGTTGTAGTGGTCTCCAAAGCAGTACCATCAGTCTTGAGGAGGAGGTCCCTGCTGGTGTGGCAGAGGCTGGTTCCAGGAGACCCATGATCTCCTGTCTGGGTTGATCTCTCTAGGTGGTGGTGAAGCTGGTTCCTCTGGTAAGTCCAATTCTCCTAACAATTAAAAGGCTGGATCAAGTTACATTAGCAGTGCTGTTGGTCCCCATGAAGGGAAACTGTGGCTAGTTGCCAGAAAGGAAGATAAAATTCTTCCAAAGTACTTGATTTCCCCGGTGTTAGTATTTCCTTGGTGAGTATCAGTCCCAATAACAAGAGGAGTATGAAGATATCCTTTGGAGCAGTGTAAGTCACTGGCCCCTTCAGAGGTTGTATCTTGTCAGTCTGTACTGCCAGGCAGATTTAGATGTCGGTTCCTTATGGAGCCGTGACAGTACCATCAGTGAATGAGTCTACAACCTGGTGTTTTTTGACAGCACCAGCAGTTTTCAGTTCTTCAGGAACCAGTGTTTAATTTTAGTTAGTACCACAATTGATGTTGAAGGTGATGCAGAGACTGGTGCCAAAGGAACCTTGTTTCTAGGTGCCTTCTGATCATGCCCATGAGGATAAGGAGGACCGCCTAAGTTCTTCTCTCTTGGGTGTGAAGGCTCACCCAGCTTGGACAAGATTGGGGACGGATCTCTTGTCTTAGAAGGTCTGGGAAGGGATCTCCTTTTTTGTTTGTGAGAATGCCCCTTACTCTCATGAGAAGGCCCATATGAAAGTTTTTCTCCTTCTGCTAGCTTTCCGCGCTGGAGTCAGACACAGTACTAGGGGGCACGGGCCTTAATGATTCTAGGTGAGGTATGGGGGCGGCCTCCCCAGTCTGGGTCTGACTGACACAACTGTGTACTCAGTAAGGTGCTTCTGAAGCCAAAGTTCTCTCACCTGCCACATTTATCAGGGAAAACAGCAGCAGATATTGCACTTTAGCCAAGATAGGAGCTTCTCTGAGGCAACAGAGCAGTGGTCCCCAAACTTTTTACCTCATGCCCCACCTTGAGTCTTGTCCACACCCACTCCCCTGAGCTGGGGCCAGGAGTGGGGCCATGGCTTCAGAAGGTGGGGAGGACACAGACAGGGTAAGGGAACCAAGACTGGGGCCACAGCAGATACTGGGATCAGCCGCCAGGGCCCTGGTTCAGCTGCCAGGGCCAGCAGCCAAGTCTGGGCCAGGAGTGGAGCTGGGTGGCGCTCCCTTCCTGCCCCACGGGGGGCTGGCCTGGGCCCCAACCACCCCCCCCCTTAAAATATTCTGCTGCACACCCCACAGTTTGGGGACCTCTGCAATAGAGGCACTGACTGAAAAGGAGGAGACGATAGTTTTTGAAGCCAGTATCCTAAGTATAATTTAAATCCCATGCTGGGAGACAGGCAGGGTTCCTACTGTAAGGATTCTGACACTAACTGGGGAACTATCAAAACACTAACAAAAAAACCTCAGAATATAAAACTGAACATTTACAAGAAGAGAAAGGATCAGCTCTGGATACTGGAGAATTCCAACTCAGGACATGTAGCGGTCAGAAGGACCTGGAGAGGAAGCTAGTTCACCCCGCCCCTTATACCTTTGGTGTGGAGCATGAGGAGAGCAGGGGCACTGGCACGGACCAACAGAAACTGCTTGCAAGAATTCCCCGATCTCAGGAGCATGGACCACATGCATATCCCCATAGCGGAATACACATAGGAACCAGCACTCTAAGAAGAAACACACACACCCCAATTCTGACATTTTAGCAGGTGCTCTCATGAAATCAATTAGAACTAGAAAACACTCATTCATACCATCTGATAATACACCATCTTTATAAGGATACAGATCATTAATCTCTAATATTAGCAGTTTATGAGATCCACTCAAATTCATGTCACACTAAAGGAATCAAAAACAAGAGCAATCAGTTCTTTTAAAAAAAATCACTTTACCCATCAGGGATAGAAATATTTTTGCTGACCACTGCGAACACTTTGAGAAATAGTAATTTCCTCCAGCCCACCCCCAATACAAGAATCCTACTTTGCTGACCAAAAAGAAAAAACTCAAGATCAACCATTTAATCTTTTTTTTTTTTTAAGTCTCTACAAAAGTACCTAAAATTAACTGCTCCAAATAGGGAGCTTCAAAGACAGTTTCAGACATCTTTTTATCTGAAAATAGATGTTTGACAAAACAGTAAATATTTACTCATCTCAAGCAGTCCAAGACATTACCAGGTTGGCCACATCCAAACGCTTGCTTTTGGAGAGGTATACCAATTAAAACTAAAGAATTGCCTTAAGAATTTTTCACACAACTGAATTTAAATGCAAATTCACAACATACCTCATTAGTGCGTGCTTCTAGATATCAAAGAATCTGCAACCAGATGCAACATAAAATGTATCTGTGAAAGCAGGTTTTACAAAGTTAATTAATCTCTTCTACAGCTGAAATCAGGGGTGGATGAATGTACAATATCCCCATAAGGAATAGAGTAGCAGGCCTTAATTTATTAGCTGCGATTACCACAAATTAGAAACTTGACACTGATTTTTAGAATCAGTGCAGCTCTTAACTTTGTTTTAAAAAGTAAATGTGTAATATACACCTCTACCCCGATATAACGCGATCCAATATAACACCTATTCGGATATAACGCGGTAAAGCAGCGATCCAGGGGGGTGGGGCTGCGCACTCCGGTGGAGCAAAGCAAGTTGGATATAACGCGGTTTCACCTATAACGCGGTAAGATTTTTTGGCTCCCGAGGACAGCGTTATATCGAGGTAGAGGTGTATAGGGTAAGTATTGTCACCTGTTTTCTGTAATGGAAACTGCTGAATGCCCTTGTAAGGTGATAATGTTTTCACCCCTCAGCTCATAGTATTACTAACCTGATCTCTCACCTGTGTACAACAGAAGTAGCCCACCTGAGTCAATGGATAGAATCAGGCCCATTAGCTTAGTACATTAAGATCTAAATAACAAAATCTATAATTTATTTATTTAACTAAATTCTGAAATCTCTGGAGTGTTTACTTTCAACTATGCCATACTATATGTGAATCCTATAAAAGAGGTTGCACTTATAAGCAAGGTCAGATTACTGTTCAATATTCTTTATGTAAAATAAGCTTGCCATGCGACATCACTGCTAAAATGTCCATCTTCTAACCCACTGTAAATAAAAAAAAAAAAATCAAATTTTAGACTAAGGGGGAACCTGATAATAGTCTTCAGACATGGTAAGGGCTGGTATAAAGAGGATGACAATCAATTGTTATCTATGTCCACTGACGGGAGGACAAACAGTAATGGGGCTTAATCTGTAGCAAGGGAGATTCAGGTTAGATATTAAGAAAAACTTTTTAACTAGGGTAGTTAAGCTCTGGAACAGGCTTCCGAGGGTGCTTGTGTAATCCCTGCCACTGGAGGTTGTAAGAACAGGCTAGATACACACCTGTCTGGGATGGTCTAGATTTACTTGGTTCTGCCACAACACAGGGGGCTGGAATTGATGAACGTTCAAAGTCCCTTCCAACCCTACATTTCTATGACTCTAAGCTATTTAGGCCAGGGATTGTCTTCTATTGTGTGCTTGACAGTATAATAATGATCCTGATTTGATGACTCAGACACAGTGATAACTGTGGTCTAGCTAAGAACAAAGGGCAATTCACAAATACAAATTTAACCAACTATATTTTGTAGAAGTAGCAAAATGTACTATTTTATACTAGAATGTAAATATCTTTATCAGATTTTTTTAAAATAATGAAAAATGCCAAAAGCAACTGATTAAGTGTAATTAAATAATTTATCCAAAAAATGATAAGACATAAAAATATAATGACTAATTAAAATAATTCCATATAAACAATAAGCACTCAAAGTGGGAAGAATTTTCGTTTTACCTCAGAACACACCTAACAAGTTTGCACATGCCAACACGTATATTAATTTACTGTCAAAATACACCAGTTGTGTATTTTGGTCTCCTCCTTGCTAGAGCCACTCCAGAATTTCTTCAAAACTACATTGCAGACAATGTAAAGTCCTTCAAATTTAGCAGATTCAGTTTGACATTACAAGTTTGCAGGATCCTCTTGCAGGCATATTAAAATCTTTCAATTGATCTGTTTCCAGATTTGTGTCTTCATGAATGAGGTTATGAGGTCAGGGGAGTGCCTGTGTGTGGACATGAAGATGTGACGTGGTAGTGGCATGTTTTCCCATGTATTGTAGGGGAAATACTTGGACTGGTCCCTATGAGTATGTCTATACAGAAAAGAAAACCCCACAGCTGGCCTATGCCAGCCAACTTGGGCTCTCAGGGCTCAGGCTGCAGGGCTGTTTCATTGCTATGTAGATTTCCGGGCTCAGGCTGGAGCCTGAGGCCTGAGCCCAGAAGTCTACCCAGCAATGAAACAACCCCACAGCCTGAGCCCAAATCATCTGGCACAGGCCAGCCACAAGTTTTTCTTTGCTATGTAGACATACCCAGCAGTTTCTTTCTAAAATCTACTGGTTTCTGTCAGGGCCTAAAAAATCCAGAAGGCACCATGCAGATATATAATATATGTTAACACTTAAAAGATGTTCATGATCAAACTCCACAGAAGCAAATGCATTCTGTAAGCATGTTGTCCTCTCTGACTAAAGACCTGGGAAATTTGAAAAATAAATTAGCTTTCTAAATACATTAAAAGCAGGCTACAATTTGTATCATAACAAAAACCTGGTTACAACCTAAACTGTGAAGTGAACAGTGCTTCTCCATAATCTGAGGTTTCTAGACCAAGCCATTTTAAAGATACGTCTTTCCAGAGAAAAGTAGACGACTTTTCCAAAAGTGAAAAGTCCTTTCCCATCCACCACAAAACAGTTCCATATCTCAGGAAGTTCTGCCCAATGAACCTTAAATAAAAAAAGAAAAATTTTGGCTGTGATGCAATAATTCATGACAAATTTTAGAAACAGAGGAAATCTGGGGTCTGGAGGACCTCCCAGATAAGTGGGAAGCAAGGAGGACATATAGGTAAACTCTCCTGTCCAGAGAACTAAGAAGCCATCACAAACTCAAGCATTTAGGTTGGGGCATCTCCTGCAATAGCTCTGCAGAAGGTGATTGGACTGTGATGCAAGCAGGCCCAAAAGGGGATAGTTGATGCAGGAAACAAGACTCTGAAATGATGAAAAACTTTCCCACTGAATAACTATTCCCCTGGATAAAGAATGGATTTGTTCAACAGTCAGCCTGGGGCACAGAAAGCTTTCATAGATGAGATGTTCTTCTTGGACCCTTGGAAAAGAAGACTGACTCCAGCAACAGGGCTTTGTCCTTTGTTTAGTCTTGTTTGTTGAAACAGACAACCATCACTGGGTTTTCTGCTCTCATAAAAGTGAGGTGGTCTTTTAAGAACTTCTCAAGGAACAGAAGGGTTAGCAGGATTGCCTGCAGCTCCAAGATAGCTTTGTACATCCTTAGTTCAAAGGAAGACCCTTGTCCCAAGACAGTCCTGCTTCAGGTGTGCCCCCATCCCAGGAGACTGGCAATAGTTAGATGAAAATCAAAAAGATCTTGAAGGGATGACCTTTCAGGGTGTGCTTTTTGAGCACCACCAAGAGTTTCTCTTCTGGACCACATGGTTGGAATGCTACAATATCTAATGTATTACTATGAAGTTCACTCCACATATATCATCTGAACAATACATGTATGTCATACGTGGATTATGCAGTGTTGGAACCGTGTTTGTCCCAGGATATTACAGGGACAAGGTGGGTGAGGTAATATCTTTTATTGGACAACTTCTGTTGGTGAGACAGAGAAGTTTTTGAGCTTACACAGAGCTTCTTCAAAGAAGATCTCGGTGTAAGCTTGAATAAAAGATATTACCGCGCCCACTTTCTCTTTCTAGTACATGAATTATGGCTATCAAAAAAATTTTTCTCCATGAATAGCTGAGGATAATGTGAATGACAATGCAACACCATGAAGCTGACAGAAATCTAAATTTTCAGTCCACTCAATAAGTCATACTGACACAATTATCAGAGGGGTAGCCGTGTTAGTCTGAATCTGTAAAAAGCAACAGAGGGTCCTGTGGCACCTTTGAGACTAACAGAAGTATTGGGAGCATAAGCTTTCGTGGGTAAGAACCTCACTTCTTCAGCTGATGCTCCCAATACTTCTGTTAGTCTCAAAGGTGCCACAGGACCCTCTGTTGCTTGACACAATTATGTAATCATTTAAGCAACTAATATCTGTTATAGGAATGAGTTTGTTTTTAGCTGTATTCTTACTTCAGAATCTAAAAGAACATGCTCCAGGAAGACTAGTCTTACCTCCAGCTATCTGACAATTTGCTTTTTTGAGGTAACACAACATACTATTCACTAATACCAGGTGCATGTCACACTTCAACTCTGACTGCCAAAGGCTGATCTGTTTTATTAAGATCTGAAAGTGCCAGAGTGTTTTGTACTTGTATACTACAGAAGCAGGGTTTGCAAAGAGATGGGTTACACTGTAGAGATATTAAAGAAGGTACTAACAGTGATTCCCCCAAGTGACAGTGACCCCCTCATAATTTGTCCCCCACACTTTAAAATCCAGTTTCACCAAGTACAAAAATCTCTTGGGTCTTCTGTTAAAACTTGTAAGCTATTGTCTGTAGAAACCATTGATTAGATCTATCCTGTGAAAGATACTTTACTACTATGTAAAACTTACAAACAAGTTAACTGACTTTGTTCTTGAAGTAATTGATACAATGTAAACAAACACTGTAAGCTGTTAAGTGACTTTCACTTCATTCAAGGGCTCCTAGGACAGACCCCCCCCCCCCTCATTGGCCGGGAGCCTCAAATGAATTAGCACACACTCTGAAAGTGGTGGAGACAGTAAATTAAAATATGGTTAAGGTATGGAATGTATGCTGATGAATGCTTGATATACATTGATGGTTAGGGAGGTGCCAGCCTAGAAAGAAAGTATCCATCGGCCGAAGAATGTGTCAAGTGGATAACCAGAAACCCCTGGAGGGTAAACTGGGATCCACCCCATCACCTGGAAGGATGAGAAACACAAACTTTGGACAATGTGGAGCCACCAGGAATGTGCCACTTTGGACAGGAATGTGTGCCATCTGCTGATTAAGTCAGCAACAGCAGGATGAAACAGCTCCCATAAACTAACATAGGAATTAATTCCTATAAAAATGGACTCTAAAGACTGATGACTTTGAGTCTCTCTGCCAGCCTCCTGGAGCATCAGATGCATCTGACACAAGACTCGGCTCCATCCTCATGACCAAGCTACCTGGCCAGTAACTTGGCATGAGCAACTTCTAGGCTGGTAACTATAACACCTATACAGAACTTGAATGAATGATTGTATGAATGAATCTCTCTCTCTCTATATATATGTATGTCTGTGTGTATAAGTAATAAGTAGTCAAACAACGTTGTTTACTTTTATCTTTTGCTTTATCATTATATTTACAATAAATGTGGCATCTTTGCCTTATCCCTCTTAATAAGATCCTGCTGGTTTTTGTTTTATTGGTATAACAACACTAGTTACCTTGATTTAACAGATTTTAAGACTTTTGGTTCTTTTTTGAAGAGCATTTTTTGGGGGTGAAGTGCATTTCTTTTTTTCCTCTAAAAGTCATAACAGTAAGAAACAAGCTCACATCTTGAAAACTACCAAGGGATACGTGTATCCTGGGAGGGTCACAAAAAGGATGTTAGCCGTTTCCTTTGCTGTTCCAGACAATCTGAAGCAGACGCAAGAGGGCATGTCAGGCTAACAGGAAGCTGTGCAATCTGATGGCAGGATAAGGGAAAGAAATGCTGCCAAGAGAAAGAATCTAAAAACAGTTTCCACCTTTTCAAAACAGGGGGAGGGGAGAAAACAATACAGCACCCTCATAGGCTCCAGTTTCTTGATTGCCAAACTTTGCTTGTCAACTGGCAGCATAAACCACAGGTGTCCATAAAGGAAGCAGTTACTGCATGTGAGAAGCAGGAGTGAAAGGCAGTTTTCCAAAGTCAGCACAAGACAGAAGTGGGTATTATGGTATGTATAGGCTCGTGTGTGTGCCAAGAACAATCTCTTAACATCCAGTTTCCCCTCCCTCCCCAAAAAGCAACATTAAATAGTATGGCACTTTATAAACCTGCTTCCTGAACTAAGGTATAAAACAACATTAAGAAGTCTCATTCAAAGCACCTCAATGATCTCTGTCTCAGATGGAGTCAGAGAAAAGATTGCATATAATCATCCTGGCAAGTAATACTTGTCTTAAATGAATTTATCTTTCATGTGCAGCACTTGACATATAAATTTAGTCATGGCATTAATATTGAAACAGGAATATTCTAAGATCAATGCTGAAAGCATCTGATGATTCAGCTTCATGATTTATTCAAATTAAAAAAGATCTACGAATCTATTTTCATTACAAACAGCAGCTCTTGAGGGCCTCCCCACCACCTCTGTATTTGCTATGAAGCAAATACAGAGCTACAGTTAACTGAGAAAATGCGCGACACCATACACTCAGATTTGCAGTGAAGGGTTAGTTAATAATATACTTCACAATTAAACAAAAGCGAAACATTTTATTGATTTGTATTACCCATTTGAAACAGAAGGCCTCTTTAACCCAACAATCTTGCTAAGAAGTTCTTTACAGCATTATCTATTCTAGAAAATGTATAGATGTCCATTTTAAAGACAAAAACCATGATACGAGATCAAACCAGAGCAAACAATACTGATAACCTAATGCCCAGTATATGATCAAAACCAAGATACAGTAACAAAGTTTAAGTATAAGTTTTAGTTTACAATATTTTGTTTTTAAATAAAAATGAGGGAGAGGATAAAAGTGAAGATAATAGTCTGTACTTATGAGAGCTAATTGTACTAGTGTCTCAGTTCTAACCAGTATTTTTCATGGATTATTGAGTCTTTGACTTGATTCAAATGAACTGCAGCTGCAAAAAAAAGAATAGTAATTTTCTAACCTGAATATGTATCCACTGCAGCAAGATGCCATGCTCATTTCCCTTATAGACTAAACTGGAGGTCAGAGATTAATGATTTACCCTCACCTGTGAACAGTCATAAAACATACCCTATTTCTACCCTGTAGAAAATCAATGAAGTATGTAAATGTTGTAGAACAGTGGTTTTCAACCTGTGGTCCACGGACCCTTGGGAAGTTGCAGACTATGTCTATGATTTCCAAGGGGTCCGCACCTCCATTTGAGCTTTTTAAGGGTCCGCACATGAATAAAGATTGAAAAACACTGGCGTAGAATATCTATCTTGAAGATCTATGCATAAGAATGCACATCACTGTATCTGAGTGTATACACAGTTTTTTATTTGGAAAAAGCACAGCTTGAAGAGTATTTGCACAAAAATAAAAAATCATGGAGTAATATTCCATTTTATATTTTCAAGTTATCTGAATTCTTTATTATATAGTGATTATGGGTTATTAAAATAACAGTTTTGAAAGTTTATCTCATTACACGGTAGACTGAATGAATTTGTACCAGGACATTTTTTTAAAATGCATAATTTTAGGTATCTTTTAAAAACAGGCACACATGAATAATTGCAGCTTTCAGGTTAAACAACTGAGACAATATATTCCTTAAAATATAACGAATAATAATGTACCTGGAACTAGCAGATTAAAAGATTAATTTAAGAAAATGTATTTGAAAATTTC
Source organism: Terrapene triunguis (assembly GCF_002925995.2). Classification (NCBI taxonomy): domain Eukaryota; kingdom Metazoa; phylum Chordata; order Testudines; family Emydidae; genus Terrapene; species Terrapene triunguis. Next base: position 27,462,306 of record NW_020664417.1, on the reverse strand, counting down.
ATTTGAGAAGAATCATATGGATTTATAGGTATAAAATCATTTGGAACTAAAAAACCATCAGCAAAGAGTTATAAATTGCTGAAAAAGGGTAATTACAATAGACGTGTTGACACAGCACTAACTATAGCAATTTCCCACATCATCATTTCAAAACTCAGAATCCCAAAAATGAATGATATTTTTGGCTATTCACAGACTGAAATTCACCCCTGCACAGAAGGTCTGGCACTTCACTTAAAAGCAAACTTCAATGGGGCTTAAGCCTTGCATAGGCCCCTCTGCACCAGGGTAAATTTCATTCCCTACTGCAGAAGCTTTAATTTTTCTTTCCCGGTGAAAAGGATTTGACACACATGAATTTGATAGGAAGAGATACATTATTTGTAACAAATGTCCACAAAATCAAAATGGCTTTAATGTCAATGACCACTTTCATAAATTACTACTTATTTAAGCACAGGCTATGGACCTCCCTTAGCATAACTAAACTAGCCTCTTAAGTGAGGCCTTTTAACAACTTCATTTACACTGATTGGCATGTGCAGGATTCAGAATAATATTAAGTTTGTATGTGAAGGATTTTTAGATCGGGTTTTTTCATGTTCTAGAATCTAAATAAAAATAATCAGCCTCATTTACAACAGAGCATTTAAAGAGTCCTGGCTGGGATCCTCAAAGGAGCCTAAAGAAATTAGTTGCCAAAAAGCCATCCCTAACTCCCTACGGTTCATTTGAAACCCCAGCCAGCTGCTACATAAAGGTAATTCCATTACTGCAAACTTAACTTCAGCAGATAAGTTCCACGCACTGGAAAATAAAATACAGTAAAAGCTCTGTTATCCGGCACTCAATTAAGCAGAACGCTCAATTAACCGGCATTTCTGGTATCTCCCAATACAAATCTTCAATCTAGTAACCGGGACTAGTATACTGCCCAGCACGTTATGCAATTGCATATTCTGCACTCTACTTTTATGCAAAAGAGGCAGAAGACAAGTAAGCAAGCTGATATCAG
>NW_020664417.1:27450114-27456291 GCF_002925995.2 Terrapene triunguis | reverse complement strand
TCTGGATCTCTGCATCCGACAAAGTGGGTACAGGTCTGTCTCATCTTACGCTGGGGTTACGTTCCGCAGTCAGCGCCTAAAGCGAAAATCGCGTATAGTCAAAATTACATTGAGTGTAATGGCGGGCGGAATCGCCCGCACTACAGGAACAATATTTAAATTGTCATTTTTCTCTTTTTTTTGTTTTTGTTTTGTTTTTGCCGACTGCGTAAAGCTGAAATCGCACATGTTAAATGTGCCTAAGATGCGACAGACCTGTATTCACCCACGAAAGCTCATGCTCCAATATGTCTGTTAGTCTATAAGGTGCCACAGGACTCTTTGCTGCTCCAGATAAGTCACTGAACAACCCCTTCCCCCGGGGAGACCAGTCATCTCCTAAGGCAGTGGTTCTCAAACTTTTGTACTGGTGACCCCTTTCACATAGCAAGCCTCTGAGTGAGACCCCCTCTTACAAATTAAAAACACTTTTTTATATATTTAACACCATTATAAATGATGGAGGCAAAGCGGCGTTTAGGGTGGAGGCGGACAGCTCGCGACCCCCCATATAATAATCTTGCAACCCCCTGAGGGGTCCCAACCCCCAGTTTGAGAACCCCTGTCCTAAGGGAACCAATCTGCCGGGTTGCATGATATGCTCGGGACACACAACGCAGAGGCACTGGGCCTTTAGATCCCTGCAGAGCTGGAGACAGCCATAGGCTTCTGGAAGACCTTCCTCTCAGAGCGGCAGCTAATCCTGAGAGGAGCAGGTGGAGGGAGCAGCACCAGCGATCTCGCAGGAGGAGAAAGCAGCCCTGAGACAGCCGCTCTGCTGGGGCAGGCTGCCCTCAGTCGCTGCAGCGTCTGGGAGCCGGTCAGAGGCAAGAGCCGCGAGTGATGGGGTCCCAGGGCAGCTTGGCGCTAGCGCAGGGGGTGTCTCTAGGCGCAGGAAGTCTGGCAGCGGATCAGCAGCTCTCTCTGCTACCGGGTGAGTAAACCTGTCCTGGGCAGCAGGGGAGAGAGCCTATAATCCACAGGTACCGACTTTTCAAACTGACGGGAGGTGCTCGACCTTCAGCTCTGCCCCAGGCCCTGCCCCCACTCCACTTCTTTCCCCAAGGCCCCACCCCACCTCCTCCCACCTCAGTTCTGCCCCCTACCCCCAGCACACCACATCCTCACTCCTCCCCCTCGCCTCCCTGCATGCCGCGAAACAGCGTTGTGTGTGTGTGTGTGGCATTAGAACATTGTGCAACTTTAAATTAGCATGTTCTCTAATAGAACAGCGACTAAAACAGAAGAACTTTAACCGGGACGACTTTAAGTGAGGAGTTACTGTAAACTTTTCAGTAGTAAAGCACTTTGAATATGGATTTTTCTATACCTGTGTCACTGAAATCAATTATTATAGCACAGTAAAACCTGCTTGACTCAACTATCAGTCACTCTTTAAACCATAAACTCAGACAATAGGAAACAAAGCATAACTAATAATTTGCAGAGCTACAAAAATTATTCAGCAACCAATGTAACTGAACAATTTAAGCAACTGCATAATCCTATTTGGTCACATTTCAATAAAGGAATAGGCATTGCTGTAATCACTTCAACACCACCAAACTGATTAAAACCCTAGCAACGTAAACTGTTTACTCACCAAACAAGCCCTTATTCAACCCTAGCTGCCCTCCATTCCCTAAGTTTAAGGTCCATATTTTACTGTGGTTCCATGTGTGTAGCTCCCATGGAAATCAATGTAAATTGTGTATAAAAACTGATAGTTGACTAAAGGCCTTCATAAAGGGAAGTAATAGCCAACCTAATTACAGTACAATCTGAAGAAATATTTGAATGGTTGTTCAGTCATATTACTGAAGATCTAATATGCCAATCCTACCTAACCAAAAGCATAAAAGTCTATTACCTATTTACACCATAATACATATTGCAGGCGGGCAATTTAAATGTTGCACTTTTTGTAAATATATACAGCCAGTAAATATTAAAATGATATTGGATATTTAAACCATTTTATGTGTCCAGCAAACTCTATTACAGCGGTTTTCACACTTTTTTTCTGGGGACCCAGTTGAAGAAAATTGTTGATGCCCGTGACCCAATGGAGCTGGGGATGAGGGGTTTGGGGTGTGGGAGGGGCACAGGGCTGGAAATGGGGGGTTCGGTGTGTGGGAGGGGGCTCTGGGCTGGGGCAGGGGTTTGGGGTGCAGGAGGGGGTTAGGGGGCTGGGTGCAGGAGGAGCTCCAGGTTTGGGGGGCTCAAGGCTGGGGTAGGGGGTTGGGGTGTGGGAGGGGGTCAGTGCTCTGGGCTGGGGGGGTTGGAGTGCAGGAGGGGCTCTGGGTTTGGAGGGGCTCAGGGCTGGGGCGGGGGGTTGGGGTGCAGGAAGGGGGTCAGGGCTCTAGGCTGGGGCTGCGGATGAGGGGTTTGGGTGCAAGAAGGGGTTCCAGGTTTGGGGGGCTCAGGGCTGGGGCAGCAGATTGGGGCACGGGCACGGACTTACCTCCAGCGGCTCCCAGTCAGCAGCGCAGCCGGGGAGCACCGCGGACTGCACTGCACCCCGGAAGCGGCCAGCAGCAGGTCTGGCTCCTAGGCAGAGGCGCACAAGCGGCTCCGCACAACTCTTGTCTGCAGGCACCAATCCCCTCTCTCCCCCCCCAAGTTCCCATTGGTCGGTTCCCAGCCAATGCTCGGGCAGTATGCAGAGCCGCGTGGCCCCCCTGCCTGGAAGCCAGACTGCTGCTGGCCACTTCTGGGGCACAGCGCGGTGTTGGAACAGGTAGGCACTAGCCTGCCTTAGCCAGGCAGCACCACCGACAGGACTTTTAACGTCCCGGTTGGCGGTGCGGACCAGACCAAGGCAACCCAGCGCCTTACATGCCGCGACCCAGTACTGAGTCACGACCCACAGATTGAAAAACACTGCTCTATTACATATTTCAAATTAGCACCAATGTTATTATGGGGGCATTGATATGAACTCTATAGCTGAAGCTGCATTGAGATTTTCACTTATAAACAGGACTAAACTTCTGTTTCACAACTCAGTGTTTGATTTAAGTCTCCAAATTTGGCACATTAACTCTTCAGAAGGCAACTCAATTTACAATAATTCTTTTAAATAATATTTACTCACTTCTGCCACAAAAACATTTAAAAAACCAAAAATGATCCGTATTCAAATTTGCTTTGTATTGCTCACAATTCTTTGGAACCCTCTAGCTAACCAATCACAACCTGCACAAACTCAGAACTTCTCACACAGTATCCTGATTGGAGCTGTGTAAATAACTGATTTTTTGGTTTGCTGGCTGAAATGAAAATTCTGGAAAATATTTCAGATGAACCCAAAACAAAAACAAAACAAAAAATTGTTTTGGGTTATATAAAACATTCTGTTTGATCTGAAATAAAGTGTTTCATTTGAGGCATTTATAACTTTTTTCTATTAAAAGTAAAGCTGTTGATTAATCGCAGTTAACTCATGCAATTAATTAACAAAATTAATCATGAATAAAAAATTTTATCACGATGAATCGCAGATTTAATCACACTGTTAAACAATAGAATACCAATTAAAATCGATTAAATATGTTTGGATGTTTTCCTACATTTTCAAATATATTGATTTCAATTACAACACAGAATACAAAGTGTACAGTGCTCACTTTACATAATTTTTTATTACAAATATTTGCACTGTAAAAATGATAAATAGTATTTTTCAATTCCTCATAAGTACTGTAGTGCAATCTCTTTATTGTGAAAGTGTAACTTTAAAAAGTAGATTTTTTGTTACATAACTGCACTCAAAAACAAAACAATGTAAAACTTTAGAGCCTACAAGTCCACTCAGTCCTACTTTCTGTTCAGCTAATCGCGAAGACAAACAAGCTTATTTACATTTATGGGACATAATGCTGGTAAATTATTATTTACCATGTCACCTGAAAGTGAGAACAGGCATTCACATGGCACTTTTGTAGCCAGCATTGCAAGGTATTTACGTGCCAGATATGCTAAACATTCATATGTACCTTCATGCTTCAGCCACCATTCCAGAGGACATACTTCCATGCGGATGATGCTTGTTAACAAAATAATGCGTTAATTACATTTGTCACTCAACTCCATGGGGGATAACTGTAGGTCTCCTGCTCGGGTTTACCTGCATTCTGCCATATATTTCGTGTTACATCAGTCTCAGATGATGAGCCTGCACACATTCGTTTTAAGAACACTTTTACTGCAGATTTGACAAAACGTAATAAAGGTACCAATGTCAGATTTCGAAAGATAGCTACAGCACTCAACCCAAGGTTTAAGAATCCGAAGTATGCCAATGCGGAAACTACAAAACCCGGACCACTAAAAAAAAGAAAATCAACCTTCTGCTGGTGGCATCTGACTCAGATGATGAAAATGACCAAGTGTCAGTCCACTCTGCTTTGATCATTATCGAGCAGAACCCGTCATTAGCTTGGACACATATCCTCTGGAATGGTGGTTGAAGCATGAAGGTACATATGAATCTTTAGCCCATATGGCACGTAAATATCTTGTAACGCCGGCTACAACAACGCCATGCGAATGCCTGTTCTCACTTTCAGGTGACATTGTAAACAAGAAACGGGCAGCATTATCTCCTGTAAATGTAAGCAAACTTGTTTGTCTGGGCGATTGGCTGAACAAGAAGTAGGACTGAGTGGGTTTGTATGCTCTAAAGTTTTACACTGTTTTATTTTTGAGTGCAGTTATTTTTTGTACATATTTCTACTTTTGTAAGTTCAACTTTCATGATAAAGAGATTGCACTACAGTTTTGTATTGGGTGAATTGAAAAATACTATTTCTTTTGTTTTTTACAGTGCAAATATTTGTAATCAAAAATAAATATAAAGTGAGCACCGTACACTTTGTATTCTGTGTTGTAATTGAAATCAACATATTTGAAAATGTAGAAAACATCCAAAAATATTAAAAGAAATGGCATTTTATTATTGTTCATCAGTGCGATTAATTGCAGTTAATTTTTTTAATCATGCGATTAATTACAATTAATTTTTTAATCGTGCAATTAATTGCAATTTTTTAAATTGCTTAATAACCCTAATTTAAAGTAAAATATATTTGAAAATGTCATTCACAACACTCTTAGAGGAGGTGGTGCTGCCTCCCTCACACCTTATAGCCACGTGTCTACATGAAGGAAAACACAGAGCACTCACATGTCCAATACACGCTCTCAAAAATCTTAAGTAATACACCTTTGTGAGAGTTTATGTTGTTTTTTTAAAGTAATAACAACTTATGCAACAATTGCTAATATATCCAAAATCCAGTAGATAATGCAAACCAGCACAGTCTGAACCTGAGTAAGCCAATCACCACCTTTTTTCATAATGCCTTTTAGATAGCTTTTCTACTAGCTACAGAATTCCTTTCATCACCATTAGTACAATTCTCCTCAAGTCATAACCCTAATGAATGCAACCCTCTAAGGCCCAATTCCAAAAACTCTGACCAAAAGTTGTTGTTAAATAATATTCAATTCCGGAAGGTACAGTGGTTAAATCTCAAAATATTTTACGCAAACAGCAAGTATTTAGTTTTTAAGAGACTCAAAGAACATAGGCACAAAGACTCCAGTATAACTGATAAAATATGGTGTAAATAAAAACAGACCTCCTGAATTCCTAATACTTTACTAATATAGGCTACTATTTATGCCTATACTCCAGCATCTTGTCAGTTCTAAAGGAGCATATAAGAAAGTTCTCCACACAATTAAAGTAAGGTAATATTAAGGGATTAAAATATTTCCAAATAAAAAATCAATCTGTACTAATTAATACCTCTTCACTCTAACTTTTCAAGAGATTCAAATAAAATTATATTTATTACTAAAATATCAATTCTACAAAATTAGTCTATGTAGAAAAAATAGTGCACTGATTATACAATAACTCCTCATTTTAAATTGTCCCCGTTAACGTTGTTTCGTTGTTACGTTGCTGATCAATTAGGGAAAATGCTCATTTAAAGTTGTGCAATGCTCCAGTCTTACGTTGTTTGGCTGCCTGCTTTCTCCACAGCTGGCAGCCTCCCTACGCCCCCCCACTTCCCACAGCGCCTCCCGCCCAGCAGACCCCGCGGATCAGCTCCTTCCCCCCCCCCC
>NW_020664417.1:27433171-27450014 GCF_002925995.2 Terrapene triunguis | reverse complement strand
GGGGGGAGGAGCAAGGACTTGGCGCGCAGGCTCTCCCTCCCTCCCCTACGCCGCAAGCCAGCTGACTGCCCTGGGCAGGAGGGGAGGGAGGGGAGCCTGCGTGCTGAGTCCTCGCTCCTTCTCCCTCCCTCCTGCCCCCTAAACACCACAAGCCAGCTGATTGCCCCAGGCAGGAGGGAGGGGGGAGGAGCGAGGACGCAGCATGATAAGTAAAGGGGGAGGAGGTGGGGGGGAGAAGAGGCAGGTCAAGAATGGGGGTTGGGGGAAGGGAGGGAGTGGGCGGGCTGAGGGTTGAGCCCCTCCCCCTGGTGCCTGCAGAGTAGGGGAAGCTGCCGCTGCTGCGCAACGTGCTTCTCCTAGCCTACAGCACCTTCAGCCTCCTTGCCTGCCTCATTGTCTCCAGTGCCAGTGGGCTGTGCCTGTGTGGGGTAAGGCAGGGGCACCTCCCAACTATAGTACTGTACTGTATGTACAGTATGTTTGTAAACACACAGCACATGCACGCCACTCCCCGCCCCCAGCATAGTATTAAATTGCTTGTTTAAAATTGTTTAAAACTTATACCTGTATTAAATTGCTTATTTAAAATTGTTTAAAATGTATATAATGCCTTTTGTCTGGCAAAAAAAAAATTTCCCTGGAACCTAACCCCCCCATTTACATTAATTCTTATGGGGAAATTGGATTTGCTTAACATCGTTTCACTTAAAGTCGCATTTTTCAGGAACATAACTACAACGTTAAGTGAGGAGTTACTGTAGTAAAATTCACTCAGTGCTTTTTTTGAAGTTCAACACAACATGCTTATACATTCGGACCATTCTTATTCCAAGATGTAATTTTCTTTAGACTAAATCTGTACTTTCCAAGATCTAAAATAATTTAAATTAAGAGGACTGCAACTTTTACACACATTCTATGTGCTTCTGAATATAAAGTTACGGTGTAGTCCCACGGCCAAGGTTGGTGAGTCAGTTTCAGTGAAAAAAAGGTTGTTTTTTAAACTCATCCATCTATCAAAATAGTCATAATTTTGTCCCACTTTTACACAACAAGCACGGTACTGTATCTGGAAAAAAATATTTTCTGTGATGTAATCTAAGGGAACACCAGCAAAGGCAATTTCTTATGTACTACTGGTCCTTTGGCGGGAGAGGCTTCTCACATCTTTTTTTCACTTGAATGTTATTAGGGAATGTGAAAGAATATATGGCTGACAGAATTGCACAGGAGGCAGTTTAGGAAAATCATTATAGTATCCACTCTTACACATATATAACTAACTCTGACATATTTTTATTACACATGCACCAAATTCAGTTAATTTTTACAGAGTTGTTGACAAGTCATCCATTTTCACACCAAATCTACCTGACAGAGAACCACACTGGTTACCCAGATAGATTTTAAAAAATTAAGAGCATGGCAAAGCGCAGGAGAAAGTCTACTGCCTATAAGATACTTGAGAAAAATGGATTCCTATTGACTCAAGGAAAGATGACCCCATGAAAGTATGTCTATTAATTTTCTATTAGGGATTAATATAAGGCAAAATATCATTGCGCATGCACAGACACTGTTCTTTCAAATAAAACAATCACCCAGCTAATGGAGCATGCATCCCATTTCAGAGAACTCCTTAAGAGGATCAACACAATTTCTTTGTAAAACTGTAAAATTAAATAGTATATTTTCCATTTTCTTTACCAACAATTATGTGAAATTATTGTCCTTAGGACAAAAACTATCTCAGACGTGAAATAAAGGGTTATACCTTTAAACATATAATCACATCAATAATCACAAGTACTCCTCGTTCTTTTTGCTGATTCAGACTAACATGGCTACCACTCTGAAACCTTCCTACCCTTAAAGCAGTATTTTATCACCACCCTCAAAGTGAGTTACTACTTATGTGCGTGCAAAGCCAACGATTACTTCTCTCTATAGATGTTCCTCCTAGTTTAAGAAGAGCATAATCTTTCTCGTCCTCTAGAACATGCCTTGTCTATGCAACGAAGGATAGGACTTGATATATCCTGTATTCTAGATCATAATGGGCTTCACCCTGGGTTTCTTATTCACTAACTTCAATGTCACCTTTGGCCGAGTAAGGAGCTCAGGATTGGGCTCTTGCTGCATATTTCTTCATATTTGTTAATACTATGCTTCCAAAAATATTACAAACACAATATAGGCATATCAGATAAATCTGAAAATTTACAGTCAGTGGGACAGGGAAAAAGACAACAAATATGCATTTGCAGTGTGATATAGTAACAGAAAAGGCCAATGCAATTTTCTACTATATAAATAGTCCTCTAAACGTCTTTGGTAAACACCCACATATAATGTTGCATTCAATTCTAAGAACTAGATTACCAAATAAATAAAATAACGGGGACAAACAGGAAAGAAGTTCAGCGAAGAACAAAATATACCAGGAAACTTGAGGAATTAACTTATAATTAAAAAGATTAAAAGAGTTAAATTCATATAAATTGACTAATATACAACTAAGGGGTGGAGGAATGCTAGAGACATGTTATTAGCCTAATGAGTATCAAGAAAAATGTCCAATTACGAGGTGGAATACCCTCCTTAGAGAAATGATGGAAACTTCCATTCCTTGAGATATCAGTCTCATGATATTTGGTGCTTTTCTTCAAATCCAATTCCTGGAGTCAAGTGATTTTGTGAAAATCTCAGCTTTTGTTTAAAAGAAAGACAGGAGGAGGAAAAAAGGCTCAAAATCCAGCAAAGAAAAAACTCATTTTTTAAAAAGTCTCATGATTTTTAAGGCAATATCATGATTGTTTGGGGTCTGATTCATGATTTTGAGCATCTGGCATTGTAACAGATATCCTACACTAAACTGGACAAAATACTAGAAAACGTACAAAAGAATCCTGCATGATTGGGGATGGAGAGAGAAACATGACAAGAAGGGATTTTTTTTAGCTTTAACCTTTATGATCACGACAGCATATTCCAAGGGTGCCAAACTGCAGCTCTCGAGCCACATGTGGCACTTTTACAGTTAAACTGCAGCTCCCTCCATTCCTCCCCCATTCTCTACCTATCAGACTGTGGTGGGGAGCTCGGGGCTTCTGCCCTGCAGCACGGGGGCGGGGGAGGGGCAGCGGGGAGGGTCGTGCTAGGGGCTTCTGTTAGAGACAACTGCCTACTGGGTGGGGGGGCACAATTTAAAGGTTTGCCCCTCCCAATAGCTTGAGTCTTGCCCCCAGTTCATCCTCAACAGCCCCTCCCCGCAGGTTCCAGGTGTTAGCTCTGCATGGAGAGGCCACAGCAAACAGCTGGAAGCTGCAGGGAGGGGCCGCTGTTTTAGCTCCCTGGGAGAGGCAGCAGCAAAAGCAGAGACTCTCCCAGTAGCTCCCCGCTGTTTGCCACTGCCTCTCCCCATGGCCGCAGCTCCCAGCTTGCTGGCTCCACCAGTTGCTGTGCAGAGAGGAGATCTGGTAGCACCATGTGATCGAGTGGGGCCAGCAAACCCTGGCAAAAATCTGAGGGGACCATGTACTCCTCCACCCGTCCCGTCTGGCTTCTGCCCAGCAGGGAGGAGGGTCTCGGAGCTTCAGCTCCATGGGGCGCACCTGCCGGAACTTGGGGCTTCAGCAGGAGCAGGGCTGAGGCCCCAAGCCCAGGCAGGTGCCTCCCACAGGGCTGAAGCCCCAAGACCCCCATCCCTGCAGGGCTGAAGCCCCTAACCTCACCACCCCACAGTGGGCCTGAAGCCCTGAGCCCCAGCAGGCACGCCCCAGCTCTTGAACTTCTGAAGATTGTCCTATGTGGCTTGGAGGATCAGGAAGTTTGGCCACCCCTGGCATATTCTGTGTGTGTACACACACACACACACACAGCTTCACCATTGACCCCTTCCTCGGGACTTAATGAAGACAATCCCTTCTCAACAAGCTCTGGAAAAAAGTCCCAATTGCCCTTAAACTTTTGAAATTATATATTACTGGTTGCTAGTCAACTGAAATTTTTCCCATTATTATTCTAATATAACGTATTCTAAAGGAATGTATCTCACTTTTCAGAAAGAATGAGCTCTTTTACTTAAGAGAAATAACACAAGGTACAGTAACTCCTCACTTAAAGTCGTCCCAGTTAATGTTGTTTCGTTGCTGATCAGTTAGGGAACATGCTCGTTTAAAGTTGTTTAACGCTTCCTTCTAACGTCCACCTGCTTTGCCTACTGCTTGCAGGAAGAGCAGCCCGTTGCAGCTAGCTGGTGGGAGCTTGGAACCAGAGTGGACCGGCAGCCCCCCTATCAGCTCCCCGCTCCCCTAAGTTCCCTGTGCAGCAGCTGCCAGCAGGCTAGCAATTGCAGCTGTCCCTCCCCCTACTGCCATGTGCTGCTCCTGCCCTCTGCCTTGGAGCTGCTCCCCGAGACTCCTGCTTGCTGTGCGGGGGGGAGGGAAGGAAGAGGGGGACTAATGTCAGGGTGTCCCCCTCCCCCCTGCTCCTGCACCCCACTTACCCCATCTTCTATAGAGCAGGGGGGACACACCAGGGCTCAGGACAGAGGAAGCTTGCAGCAGCTGCGGTCTCAGCAAGCTGATCTAATTAACAAGGCAGTGTACTTAAAGGGGAAATGCGCATATCTCCCTCCATTCCTGCTGCCTTGTAGAGTGAGAGAGTTAACCCTTGAGGGCTCAGCCAATTGCTAGTTCATCATTTAGCAGTAAGGGAAATATCCCACCCTCTGACTCCTCCACCTCAACCAAGCTTCACAATCATCATCACTGTATACCAGTATTAAATTGTTTGTTAAAACTTATACTCTGTGTGTGTGTATGATATAGTCTTTTGTCTGGTGAAAAAAAATTCCCTGGAACCTAACCCCCTCATTTAAATTAATTCTTATGCGGAAATTGGATTCGCTTAACATTGTTTCGCTTAAAGTAGCATTTTTCAGGAACATAACTACAACGTTAAGTGAGGAGTTACTGTAGTATATTTATATAACCTTCCTTCAGCCTACACTCAGCAAACAACTCCTTTCTACTTGTAACCAACCTATTCTACCAGGATATCAGAGTGAGTTGATGCTTCAAAAGATTTATTTATTTATTGATATAGCACTGAAAGTGTTCTGTTTTAATGTAAAACAAGTGGACTTCCCTTTGTTGTAACTGTACTATATATAACACTGTGTGTGTAGTATAATAAACAAACGATACTCTACTTTTTTACATTAAAACTGAAACCTTCAGTGTTATATTTATATAAAATTCACACGGATTTTTTTCATGTCAAAATTTTTATTTCGTTAACACACACAGGACAGGGTGCAGACTCTAGTTCAATATCCCATTCCCAGGAACTACAATAATACAAAATAATATAAAATGATTTCATCTGAATTGCAGTCATTTGCATTTTTCAATTGATAATTACTGTAGCGAGTTAACAGTTGTTAACTTTCAAAGCAATTTAAGTACATTACTGGTCTTGAGAAAGTATGAAAGCAAATACAAAATATTCTCTTATTCATCACTGCTGAATAGCCTTATGGCATAGTTTAATAGGACGTGTGCATCATGGTTTCATGAGAAGATAAACCAAGCTATCATCTTTTTATGGACTACTATTTCAGTTTTGATATTCCAGTGTATTAAGCAAAAAAGGTACCATCCCCTTCGGTAGTCATTCTTCAGCCCCAAATATATTTGTAGATTAAAGTTTATTCAATACTGTACCTTTAATTTGTATGAAAAATATTTAGCTAATAGTGAATGCATCCAAAACCTATTTAAACGCTGCAAAATGAATCTAAAGTACCACCACCGATACTGTTTATAAATGATTCCTTTAGTCCGCCCTAGGTATCTACTTCACACATTAAGATTATATCAAAGATATTTAGCCTCTGGCTACATGGTTTTTGTGGATGACCAACCCTGGAGCAAGTGAAATGCAACAAAGTCATCTCAGTTTTCTGTCTCATTGAAGAAAAAAAATATTTTCTACAAGATGACATTGGTCAAATAGGGAGGGTATTAATGGCTATTCCATATTCCTTTCTCATTGCTACTAAATGAGAGAGAGAGGAGGATGAGCTGCAGCATATGATTTTTTTTATGATTTGTATTGAGATAGCACTGTGACTCCAATCAAAATGAGGGTCCCCTAGGCATTGTATGAAGACGGTAACATAAAACATTTCATTGTTTGATTCTTCCACAATGCTAATACACTTGCTTGTCACCTATAAGAAAACATTTAAAAATATTTGGTTCGTTACATTAACCTAACCAGCAGAAGCTAAATGAACACTACCCAGACTGAGGGAATAAGTGACTATAATAAAGATGATGGGCATTCATCTCACTGGCTACTTCAATATAATTCTTTCACTAACCAAGGGAGACATCAAGGGAAACATTAGTTCTATGGCTCAGTGATTTTAAAGGCAGCAGTCAATATAAGTAATTACAGAATAATAAACTAATTTCTATTGATTTTTATCTACAGACATGATGCAGACTGACATGTGCAGTGCAGTGTTAAATTTAAAATAAATATTTAAGTTATACAAGGTGTCCAACAAGGATGCTACTCCCTAGTGAGTCTTTACTCATTACACAGCTATATTGTCCATAGAATTTGCTATCATCCAAAAATGGAACACTCAAAATTAAGACCAACACACTGAATGATCATTTTAAGCAAGTTTTTCATCTCTCTCGTGCACTGATAAACATCTATATTATATGCACACTATAAAAAGAAACACAGATGTTGAAATTAACCAATGGCTTATGGCCAGCTGATCTAGAAGATATGCAAACAGTATGAGGAAAGCTTGAGTTCTTTCCATCTCCGATTGTTCAGGGCTGAAGACTGCTACATACTATGCACCTCGTAGTGCTCTGCAGTAACCTCTATGTAAAGTTAATGCACGGAGTATAATTTTCCTCAGCCTGAAGGACTGACCAGGTGTGGGTGTGATGGTAAAGTAATTTAACAGGGTATATTCAGGAAGAGAAGAAGAGAGTTCTTGTGAGCTCTAAGGAGTAACTTTCCTCCAGGGACACAATTTATGAGGTGCACCTCTGGAACTCAGTATTGTTCATTCATTGTATAAAACTAAATTTAAGACCAAAAGCTCTTTGATTACCTCTATTTTCCCTGTGCTTAATCATCACAAGTAAACTGCTCTTTTTTGTATACAATTTTTCAGTCCATCAGTGCCCTTTTTTAACTTGTTTTTTCCTTTGCCAACATTACTGACACTGCTTTCAAAACAGCGATTAGCATTTGCCGGTTCATGGAGCTCAACAATTTCTTCTTTTAAAGAGCAAGCATAAATGTTCCTTTTAGTATACATAAAAAAACAATCAATGGATGGAGAGCACCTTATAAATGGGTTAAACCCTCCCCATGTTTCCTCACACAAGCAATTAAAATGAATGTGAAGAGATGACACAAATAATGCATAAAACCTGAGATGGGGGGAAAGGAAACAAGTTGAAAGAGTGCAATTACCTCAAATTAAGGTTAACATTGAGATCTTTTAAAACTAAAAACAGCTTTCTATTGTGCTTGTATTGAATGGCTACAATTAAATGACAAAACCATTTAATGTAGGTTTTTATGCAGCTGTTAGTCTTGTTTCCTCCGCCCAAAGTTACAGGGTCAAGTTTGTCCTCAGACATGGGTGCAACTCCCAGTCACTTAAGTGAAAATTACACTCATGTTCCAACAGAAGAATTTGGCCAATCTTCACAGCATTTTCTAGGACATGTAATAATCACTTTGGAGTCATGATTCTTCATACAATGTTATTTACTACTACACCACAAACAAATGAATTAGTCTCCCATGAGTGCACATGTAAGCCAGTTTCTGTTTCCACCTACATGTATATAGCAAGAGAAAGCAAAAGTAGAAGTTTTAACTATATGTATTGGCAGCAAGCACAACCAGACAGTTGGATAGGTGTCTTTTTATTACTGTATAAAATACAATAAAACAATAAATAATTTCTTGTTCTTATTTATATTTATTTTTCATTTCTGTTTTTCCAATAGTATACATACGCACAGTTTTCTATTTGGAATAGTACATAAGCTGGAACGAGTGAAGAGAAGTTTGCATATTTTTTCACAATTAAGGCATAATGCAGAAGAATATTGTAAAGTGTTGCATCAGAAAATGCTTAAATTAAAGGGGAGAGGGTTGGATTAAACCTCTGGAAATTTTCTTGATGCTGATTGCAAGGAGGTTAAAGAAAACATTGTAAAATAGTTTTTAAGAATCTTTTAAATATCACATTTTAACTCACATTTAAAATTACCCGATAGATTGATTTGGGTTCTTCTCTGATATGACCACAATGAACAATTTAGCATTCATACATGAGAATTTAAAAAGTTTCAAAGCTGCAACAACCCCACTCATCCCATTAAAAATCCCAGACTATTTTCTGTTTCCTAACTATTTTGATTTTAGATGGCATTTAACAATAATATATCAATTGCATGACAACCTCAACCTAGGTGGGGGACCAGATCCTCCTCTCATCCCAATTGTCTCCAGCATTTCTCAATAAGCTTTAGAGTCTTATAAATCAGTGCCAATTGGTGCCCTGCAAGCACCCCATTGTGGAAAACATTCAGAGCTGAGGCTACAAAAGGACTGTGCTGTGTACAGCCCAGGTTGTCTCACTAACCTTTCCAACAACTTCATACAAATGTTGGATAATATGGGGAGAAAACAGCCTTGTGGAACTCCACAGGTGAGGGCTGTGAAGGTGGAGGAACAGCTATTCATAACAAGCCACTGGGTTTAGTCTGAGAGGAAAGACCATTTCAGGGATCTGCCATTCACTTCTGCAGCTTCTTGACGAAAGAACAGAGCACTGGTATTCATTTTATTTATAAGTTTCCTATTAATTTTCTTCTTTTCCGATTCATTTCTACCCTTGGCTGGTAACTTTCTTCCTATTGTGATGGAGAAATACATAGTCCCCAATGGAAGTTATTGTCAATACTACTCTGTAAAGAAGATAGAAATATCTCATTGGAGAATACATGGCTGCAAATCAGGTGTAAAAAAAAAAAATCTATAAATCAGTGAAATAAGTATACCCTATTCCTTTTTTTAAAAAAAACTATCAAATTAATCTATGTTTTAAATAACTGCTCTGAACATTTATGATGAAAAACAAAGCCAGACTAATTAGTGGCCTCACAACAGTGCACTGAATGGTCATATGGGAGATCCAGATTCAATTCCCAGTTTCTCACTTGTGAGCAGGGATTCAGAGTGCTGTAGAATCAGCATGCTAAATCTCAGGAGGGAGAGGAAATTCCTGGCATAGCAACTGCTCTGATCAGTTAAAGAGCAGAGATGATAAACTCCAGAGGGAATCCCATGTAGTTGTTCTCAGCTGTTTAAAAAAAAAAAAAATACTGCAACAATACAGTTACAATGATAAGGGTGGAAAGGCGAGGAAAAGGAAAGAGCACAAGAACGCCTGGTCCCTTCTTGTGAGCACACACTCTGTTCAGCCATTTTGGAACAAAATGTTTTATATATATATACACCACTTTGTTTTGCACTCAAGATAAAATATGCTTAAAACATATCATTTTCTCATGTATCTGTACATAAATGTATTTCAAAGCATCAACAGGCTAAAACTGTATATTTTCACTTTTGGCATGGATCAAAACGTTAATCAAATTCTACACACCATAAAATGGAGGTTTACTCTGAAATCATACAAATAATATTACAGTAATGCAAATAGTGCTGCTAAAATAAGATCTACACCACAGAAAATTCTGCTATTGTACTACTAAGATTATCTCCACTCTTTGTCCTCCTCCCTGAACAACCTTTCTAGAACAAACGAATAAAACTCAAATGTATTATAATTGAGTGAAAGGCATCTCTGCTTTGGGTTGGCAGGCAAACAACGGACTGTGTTTAGCTTCAGTAACACTAATACACCAAACCCCTCCCTACCGACTTACAGAAGAAATTTAGAGTTTCTGTGACAAAATCTGCGGCAATTTATGCAACATGATTAACTAGATCCCGACTGAGTATCACCCCTGAGTGGCTACATGGATTAGCATAGACTACAAGACACTGAATCATCATACTCAGCCTTTGACCTCAAGTTAAGGGTGCATCTGCCATAAATATGGCAGAAAGGCTCGGTGTCTACACAACTACTGATTGTTCTACAGAAAGAGTTTGACATTTTAGATATGCAATTAACCTGGATATTGAAATTTAGTCAGTTAAGAAGTTAAGTTTGTATAGTTATTATACGTTATGAACCGTATATTGCCTTTTTTGAATTGTCTGAAATTCAAGTAGAATGGCAGATGTGCAGTCATTTAACATGTGATGGTTCGGTGCGTGAATCCCTCTTAACACAACTTAGCACAATCATTTTATTTAACGTGTATAATCTTCAAATAAAATCATCTAGTTTCAGAAAAAAGGAAATTTGCTTCCTAATGTAAACAATTTTTGTCTTTATAAACAAAGCTGCGTGGGTTATATGTTTTGGAGAGGGCCCACTGGAGCCTTAAATTCAGTTAAGTGGGAAAACTATAGACATAAAATTTGTCATTTTTTAAGGTTTTCCTACATATGACTTTTAAACTGCTCAGCCATATTATTTTATCACTTATAATGCATCATACATATGTATATTTTCCTCTTACCTTTAAAAGTGTGTGTCAGTTTATGACACTTTATTAATCACTGGGAAATATATGATCATTAATACATTAACCTAGTTTACCCAATTCCCTGGGAAAGTTTTATGCTCATAATTAAGCCCAGGCAATGAAAATATATCTGGCTATATATTTACATGCAAGTCTCTCATAATAAACGCAGATAGAAGGAATGAAGACACCAGTTTTCCTCTTTTTTTGGAAAAATAACTAAAATTTTTGGACAGACAACATACCATCAGCAGTTAAGCAAACACTAAGTTTCATCTCTTTATTCTTTAAGTGGTACTTCAGACCATATTTCCTTAAAAACATCACTACTATTACTACCCATATTTTGAGAATTTTTTTCCTCTGCACTTATCCCACTGTTTCAGAACAGCTGTATACGTGAGCAGGTTAGTACCATGTACAATAATGTCTTTTTTTTTTTTTAAACATGTAGGCTAAATTGGGGGAAGAGAGAACTTTCCTACAAAAGGTATTATAGTAAGACCATAGCAACAGCTATGCCGTGCATGTCATTAGTTTGCTGAAAAGAGTCTATATTTTCCTATACTTTACAATCGATCCTCTAAATGTTTCAGCTACTAAGATCATTTCTTGATGAGTCTCAAACAGCAAGGGGTAGGTCTGACACCAGTCACTGATATATTTATTTTTTTACATGCAATGAAGGGCCTGCTCCTTTCTCCTGGCAATTCCCCGTTACACCAAGTAGGCACCAAACCAGGTGCCTTTTCTCACCACTGAGGACAAAAGCATTGTTTCAAATAGGAAGACCCCAAAGCATTTAAGGCCTTATAGGAAAAAACAACATGTGAAATTCTACCCACAAATCAGCAGGTAGCCATTATAGATCACAGAACACTGGTGTTGTATGCTCCTGGAAAAATACACTGTAATCGGTGCCAGCTTCATTAATTGCCTAAGCACTTAATTTGTTCAAGGCCTAACACTTTATATTAGGCATAGGAGGAGAGTCGTTATCTCATCCAACTATGGTATTTATACTAGGAAGGCATAGTGTAATCATGCAAATAATATCAGGTAGAATGAGCTGTACTAGGGACCTTTTCAGTAACTGGTGTTCTTTGAGATGTGTTGCTCACGTCCATTCCATATTAGGTGTATGTGCTCGCCACATGCACCGGTTGGTGCTGGAAGTTTTTCCCTTAGAAGTATCCGTAGGGGACCAGCTCTGGCGCCCTCTGGAGTGGTGCCCACATAACACAGTATAAGAGGCGGCACCGGCTCCCCTCCACTCAGGACTAAATCGAGAGTTGCCTCTCCCCTTGTGGATTCCCGTACCAGCTGCTCCAAGAAGCAGTCATTTAAAGTATCGAGAAATTTTGTCTCTGCATTTTGTCCTGAGGTGACATGTTCCCAGTCAATATGAGGATAATTGAAATCCCCCACTATTATTGAGTTCTTAATTTTGATAGCCTCTCTAATTTCCCTTAGCATTTCATCATCTCTATCACTATCCTGGTCAGGTGGTCGATAATAGATCCCTAATGTTATATTCTTATTAGAGCATGAAATTACTATCCATAGAGATTCTATGGAACATGTGGATTCATTTAAGATTTTTACTTCATTAGAGTCTACATTTTCTTTCACATATAGTGTCACTCCCCCCTCCGGCAGGAACTGGTCTGTCCTTCCAATATATTTTACCCTGGAATGATTGTGTCCCATTGATTGTCCTCAGTCCACCAGGTTTCTGTGATGCCTATTATATCAATATCCTCCTTTATCACTAGGCACTCTAGTTCACCCATCTTATTATTTAGACGTCTAGCATTTGTGTACAAGCACTTGAAAAACTTGTCACTATTTATTTGTCTGCCCTTTTCTGATGTGTCCGAATCCTTATGTGAATGTTTCTCGTCTGATCTGGACCTTACATTATCCTCTTCCATCCTCTGCTAATTTCCATTAGCAGAGGAAATTAGCTCCTGACTATAACCTAGAGAATCTCTATCAATAGACTCTCCTCTAAGAGAAGTCTCTGTCCAATCCACGTGCTCCTCTGCAGCAGTCGGCTTTCCCCCATCTCCTAGTTTAAAAACTGCTCTGCGACCTTTTTAATGTTAAGCGCCAGCCGTCTGGTTCCACTTTGATTTAGGTGGAACCCATCTCTCCTGTATAGGCTCCCCCCATCCCAAAAGTTTCCCCAGTTCCTAATGAATCGAAACCCCTCCTCTCTACACCATCATCTCATCCACGCATTGAGACTCTGAAGCTCTGCCTCCCTACCTGGCCCTGCGTGTGGAACTGGGAGCATTTCTGAGAATGCCACTATAGAGGTCCTGGATTTCAGTCTCTTCCCTAGCAGCCTAAATTTGGCCTCCAGGACGTCTCTCCTACCCTTCCCTATGTCACCGGCTCCTCCCCAGCATTACGCATAAGTCTATCCAGATGCCTCGAGAGATCCTCAACCTTCGCACCAGGCAGGCAAGTCTCCATACGGTTCTCCCGGTCATCATAAACCCAGCTATCTAGGTTTCTAATGATCGAATCTCCCATTACTAACACCTGCCTTTTCCTAGTGACTGGAGTTCCCTCCCGCAGAGAGGTAACCTCAGTGCGAGAGGATAGCCTAACACCATCTGGAAGGACGGTCCCAACTATGGGAAGGTTTACCTCTGCTCCCGTTGACTGCTCTGCTTCCCTGGCTTTTCATCTTTCTCAACAGTGCAGGGGCTGTCTGACCAGAGGTGGGACAATTCTACAGTATCCCGGAAAGCCTCATCAGCATATCTCTCTGCCTCCCTTAGCTCCTCCAGTTCCGCCACCCTGGCCTCCAAAGCCCGTACGCGGTCTCTGAGGGCCAGGAGCTCCTTGCACCGAATGCACACATACGCCACCCGCCCACAGGGCAGGTAATCATACATGCTGCACTCAGCGCAATAAACTGGATAGGCCCCACTCTGCTGCTGGGCTTCTGCCTGCATTGTCTCCCGCAGCTACCTAGTTAATGAAAGGGTTTTGTTTAAATTAAGAAGTTTTGAATATAGTTTAGTTTACAGGTTTTAAAGAACAGCAAGTGAACCCTGCCCCCTTCCGAACTCCCTTTGCGAAACTCCTTGTTAGCAGCCCTTGGTCGCAAAGCTCCCTGGTCGCTTGCACACTGCTTTATAAAGCCCTGGCCTTCTTGATAGCCCCGCCTACTGACTAAGGCTCAGCCAATTAACAGATCCAGCCTCCTCGTGTCTTTATTTTTCGGGGTGGCCCCAGGTTGCCCTTGCCTCTCCTTGTGTTTAACCGCCTCGACCACAAGGGAACTGGGGGCTGGGTGGGAGTATAGGTACTCATGCCCTTTGGTTGCCACAAAGTACTTAGGTTTGGCCCTTTTAGAGATAGGGGCCAGGGAAGAGGGGGTCTGCACAGGGCATTAGTGATTTTGGAGACCCCTTCATGAAGGGGTAGGGCTACCCTGGCAGGAGCCGAGGAATTAAAAACATCAGAGTCCGAGGGCTCTTCCAATTCCTCTGCGTGAAGCCCCAGGTTAGAAGCGACCCTATTCAAAAGTTCCTGGTGCCCCTTGGCATTATCCTGAGGAACTGGGTGAGGGGCCTCGTGATAGCCTTATCTGGTGACGACGAGGATGATGCTGGTGCTGCGGGAAGCTCCACGTCCATTGGTGGTCCAGCAGCTTGCTCCCCTGGGTCCTCCTGAACCTGCAGGGTCTTACTCCCTGAATCCCCGAGCACCAGAGGGGGACAGGATACAGAGGCTCCTGACACCGGGAAGGTTGGGTGAACCCCCAGGGGTTCCATGGGTACCATGGTGAAGGCCACTGCATTTGGAGCCATGGGGCAGGTTTCGGTGCTGATAATGTAGTCGATACCACCAGTTCCGAGGATTGTCCCACAGTCAAGGAACCTTGCTCCGAGCCGGAGCTACCAGCGGAGCGGTCGGTACCAGGCAACCAGGATCGGGATGAGCGGTGGGGCTCTTGTCCGACCAGTGCCAATCGCTGTGTCCTGAAGCCGACCCTGTCCGAGTGAGATTGCTTTGGTCGGGCTCTTTGGCACCGATGACGTACAGTGAATCTGTGTCGGATTGGTCCCAGGATTGGTACCAGGCCCTTGGAGACTGTCGAGACCAGTCCGGAATTACCAATGGTGGCGTTGAGCTGCCCGGCATGGGTCGTGGCTAGCCTCCAGCCCTCTCCTTTCCCTAACAGGAAGTAGGAGATCTTCTCCTCACAGTCTTTTTCAGCTTCTTCACCAGAGCCATGGAGGGGAACCGGTGCTGGCTCGTGGACGGTGCCAGGTGGACCACTGCTCTGGTGCCGGAGTGAGTGCCGACTGCATCAAGAGCACTTTCAGGCGGATATCGGGCTCCTTCTTCGTCCTACATTTGAAGGACTTGCAGATACAGCACTTGTAACTTATGTGCCCTTCACCTAAGCACCTTAGGCAGTTGGTATGTGGAACACTGATGGGCTTAGGCCGTTTGCAGCGATCGCAGGGCTTCAAGCCTGGGGACCGGGGCATGCCCTGTCCTGTGGCTGAATTCCGTTCGGGACTAACGAAGAGTTGAGAACTACTACTAAGGGTAACTAAGAACAACTAACTATGTACAACCGTATTACAGGTTTTCAAAGTTCGCAAGAACTGAGAATGAAACAACGCTAGCCGAAGCAGGAGAAGTTCCAGCACCGTCACTGGTGGCAAGAAGGAACTGAGGGTCAGCGGGGGGAGCCGGTGCCGCCCCTTATACCGCGCCATGCAGGCACCATTCCAGAGGGCGCCAGAGCCAGTCCCCTAAGGATACTGCTAAGGGAAAAACTTCCGACACTGGTGCATGTGGCAAGCACACACACCTAATATGGAATGGACATGAGCAAGCACTCAAAGAAGAATTATCAGTACATTCAGCTTAGTCATTTTCAGAGTGCATTAATTAGCCAATAAGATGCTATAAAAAGATCATTCACATATCAGTTACTAATTAAATTGAATCTGAAAGTCTCAATTCTGTACAACTGCTTTAGATCTCAAGTACATAACTCATGAGTGGCAGGACTCATTTCAGCAAACTAGTGACATCTCAGCATGTGTTCAGCATAGCTGTTGCACTGGTCTTATAATAGCACTTTTTGCAGAAAAATACCACATACTATGGCATTCTTGTACATCATACTAGGTTGCCCACATATATAGCTGCTCTGAACCAGTAGGATGAGCACAAAGGAAAAGAATCCTCAGAAGACGGGTTAGATCTATCCTGCATACTTGAAGATATGAAGACTAAGCAACAAATGCAAATGTTTTTGCACATACCACAACTTTATCTCCAACTGAGAAATATAAAATCACTATGATGTCAGAACCACGTTACACTCAAGATGTGGACTAAAAGTAATGGGATTTTGCTCAGTTAGAGAACGACTTTTACATAATATGGAACTTGTTTCTAGCGAAATGTAAAAAGATTACAGTATCTCTGGTAACACAAACTGAAATTAGAATAATCACATTATATACATAGTGGCACACAACATTGTGTCTACAAAGTTTTTGTACATTTCTTTTTACTCTGTATATATGAAACACTGGTTCACCGATGTCCTATTGGAACAATGTATAGCATAACTTAAGTTTGTCTGGCATTTGAAGTTTTTCATGATATACCTACGATTTACACTGGGTATGGTGAAAGATTATAGCTGTATTGTGTTCATGTTTTCAAAACTCAATAGAAATGAATAAAATGCTATCCATTTATGTCTGTGTTTCAAGAACTTTAATGACAAGTGATTATCAAGATTTAACCGTAATGGATAATCAACCTTTCATATTTTTAAAAATATACTCATTGCCCCAGAAGTACAACCAGTCATTCTTCAGGGGCTAAACTAGCCTAAACTAGCTTCTGCTTGAGTAATATAGAAGCATACATTTAACCCAGTTGTAAAATTTCCAGCTCTATACACTGTATAAATGAAGTTTATAAGAATGCATCAGGGGACCGTCACATACCCTTTAACAGACTGCAGCCCTGTGTTATTGTAATTCTCATATGACCTTCTAACAATAAATTTGGACATGGGGTATGTTAGTGAATTATTTCTGGTGGCCATTGGAGGTATTGCT
>NW_020664417.1:27369156-27408171 GCF_002925995.2 Terrapene triunguis | reverse complement strand
CAGTCACTACGCAAGAGGATAAATGGACACAAGTCAGATATCAGGAACGGCAATATACAAAAACCTGTAGGAGAACACTTCAACCTCCCTGGCCACACAATAGCAGATGTAAAGGTAGCCATCTTACAGCAAAAAAACTTCAGGACCAGATTCCAAAGAGAAACTGCTGAGTTCCAGTTCATTTGCAAATTTGACACCATCAGATCAGGATTAAACAAAGACTGTGAATGGCTATCCAACTACAGAAGCAGTTTCTCCTCCCTTGGTGTTCACACCTCAACTGCTAGCAGAGCACCTCACCCTCTCTGATTGAACTAACCTCGTTATCTCCATACTGATTTATACCTGCCTCTGGAAATTTCCATTACTTGCGTCTGATGAAGTGGGCATTCACCCACGAAAGCTTATGCTCCAACACTTCTGTTAGTCTTAAAGGTGCCACAGGACCCTCTGTTGCTTTTTACAGATTCAGACTAACACGGCTACCACTCTGATACTTAGCCAGACAAGTGGCTTGAGTGGATGGCTTTCTGTTGCCAAGAAGAACCTCCATAACCAAGTCTGAGCATGCAAGCTCTAATGGGTTCAGCCGTGGAATTTCCATGCAGTGAGGTGGAGATACTCTAGATTGGGATGCTAGAGGCGGCCCTAGTCCTGCATGATCAAGTCTGGGACTAGGGGCAGAGCTATAGGTATGTCCACTGACAGGTTTAGAAGTATGGTGAACCAGTGCTGACATGGCCATGCTGGTGCTATCAAGATTGATGCTCCCTCTCATCAGACCTTCAGCAGCAACTTGTGAACGAGCGGGAAGGGCAGGAATGCATACAGCAGGTGACCTTTCCAAGGGAGGAGAAAGGCGAACCCAAGGTGTGATTCAGGAAGGAACAGAACTGCTGACACTTCCTGTTGTCTGTGTCATGAACAGATCTATCTGGGGAAATTCCCATCTTTGGAAGATGTTGATTGCGACATCTGGGAGGAGGGACCACTCGTGGCCATGAAAGGACCTGCTGAGGTGATCAGCCACTTTGTTCTGCGAGCCCGGGAGTTATGATATCTCCAGATGTATTGAGTGGGCGATGCAGAAGTTCCACAGCCTGAGGGCTTCCTGACACAGGGGAGAGGAGCGAGCACCACCCCATCTGTTTATATAGAACATCGCTGTGGTATTTTCTGCCAATATCAATACGCATCTGCCCTGTAGATGGGTTTGAAACGTCTGGGAAGCGAGGCGAACTGCACACAGCTCCCTGACGTTGATGTGCAGTGAACTTTCTGCCTGGGACCAGAGACCTTTGGTCCTGAGTCTTCCTAGGTGTGCCCCTCCTCTCCCCCCGCTCCCCCCACATCCCATCGCTGATGCATCTGTGACAAGGGACAGCGATAGTTGAGCCCTAGAGAAGGGTATTCCCACACATACTGCTTGCGGGCCAAGCCACCGCTAGAGGGACTTGAGGACTCGAAGAGTGAGTGTGACCAATCTGTCTACGCGGTCTCGGTTCGGCCTGTATATCCGGGCTAGCCAAGCCTGAAGGGAACAGAGATGCAGCCTGGCATGCTGTACCACATATGTGCAAGCAGCCATATGTCCAAGCAGTTTCAGGCAATTTCACGCCACAACAGTGGGGAATATTCTGAGATCCTCTATGATGGCACCCATGGCGAGGAAGCAAGATTCCGGGAGGAATTCCCTGTCCTGACTGGAGTCTAGGAGAGCACCAAGAAAATCTATCCTTTGTGTGGAGGTTATGGTTGACTTTGTCACGTTCAAAATAAGGCCGAGCTTGTGGAACGTTGTCCGCACCAGGCTCACGTCGGTCTCCACTTGGGTCCAGGAGCGGCCCTTGATTAGCCAGTCATCTAGGTACGAAATACTTGCATTTGCCGCTTCCGCAGAAAGGCTGCCACAACCACCATGCACTTAGAGAACACCCGGGGGGCTGTCGAGAGGCCGAAGGGGAGGACAGTAAACTGATAGTGGGTGTTGTTGGCCATGAAATGGAGGAACCACCTGTGAGACAGGATTATGGACACATGAAAGTACGTGTCCTTCAAGTCAAGGGCAGCATACCAGTCCCCCGGATCCAGGGAGGGAATAATGGAAACCAGGGAGACCATGCGGAACTTCAACTTCTTCCAGAATCTGTTTAGGTTTCAAAGGTCTAAAATAGGCCTGAGCCCACCCTGGACCTTTGGGATTAGGAAATACTGGGAGTAGAACCCCCTGCCCCTGAACTCCAGAGGGACCGCCTCTTCTGCCCTGCGTTGCAGGAGTGTTTGCTCTTCCTGCACTAGAAGTTGCTCATAAGAAGGGTCCCTGAAGAGGGAAAGGGAGGGTGGGTGGGAATGTGGGAGGAAATAGAATTGGAGAGAATATCCCAACTCTTCCGTGCTCAAGACCCATTGGTCAAGGTGATTTGAGCCCTGGCATGGTAGAAATGGGATAGATGATTCACAAAGGGAGGGGAAGGATCCGGGATCTGAACTGGTGCAGTGCCCTGGGCACACCTTCAAAAGTTTGGTTTGGAGGCTGAGGGCTGCTTCACTACGCCTTGGTCCTGGTTAGAGGAGGACAGAGGGCCTCCACCTATTACTCCTGCACCGCTTCCTACTATAGTCCTGCCTAGGAGGAGCTGGGGGCGTATGAAGCCCCAGGGGACTTCAGGGTTGCCTGCAAGTCTTTCAGGCTGTGGAGTCTAGTGTCTGTTTGCTCCGAGAAGGGTCCTGAACAGTTAAAAGGCAAGTCCTGGATAGTGTGTTGGACTTCAAATGGGAGTCCCGACACTTGAACCATGAGCTCCATCTCATGGCTATCGCAGTTGCCATCATCCAGGCTGCTGAGTCCACCGAGTCCAGGGAGGCCTATAAGGAGGTCCTCACAATAACCCTGCCCTCCTCCAGGACAGCTGCAAACTCCAAGCAGGAGTCTGCCAGAAGTTCCTGAAATTTGGACAGCATGTTCCAGGAATTATAGCTATAGCCACTTAGGACTGCCTGCTGGTTGGCAATGCGAAGCTGGAGCCCCCGGTAAATACACCTTCCTACCGAAGAGATCCAGCTTCTTCGCCTCTTTAGATTTAGAAATCGGACCGAGTTGTCCCTGCCTTTCTTCCTAGTTGGCCGCCTTCACTACCAGAGTACCCAGCTGATGATGAGTCCATAGGTGCTCGTACCCCTTAGAGGGCACAAAGTATTTCCTCTCTACCCCTTTCGCCATGGGGGGGGAGAGACAGGTGTTTGCCACAACACCTTAGTGGTATTATAGGCAGTCTTCATGAGGGGCAAAGTCACACTCAAAGGACGTTCAGAGTCTAGTGTGTCAACCATAGGGTCGGTCTCCTCTGAGACCTCCTCTTCCTGCTTGCTTAAGTTTTGAGACACCCTCCTGAGCAACTCTTGGTGTGTCCTGTTGTCCATGGCAGGCAGTGTGGTGCAAGTGCCCGCCACTCCTTCATCCGGGGAAGATTTGGAAGACGCCCCCAGGGACACCAGGTCTTCCTACCACTGGTTCGCAGGGATCCCCTTGTGCCAAAACACCCTGAGCGGTGCTGGGAGTAGTGCTGGTTCCTGGGCCTGTGCCCATCTCAGTACTGGCCCCGGTGCCAGGTCCCACATCAGACTCTGTGCCGACCTGCATACCCATCTCCGACCCTAGCGGAGGATCCCGGGCTACCGATGTTGATGATGGAGGGACCCATGCGTTCGAAACCACCAACAAGAATCTGGACCCTGGCCCTTGGGCATGGTGGTAGGCCCACGGGGTTCAGAAGAGCCATTGAGCCGGCGCCTGCCACTGCAGAGGCCAAGACATCATGGGTAGCAGCTGTCCTTCCTCCTGCCTTGAGCGGTGCCAGGAGCGGTGCCAGCTTCACCTAGACATGTACGACTCCACCTCCGAGTCCAACAAAGACTCCTACCTAGAGGACATGGTCCCTCTTTGCAGCGCTGGTGTCGTTGCAGGTGCAGATGCGGGGGACTGCGCTGTCATTGCTATGAGGTCCCTAACCGCCTCAAATGCATCCGGTGTAGATAGAAGGCTTATATCCTCCTCCTGACACTTCCACACCAGGGAGTCCACTAGAACCAGACTCGGCGGACCGCCCCGTGAGGCCGGAGTCAACGGTGCCAACTGAGTCGTATCAGGGTGTCCCAGAGAAAAAGTCCGCTAGGGGATCGTTCGCTGTTAGCAAGGGAGGGCTGCTCCAATGACTGTCACTGGTGGTAAGAAGGAACTGAAAAGGCAGCGGGTCGACAGGAACCTATATACACTGCCATGAAGGTGCCACAGGGGGTCTCCATAGCTGACCTGACGGGTACCGCTAGGGGAAAAACCTCCCGGTAACTGTCCACGTGGCGCACACACACCTACTTGGAATCAACATGAGCAATCACTCGAAGAAGAATAAATAGAATCATAGAACTGGAAGGGACCTCTCGAGGTCATTTAGTCCAGTCCCCTGCACTTGAGGCAGGACTAATTATCTAGACCATTCCTGGCAGGTGTTTGTCTAACCTGCTCTTAAACAAACGACTTATTAAATTCACCACAGAGTTTTTCTTGTTAGAATGTTATTACTTCAGTCAAAACATAAAGGATTAAACATGATAAATATCACCACTTCACCTTTTAAAACAGACAGGCAGTGGCATTGTTAAATTAATGAAGCTCATTGCAATCAATTAATATCCTGGAAACACCAAAGCTACACTTACTCCATTGTAATGTCTGCTATTTTGATAACCCATTTACTAATGTTACAGAATGTTTGAACAAATGCCCTTATGTTGAGCTATTACTGCAGATGAATCTATAATCCGGATCTTTAATATAATGACAAGGCCGGAGTACAGTCAGACTGGTGCCTCAGCTGGGCTTGATGCATTGTGGTCTGCCAATCTTCCCTTTGATTACAAACCAATTTGTCACCTTGTGTACTCAGCTCTCAGTTTTTAGTAGAGAAAACATTCTTATCATTGCATGTCATATTCCTCAAAACATCAGCAAGGTGCAAAGCGTACAAAAAGTATTCTAAAACCATCATCAAGTCTTCATTTCTGACAGTTGACAATTGCTTTAGAACAAAAATATGAAGCAACTGTGGTACTGCTTGTGGCACTCTTTGTAATGAGTGTTTGTGTCCCATTTTCAGGATTTATAATTTAGCTGGAAAAACCTACTTTAGATAAAACCTTGCCACAAAGACTCAGCATGCAAAAACACTTTTGTATTTTATTTTTAAATATGATTTATTTCAAATAAGTGTGTTTTTGCACTAGTGAACTTTTTTCCATTCACTGTTTTGCACTCCTATAATTCATATATCATGGTTCCACAGTCTAAAATTTTATTTTAAAAGATTATCTAAAACCTATGCCATTAATATTTGATATATCCTCTATGCTATTCAGTCATTTATGTAAAAATTTCATGTATTCTGATTTTAATTTTATATACATTTTCCATAAAAGCAAATTTTTACCATCTACATAAATCTAGATATAGTCTAATACTGTATTATTAACATTATTGGTTTTAAAGGAAATATAGATCTGTTTTTATTATTACTGTTAAACACTAAAAATGTAATAATAATTTTGGATTTATATTTCTGGCCATAAAGGCACAATGATTAGAGTTTTAAAAATAATTTTCCCTTCTACCATTATCTTACAATAACCCCTCTGAAAAAGAAACTATTTCTTCGCAATATTTTTTTCCACCATACAAGCAGATTGCTTCTCTATACTAGCTCTGTGCACCTATAACGAAATCTTTCCTTGACTAGTTCATTCTGAAGTGGATGGCTATTTTCTGGATGTCAGTAATTACTGTGCAGGAAGAGCTTTGTTGCTTTAACTGTCTCCTTTCCATAGCCAAACAGATAATTGGAGTCTCTTGAGTCTGGATGGCTATGAGGTCATCCCATTATTTACCAGGTTCTCTCATCTTGGTAGGTGGAAAGTAGTTACAAGAATGTATTAATCAGATTGGAAACAAGGAGCTCAATGACAGCATAAAAATACTAGGATTACTGTGCCTTCTCCTGCTTTCTAACTGTGAAAAACAGCAGGGTATGTGGTGTGGGAAGGAAGGCATACATGACCCTCTGAGGCCAAGATTGATAGAGGACATTATAAGACTGAAGAACCCTGATTTCTGTGTCTTGAAAAGAATTTGGGATTCCTCTTTGGGCGGAAGGATAAGGGAGAAGGCTCAGTAATGGAGACCCAAATCTCCATGTTGTTAGCTTGAAAGAACATGGGATAGAACACCCACTCCATTGGGTCCTCATCTTGTCTTCTACTTACCTGCTATGGAATTGAGTTCTCCAGAGATGTAGAAGTGCCCAAATGAATTTTAGCTTCTTCTCTACCCCATGCATAAGAATTTCCTTGTTGAGCGTGGATGGCTGTGTACCTCCTTGCTTGTTCATGTACACTACAGCTGTCCCAGTTGACTGTTGTCATGAGGATACAGTAGTAGGATATTTTTGAGAACCAGGTGGATTGCCCTGAACTCTAGCCAATTTATGCTCTTCACTGCTCCCTTGGACCAGAGTATTGGTGTTAATTACTGGGCACCATAGGCTCATCACCCAGACAAGATGGCTTCCTTTATGACTGTGAGCCTGATGGTTTTGAGAAAGTTCAGACTTCAACCTTTCCATTTGAGACCACCAAGACAGAGAGGAAATGACCTTATGGGCTACCAAAATGTTCTTTCAGAATTAGGTGGGAAAAGGAGAGTGTGTTTGTCGTCTCTGGTCATCCTTGGAGACTTGTTCTCTCTTACCCCAAATTTTAGTAAATGGGACACTGTTTCAAACATTTGCGTATGCCTAGTAGGATTTTGGCTAAGAAGAGAGGTATCTGAAACTCTTATTACCTACCCCAACCAACTCAGTGTTGTGTTTAAATGGAAGGGTGTAGTTACCCCAGTTAAGTTAATAAGCTGTAATGCACTTTTGTGTCTTTAGAGGAACAAATTAACCTTATTATTTCCCTGAACTGTCCAAGAGAGGGCTGGACATTGCAGAGCACATGGCTTTGGTAAAATTCAGGACTGAGAGTGCGTTGGAATCACCTTGCTAGTCGTAGACAAGGCTGATGGAAGCAAGAGTGGGGCTATAGACAGGCTGCTGGGGTAAGAGCTGCTGAAGCTGGGCTGTTCAGCACATGGACGCTTCAGGTTGTGACCTGCTTGCTCATAGGCTGGTTATGAGCATACCAGGCAGAGAGCTTCACCAGCAGAACATTGTAAAGGTATCCAGGGTTGCAGGGCAAATGGTGACAGCTCTTCACTGGATTGCCCCCTCCAGTAACAAGGTCAATGGGCTCAAACATCAGTAAGAAAATATAGTTATGCTATATAAAAATTAACAATTTTAACTTATTTAAAAGAATACTAAAATGCTTTGCAAAATCTATAATCTATCAGTGAAAAAAAATCAAGTAACATCTTAGTCCTACCAAACATAGAAATTGTGATTGTCTAATTTTAATTCTACACCATTTTGTTTTCTGTTATTTATTGTCAGTGTGGTTACTGGTATGCTAACTTTAAGTATCTTTCCTCTATTGTCATGGATATTTCCAGATCTTTCAAAACTCACTAGGTAACTTGGAGAAGTGAAAAAACTAGTGAGATATAATAAAAATTAAAAATATAAATTGGAATTTTATCAAATTATTTTTAGTCCAGTATACTCTAGTTTTCACATTTCCGCTATGTTCATTGATATAGACAGCACTATTGGTTGTGCTGGTTTTGTGCCAAGCAGCACTAAAATTTTACTGAATCTCTCTGAAAGTTTAGCCAGAAAAAAGACAATTTCTAGATGAACAAAACAGAAATCTATGAACATAGGTAACTCAAATATACTACTACAAATAGCTACACCTGACACTTAACTACAATCCATATTTTATTCTTTTTATGTGGTCATCTTAACCCGCTTCAGAGAGATGGATTAAAATGAGTTTCAAAAAATTCATGAGAATTATTTTTAATTTTGTGGTAGTACAAGATACGTATAAGCCTTTTGAAAAGTTAGAAGTTATTAGTGCTCTGATACACATGGGTGAAGTTTAAAAATTTCATACATGTCATAGACTTGGTCCACATTGATAACAAGTGCCTGCAATATATTTGTAGAAGTTTGATTTACAAATAAAGTTCTAAGCAATTGAAAATGTACTGACCGTGCACACTGCAATACTACATTTTAATTTTTGTTTTCAATTTCAACATTTCTGTTAGTAACAATTTCTTTACACTAAGGCTATTTCTTCATTGAAAGCTATATGTAGATTTAATTTTTTCCCCCCTCCAAAAGGGGACATTAAGTAAAATTTTTGAAAATGCTTAAATCTTATTTACAAAACTGACTTAGGCACTCAAAAAATTTACTTTACATCTTTATTTATGGATAAATAACTCAAATGGTAACTGATTTTTGTTCAACACTTACACTAAATATGCACTTGTGGACAAGATGAATTTCTGTCCAAAATTTTACCAAGTTAAGACGGTTAGGAAACAAAGGTTTATAATGGAATGTGTATCCATGTTTAATAGTAGATGTGATGTCACTCAGCCAGAGGAAGCAGCTCTCTGAGTTGCAGACATCCTAAGGACTTTAAAATTTTGTTAAAATACAATGCTAATTACATGTTTAAACAGCTGTATTTCCTCTTTTGGAATCTTACAAACAAGTGTTTTTGAACACCTGTGATTCATCCTTAAATACCACTTCTAATCAAGTAGACCTTCTAAATAAAAGAGATGCAACTATATCCCACTAAAATTAATCTAATTCCTATTCATGTTCTGCAAGGACTCACTGCGTGCAGTAGTTCATCACAAATGATAAACTATCCTGCTATCAACAACCTTAAGGATCCATCCTGAATAAACCTTAGACAACTTCTTTTACATTGCTTCAAGTCAGACACGCTCTGGACGACTGGCACCAAAGCAGTTGATTGTAAGGATTTCCCTATGTTTAATTTTTTATGAACTTTTTAAATAATTCCTTCAGAACAACAACAACAAGAACGCCAGAAAAAATACAAGGAAGCACATGAAATACTGGCATATTTAGCCCAAATACATGGAATATGCTTGTGACAGTGCAGTGTATTTGATAGGCCATTTGACTGGGAGCTGGAGTTCTAGGTTGTGATCCTGGCTCAGCCACTAATCTATTAGCTGACCTCGGGCTAGTTACATCACCTCTCTGTGCTTCTGTTTCACCTTCTGCCTTTTGTGTGTCTTGCCAGTTCAGACTGTGAATTCTTCAGGGACCATCTCACTATGTGTTTGCACAGCACCTAACAAAACAGGACCTTGATCATAGTTGAGCCCTTTAGGTATTGCCATTAACTGCTAATACTAAGTAGGCACAACAGAGTTAGATAATTCTGATTTTCCTCTCAAGTATTTGACTGTTGCAAGTACTGCAAGGCGCCACTGTTCTCAACCATTGTTAAAACTTTGAAACTTGGGAAGAAAAGTATCATATGCTGAGCTTGAGCCAAGATCTACACTTAAAACTTAGGGCTGGGTCTTCACTACGGGGAGATCGTCACTGCTGCAATCGATGCAGCGGGGATCGATTTAGCAAATCTAGTGAAGAGCCGCTAAATCGACAGCAGAGCGCTTTCCGCTCGACCCCGGTACTCCAGCTTTCCGAGAAGAGTAAGGGAAGTTGACCAGAGAGCTTCTCCCATCGATGAAGTGCAGTGAAGACACCGGGGGTAAGTCGACCTAAGATACGTCAACTCCAGCTACATTATTCACGTAGCTGGAGTAGCGTATCTTAGGTCAACTTAACCCCGTAGTGAAGACAAGCCCTTAGACAGACAAAGACAGACATAGCTATGTCAGTCAGAGATGTGGAAATG
Source organism: Terrapene triunguis (assembly GCF_002925995.2). Lineage (NCBI taxonomy): Eukaryota > Metazoa > Chordata > Testudines > Emydidae > Terrapene > Terrapene triunguis. Next base: position 27,398,262 of record NW_020664417.1, on the reverse strand, counting down.
GGTAAGTTGACAAAATAATTCTTCCATTAACTTAGCTACTCTGCTTGGGGAGTTGGATTAACTACAGCAATGGAAAACCCCTATGTCATGGCACTACAGCAACATAGCTGCAGCAATGCCCTCCCGCAGTGTGGATATGCCGTAAGTCTTGGTAGTAGGTGAAGGAGGAATAGGTTTTCTAATACACTGTTCTGAAATGTGATGGCTCGTGCATTTTTAATTGTATATTTTGTTAGTGATGCTTAATTTAAATGCTTAATTAAAACAAATATTTACAAGAGCTTTGAACTCTACCCTTTTAAGTAAATTCTTTCTGTAAAATGGTAATTTAAGAAGATTCAAAATAACTCAAAAACCACCTTAGGATTGGCACCCTTATTAACAGTATTTAAAGAGAGAGCAAGTATTAAAAGGACCTGGATATTTATTATCTTTCTATCCTAACAAAGTCTGCGTCTTTTAAAGAGCTGTGCAAGCAAGATAAAAAAACCCAAGTCTATCCACACATGGACCCCCACCCCCCAATACTAATACACATATATGGTATTAATTGTTTGATACTGTACAACCTTAACCTGAAGGTAGACATTCTATACTAATTGTTTAAAAACAACAAAAGAAAACACCGCAATTACAATTTTTAAATATTCCTTGCACCTAAAGATAAATAGCAGAAATTCTAGCTATTTTTTCACTGGGAATGATCAGCTTAGGAAACCAGAGTTATGCATGAGAACTTGATTTTTCTGTTGAAAAAGTGAGCATACGTTTTAGTTTTAAAGATAAACCTAGCATTTAATGCTACATCAATAGCCCCATGTCAGCTAGGCAAAATTATACATTGTAATAGTAAAAAAGAAATCCACCTGATAAGCCAATGATGATAAAAACTCATCCCTATTGTGGTAAATATATATTTTTCTTGAGAAAGTTCTTACATGTTTACAAACAAAGCATTGTCAATATTCACAAATTGAAAACAGAACCCAAACTGGCAGTATTATTACTGACATCTAAATTGCCTGAAACACTGTATGACTTGATACACAGTACTCTACTTTGAATTTCCAAATGCAACCAAAGATGGGTCCAATTATGACATCAGTACAAGCTCTCTTTCCAAGGGGAATGAAAGAACGGCAAATCCCAATGGATACACAAGTTCTGCAGCAGAGATGATGTAATATACAAAAATAGACATCCTCAGACAGAAGCTGAAACTTGGATAAACAGCACACTGCATACAATTCTGAACTGCTTTGCATTAATTTGCAATTGCATGCCATTAACAGGAAGAAAGAACAATCTCTGTTCTAACAGACACATTCTGATTTACATTACCTATTTAATCCATCACCTGTATATTCTATGGAATAAAATGATAATTTTTTACATCCTGATTAAAGAACAGAAATACCTTAAAATAGTAAAAAGACAGAAGTATATCCTGTTAACCAATTCTGAGGCTAACAGGCCATGATTTCCTGGAAACTGCAGCACACATGGAACAGTCCTGTATGTATGTATGTATATTCACCTATTGTTCCTTGGCATCTCCACAGAGGACCATTGTATTGCAATTTCTAGACAAAGCAGGGTTAGTTAAAGCTGTACTAGTCTCAGAAATCCTTTGCTTTCTGGGCGAATGGCATCGCAACCCAGAATATCCTCGTTTTTGTGAGTTTATGTCTCACTCTTAAAGATACACACTCACTTATACAGTACATACATACACTTCAGAAACGAGTAATTTTAATATTATATATACACATTTAGCATTTGATTATTTATGTTAGAGTAAGTTGAATATATTTTATCTTGACAATCTCTGCAAATTTGGGATGATATCACCATGAAATGTCATTTAAAAAGCTAGGAAAAAACAGAAGAATGTTTTAAAATTAAATATTGATTCTTTAAAAAAAAATTACTAGGCATAAATATTCTTCCTGCTAAAAGAGCCTGAAGGTTCTACAGCATTATAGACCAACCCTCACTCCTTTGCAAATAGACATAACCTTTAAATCATTTTAAATTTTTAAGTTTCAGATGTTATATAGACATTTATACAAATATGTATTCATGTACAAAAGTGTGGGCATTAAACCCCTGAAAACTGTTAAAATTGTAAGCTATCACCTTAAATTCCCCAGTGCTCTTCCTGGTCCTGCTTGCATGCTAGGAGGCTCTGTAAGGAAGTGTGTGATCTGGGATTAGCAGCAGTCTGCAGAGAACCTGCCTAGAGTAAGGTGGGGTGAGTTTGTGTCTGTTTCAGGGAGCAGCCTGCTTTGTCTTTGTTTTGGGGTTATTGAGCATTACAGCTCTGAATGCTAAGAAATAAAGTAGTGTTGTGTTGTAACCTTCCAGCAAGAGTATTATGGTTTTTTCTGTGTGTATGCTGTGAACATAACACTTTCCTGATCCATATTCTCTTTACCCTTGCACCTTCCCAAATCCCTCACTCTATTCTTGCTTCATCTGCACAGCCCTGGCAACGTATTTACTCATCTTCTGCAAATAAACTCAGTGAGACTGGAGGAACCACATATGAAATCAGCATTCTGGAATGAACACTCACGCCTGATGTAAGGATTTTTAGTGAAAGAATCTATATTAAAATATATAAATAAATAAATGAATAAATAAAATATATTAGAAATTTGTTAAGATTATGAGGAATATGAAATTGAAGCTGTTGGGGTCTTGAAGAGACTGACAGTGGTCTTTTCATACTAACCTCATTTCTTGTGATTGATATAAAGTGCATGTGGGCTGACAAATCATGTTCTTAGATTCATTTTGATACAAAACTATAATGACTGAAGTATTATATAAAAATCAAATTGGAAAGTCATCTTTAAGTATATGATTATACTGGCATCAATTTACTGTACAGAATAAGGAGCACTGAAATTAGCAGACAGAACATTTGAGTTTAAAAGCAAGGTAATTGCATTAGTGAGGCATATTACAGTGCCATAAAGTCTGCATTGTTGAGGAATATGCTTTGCATTCTTACCTATTAGCAGTGAATGCATTTTTAATTTCTTTAAGTATGCTTTCTTTGTAATTGGGCATAGTGTTCCTTTATGATATCCCTTTTCTAATCCCGCTATTCTTTTATTCTGATCCTTTATTCTTTTTATGTGTGGTGATGGTGGCATTTCCCTGGGATCTGAACAGGAACTTTCCCTCATTCCATATAGTACTAGCTAAAATGCAGAAAAAGGCCCTTGACTCCTCAAGACAGGAATCAGGGCTAATCTAAAGAGGCATCACTTCCCTTAACTCTTCCAAAACTCAATGTGTTAGAGGGTGCCCATGGATGTCACAGGAACCCCATCCATCCTAAGACTGGCAGCAATACATCTATAACTCCCATTCCCTACATCTATCTAATCCGTTAATACCCACACCTCCAGTTTAAACATTTTTTTCCATACAATTATACATCAAATCTTTTCCTCCTGTTTAAACTTTACATGTATGTGCTACTCCCAAAGCTCGAGAACTAAGTAAACATTAGCAAATATCAGAAGCATTTAGACTGTTCACATTTTTAAAAGCTTGAGATATTTACAGTGTAGTTGGATCAGCCAGTCATGTAACTCTTATTCTTTTAATATTAAAATGTCTTGCCTAATATTATAAAGGAAGCCTATGGCAGAATCTGGAATAGAACACAGCTCTCCTGGGTTCTATTCCAGTTTATTAAATACAAGAGAACATCCTTGGTCCTTAACCTCATTCATAGTCTATCCTGTGTGCTGAATGAAGCAGGAGTCCTGCAGAACAAATAGTATATAATCATGTAATTAAAGACTGTCATAATGCATACATACAAGGCAGATAAATTAAGGTTGCCCGGGCAACCTTAAACCTGGTGTCCCTAATCACTGAATGCTTGAATTTGCAACCCATAACATTTTTAAATGTAGTTTTCTGTATTTGATTTCCTAGGCTTTAGAAAAAGAAAAAACCCAAATTCCATCATATAGATTCCTACCGACACCACAGGGGTCATTAACAAGTGCTCGATCCCAGGACCTTTAGACCCAAAGCAAACCTCTAGGCTGTTATCTTCTATGTGGCTCAACAAACAGGGCTAGATGTAACATACATTTTGGCAGTGGTTTACACCAATAGTTCTTAACCAGGGGTTAACATACCCCTCGGGGTACACCAAGGTCTCCTGGGGTACATCAACTCATCTAGATATTTGCCTAGCTTTACAACAGGCTATAACAAAAGCACTAGCAAAGTCAGTATAAACTAAAATTTCAGACAGACAATGACTTGTTTATATTACTATATATAGTATACACTGAAATGCAAGTACAATATTTATATTCCAGTGGATTTATTTTATAATTATATGGTAAAAATAACAAAGTAAGCAATTTTTCAGTATTAGTGTGCTGTGACACTTCTGTATTTTTATGTCTGATTTTGTAAGCAAGTAGTTTAAGTGAGGTGAAACTTAGGAGTCTGATTTGCCTTGCGTAGCCCCGAAAGGGGTACAGTAGTTTGGAAAGGTTAAGAGCCACTGGTTTACAAAACAATTTGCTAGACTAGCAGTTGAATGTCAGGATTCCTGGGTTCTATTTCTGGCTTTGGAGGGGAGTGGTTCTGGTTATAGAGAGTACAGTAAAGTACACAGGTTTGATTTATTTATTCTGAAAGTGTTGCTGAGGATGAGACATAGAAACTCTGATCTGTTTCCAGCTCTGCTCAAAGTGGCCTTGTGTGAACTCTCATTTGCAAAACTGAGGGAGAGGGAGGGAATGATATTTGTCTAATGCCTAAGGGGTAGAAGGGCTGGCTCACTAATAAGGACTGAGAAGTTTATATAATTATTAAAAACCTTTAGTGAAAGAGCAGAGACTAGAATGTATGACTCCCTACCCACCACTCCTTCCCATAGGCCAATGGAATCGCAACTGCGGCCATCGCAACTGGAGCTCAAGCTCAGTGGGTTGAAGAGCATGTTCAGTGCACTAGGAATTTTTCCAAAGACTGTCAGCAGCTAGTTACTAAAAGCTTTATTGATTATGTTCAAATGGCAATTTTCAATCTTACAACTTGTTCCAATCTGAACAGATTTTCATGGGGACAGCAAAAGATATCTGTCTGACCCTTGCACTACCCCCCCGCCCCCGGCTTATGTTCATGCTCCAAATCATGGATGTACTAGACCATCATGGTTACAGGCCCAGCTGCACCTCTATCCCTTTCTGGTCTCTGGGTGCAACCCCTTCAGGTGTCAGGCCTCATGCCTTTACCTATTCCAGGTTATAATTCTGCAATTCTCCCACTCTTAGACCAAACCCTAGGCTACAGCGCCCTGTACACCAGCTGTGTTTACCCTGCACCTGGGGATTGGGACATGAGGGTCTTCCTTTCAAGAGATTGAAACCATAGTTTACAGAACAATCTTCTAAAACCAAAGTATTGTTTCTTTTAGCAGTGGGAACAAAGCATGTAGAAAAAAAGGATTTTAGAACAAAAGCAGTCTATATGAATATCTATCTTACCTAAAGGCTTACCATTCCATGATGGTAACCTAGGAACACCCAACTTCTTCAGACACCCCAGCAGGTACCTTTGTCAGCTCAGTTCCCCCAACCAACCCCCCTCTTGAGAGTCCCTTTTTAAACCCTGCTACAATTCTCTTTCCTCTTGGGCATTCACAGGCCCTTTCCTGTCCAGGCATTGTCTCCTAAGAACCCTCAAGTGTTTGTGAACATGTGGCTTATCTTGAGACATTCTTTTTCCTGTCTGCTTGTGTTTTCTTACAGACCCTATTAATCTAAACCAACATATTCAGATACTAAGCAAACATCAACACAGTTTTCATAAATTATTACAGAGCAGCCCCAATTCTGGCACATGGGCACTAGAACACCTACAAAAATGATCAGAAAAATTTTACTTTGGTAAACCTATCTAATTTTCCCTAATCTTATTAATGGAAATGGCTGTTTTTGCTGAAGTTTTTTTAAAAATCTCAAGCAAATACAAAGCATGAAAAATTTCAGCCCAAATGGTTAAAGTTTAGCAAAGTTATAAGCCACCAAAAATAAAGTATTATAAGGGAAAATGCTTTGTTGTGCATCCCTAACTATAGGCAACCAGCTCTGACTATAATACATGCAAAGACACCAAAATCCCCATTTTAAGATCAACCTTAAGCATTACACTGGTTAGTTAAATATGCAAGAGTTTATTAATCTATCTGAAGCTATTACTAGAATACCTCTCCTACACTGTTCTATTCCAATCCTCTTAAAAAAAAAAAACTGTCTAGAAAACTACGTTAATTTTTAAGGGCCATACTTAAGATCAGAATCCTGATTTATTTCATATGATCATTCATATTTAAGACTATTAAGAAGGACTATTAAACCAACATATTGTATCAATGATGAAGTATGCCCCCTCACATTCTAGTAAGAAATTGAACTACCGTAGTTAACATTGGAATGAATTTCCCTACTATTACTGTGCAGTTAGGGCTCAATTTTTACCCCACCTAAGTCATGGGGAGTTTTACCATTGATTTCAAAAGAGAGGAGGACTGGGCTCCTAGAAAGACAAAAATATATCTTTATTGTTACAAAAAGATGGTATTTCAGCACGACAAGCTATTTCACACCTAACAGCTTTGTAAGAAACAGCACTGAAGCCCTTTTGATAATCCCAAAAGAACAAGAAACCTTCAAATACACAAATGAATTGAGTGCCAGTACAATAGTAGTGTAGCATAGGGTTAGCTAAAAAATAGTAATCAAATTTCCTGCTATAAGGTCAGCAGGATAAAGCAAAAAAAAGAATATTTTGCTCAAAGCAAGGATCTTAAAGAAACTTGTTCTTTTAATTTGTCAACCAAGCTCTACGTACCAAAGGGATTTCTTTATGTTTTACATCACTAACTCTGTGGCACAAAATATACCAAATAAATTCCTATAAAGTATCACATATAGTATATGCATAAGTGTTTTTTTCATTTGCATCAATGTAATTAAAAGTAAAATTTAAAATCATAAAGCATGGCATCTAGGTCTTCAAAGTATGTTGGTATTTAAGAGCTGATCTGAGAGAGAAATCCTACAATCTTTTAATTTTTGTTCAAGTGAGACTGGCTCCAATCTAGAACTTCGCTTATTCACTCAGACATGACTTTCCTGACAGTGATTCTTCAACATGTTCTGGTAAGCCCATTCAAACTCCTTCCCCATTTCAATCAAGAGCAACTAAAGAGTACCGTAATAAAGTCTAATCTCACTGTCTCATGCTGAATCAAACAGCAGCAAAATGGCAAAAGCAAAACCTACAAATTTTCAGCTAACGAAATTTCCACTGCCTACTTTTTCATTTCTCCAACTTATTTTCCTGACCTTACAAAGTGCAAGGGCAGAACAGCTGCAAATGGACTTTATTTTTGGAACCAATACAAAAGTCTAATAAGTTATCTATACTGAGGAAATACATAAATGCATTCTGTTAAATATACTACCTATTTTCCTTATTTCTGTGCTTTGCACATCATCCTCCAATGATATTGCCTCAATCTTGTGATGTCATGAAGGCAAGGAAGAAGATAAATTACAGTAGATCCTCAAAGATACGAACACCAGAGTTACAGACTGACTGGTCAACCAGACACCATGTGAAACCAGAAGTAACCAATCAGGCAGCAGCGGAGACCAAAAAAAAAGCAAATACAGTACTATGCCTGTATTGCATCTTGAAGGTAGGCACATCTGGGCTGTCTGTCCCCACCTCTACCCCCACCCCCACCCCCTTACAGATTCACAGGCGACGCTGTGAGCCCTCACTGCCAGCTCAAGGCAGCCAGAGCAAGAGCAGCATTGGGTCTGCGATGCTTTCATGTAAGCCATGGGTGCTGTTTTCACACACACCCCTTGGGAGGAGGGTTGCTGTTTTCACCACCCCCAATCCCCCCGCTGGGAAGGAGATGCACTGTTTTCACCACCACCACCCCTCACACCCCACCACAGTCGGGGGACAAGCTTGCCCCAGCAGGGAAAGAAGCTGCCTGCAAGGAAGCTGCCTATGGAACCTGGCCCAGATTGTGAACTACTGGAGCTGGAGCTGAATTTTGTTCAGTTACGGAACATTTCAGTTACGGACAACCTCCTTTCCCGAGGTGTCTGTAACTCTGAGGGTCTACTGTAATCACGTTAAGGAGACTGTGTGCTGTCACCAAATCCCACATTTATTTTAAGCATTCTCACTATAGAAGAAATATAGAAAACATCAATAAAGAAAACAAAGGTAGGACACAAATTTAGCCATAACACTGCATTGGTATTATGACACAATTAGTCACACTGGAAACTTACAAGTAAAACTATTAGTGGACCATACGTATAAATTACAATACCTGAGGTTTAGTGCATTCCTGTGAGCCAAAATGAAATGAATGCCGTATAGGAAGAAAGGAAAAGATGAACATTATCACACATGCTATAGTACATACCACCATCAGATAATGTTAAAATTATTTTAAGGTGAGTCCTGTTCCCTGATAAATTGGCTGTTTGTGTAAATGTTCTGTAATCCATGCAACAATTAAACGTATGCATTTAGCTTTATTTACAATTTTTGCAAAGTACTGTCATGTATTTTCCATTTTATAACTATCTTTATATAATTTCATCTACATTTTCACTATAGCCAACTTCCTTCAGAGATGCTATTTTGCATGTCATTTTTTGACTATTACGAACACCAGCTTTTTAAGTACACAATCAATTGGGCCAATGTGAAGTAAAATATTGATAATCTTTCAGCAAACATTTCAGTGATGTGGTAAGTAAGGAACTTGTATAAAATAAAATTCAAGAATCTAGTTTACTCTAAAGCTATGCAATCTATTTTCTGGATGAAGTTATTTTATTTTATTTATTTTTTATTATTGATCTTAATGTATTTAACATGCAAATCAAAACATACCCACAATGGACACTAAAATTAGATCATGCAACTGAAGACTAATCCAATATACTTGACCATTCATTTCATACGGGGGTTTTCAAAATCTTTTTTTTAAAATGTGTTAGTTTATTCATACCAACTTCTAAATTTTAGATAACTAAAGGCCTGATCCTGAGAGATGCTGACTAATGGGAATTGTGAATGGTCAGAACCCCTCAGGAGTTGTACTAAAATAATGCACTTTGCATTCCTATCAGTTTCAGAGAATACATTTCAGTACCATTGTAAAGACATTTAGATTTTCAAACAATTTTGATTTTAAAACAAACAAAAAGCCTTTTGGGTGGCCAAAAGGCAGGAGAGTGAGGAAGAGACAAACTACACAGATGTGAGTGACTGGAAAATGCAGTATAGAGAATATAAATAATATCATTGTGATTGGAATGTAAACAATGAAGATTATTTTTATTCTTATAGTGCTTGGTAAAGTCTTCAATTTCCATAATTCCAATTTGAACTTGCTGCTCTTAATATTTTCCCTAAAAAAAGTATCTCAAGTAATTAAATAATTAATTTAAATTATACATTGATTTAAAAAAAATTGTCAGTAATTATTTCAGGTTTTACTGACAGTCTACCTGGCATTCTCATAATGTATTTCCCAGTAGACTTGTAAATTCATTATGAACTTAAACAGAATGATTAACGATGAGCTTTTGCTCTTAGTACTGGATTTAAATCTACACCAACCCATTATGTATTCTTAAAAAGTAATTTATATAATAGGTGTGGCCCTCCTAAAGCAAATGGCATTCTCAAGTCTAGTTACCATTTTTCAAATAGTAGATTAGATGTATAAGTTACATCTATATAAAAACCATCAACAATTCCTTCCTCCACATCACCCAAACATGCATGCCACATAAAGGTGGTTTGTGATAAACTAATATAATCTCTTATCTTAAAACTGCAAAAGAGTTATACGAATGAGCCAAATGAAATGACTCAACTCAGAAATTCATAATGCATTTGGAAAAAATCAAAATTGCACAGAACATTAAACCATTAAAAGGGGCCTGTTGTATAAACAAAATACATAAAGTGTTGATGTAAGATGTATTTATTTAACTCAGGAGGAAAAATCTCTAACAGTGGATGTAATCAAACATCTACACATTTACAGTCATGCAATGGATTACAACAGGGAATTGGCAACAAGTAAAGGAATGTGGATGGGTAGGGAGAAAATGAGGGGGAAAACCACTACTTCAAATTAGAGACAGCATTTTTAAAACAATCAAGCCCTGATTCTGCAAACACTTGTGTGCTTGAGTAACTTTATACTCAATATGACCAATCACATGCATAAAGTTATCTATGTGTGTACTAGTATATTTTTGGAGGTTCAGGGCCATAAAAAAAACAGCTGAGTACAGGATCTGAAGGCCACTTACTTTTCTGAGTATTTTGTATGCTGCTGAAGTTAACAGCAAAACTAATTACTCTTATCCTGGTAGACCCTTGCTCAACAGAAAAATAAAATAGTCCAAAAAATAATTTTGTAGAACACGTTTAAAATATTAGTATTTATGATCCTTCATCTTTTATAAAGAAAGCCTATAATTTTCAATCTGTAAAATTACACAAAAACTATTTTGAAGAAAATTCTGACGATGCTTTGTCTGATGATAAAGGACAGACTGCAGTATTTCACTCTGGGCAAAAATATCATGGTTCAGACTGAAACTTCTGGTCTCGTATTAGTCAGCAATAAAAGTTAGTTTAATATTCTCAGCTCTGGGTCTTGCATAGAGAAATGACAAGCCAAATCATGAACTATTTCTACCACAATGCAATACACTTTTCAGAAAACAATTGCTATACATAAAAGTGAATGCTTTACTGATTAGGAATACTGTACACCAAAATATTTCTATTACATTTTCAGTTATTGACAGGAAATTTGAATCACATGTATTAAGTAACTGATTTGTTTCAAAGTTGCCAAAAATGACTGGAATTGTGAGAAAAGATATGTGCTGTCCTCTTGCCAGCATTGTTTAACAACAATAAATGTGCAACAAGCTAAGTGTTCTCAACTGAGTTATGAAGCAAATTACATGGGCACACGCACACACTTTGGGCCAAATTCACTGATACCCTAAGGAGAAACTCCCACAGTGAATTTGACCTTTCAGGTGATTATTTTTGTAAAAATGTTTTTCCCTTGTCTTGTATTTAAAACAAATATAGGTAACTTACCGTATGATAACCTCTAGGTAAAGGTGGCTTCCCCACAGGATAAGGATCCACAGTATCAATAATGGTTTGTCTTTCTCCTTTTTGATTGATTTTCCTAAATCTCCTTCGGGATTGTCTATGGGAAGCTTGACGCTGGAAATATTCTTCATTTTCATCCATATAGTCCACCTATAATAAAATAAATACAATGAAGGGTCATTTCCCTACAAATGAAAGTTACTGCATATTCTGCAATAAAACAGAAGCCTATCTTTTCTTTTGCTCTTAGTCATGTGGAAGCTTTTATTTTAGACAATCCTTAAGTATAAGTGCCACTGCTACTGAACAAGCCCACTTTAGTTTAAAATTTAGTTTATGAAAGGGCACTTTGAACTCCATTTCAGAAAATGTGGTTGGTTATGAATTTCCTGCATTTTCAACAGTGAAAAGCATGAACTCAGTGCCAAGAAATCAAATGTCCGCAGGGATGAGAAAGAACAAGTATTACTATGAAAAGAGTTATTGAGCAGACACTTTCACATATTATATAAGTGCCTTACTCTATTTAAAAAAAAAGTTAACATCCTTTTCCTCAATTTTTATTCTTACACAGTAATGTTTTTGTCTATGCAATACACTGGCAAACGAAGCTCTCCCATGGGAAGAAACTTGTAGCTTTCCTACAGATTTCAACGGGTCATACTGGGACCTTCCACTCCCATCCTGCCTCTCTTCAATAAGCAACACTGTTTTAATTACGTATTTTAAATATTTTGAGACTTTTAAAGAAGAATTTTCACATCAGAGAAATTTGAAAAAGATTAAATTTACATAAAAAGAAATTTACTTTGTAATAATAGCAAAGGAAAAAAACCCAGAACATTTCTAGTAGATGAGTGTATGAATAAGAAATTTCCCGCTCAGCAATATCAATATCCTCTCTGTGTTCTGGAGGCTGCAGCAAAGTCACAGTCATGTTACTACATAGTAATGTATTGCTATGAAAATGTTTTTACAATTCAGAATTCTGACTTTCATGCAAGATAAAAAAGTTGTAGTAATTTGGCTTTTTGTATCTCTCTCCCCTGTGCCCATCTTACTACTAAAACACCATCATTTCATGCTAGAATTACGCCACATCTACAAGGAAGCAGAAAGTGGCAAAAACTGTCTAGTATTGTCCTTATGTGCAGATTAAATCGATTCACATTCCTCAATCTGTATCCCAAGGCCAAAAAGATTATTCCCCAAGAGAAATAGGACATAAGTAGTGGTAGGTGGGTTAAGAAAAGAAGATGATGACAAACTACCACCATGCAGGTGATTTTTTCCTTGTCATGTTTCTTTTCACCATCTATACAAATGAAACACCAGTACATTCTGCTGACATGACAAGAAGTTTTAATAAGAACCAGTCCTACCCTAACCAGGTGTATAAATTATGACTAAACATAACTATTAAGGGTATGTCTACAGCACAATTAGATACCTGTGGCTGGCCCATGCCAGTGACTCAGACTCACGGGGCTTGGGCTAATGGGCTGTTAATTGCAGTGTAGACATTCAGGTTTGGGCTGCAGCCCAAGCTCTGGGACCCTCCCACCTCATAGAATCCTAGAACTCAGGCTCCAGCCCAGGCCCAAAAGGTCTACACCATAATTAAACAGCTTTGCCGAAGCAAGCTGGCACAGGCCAGCCACAGGTTTTTAATTGCAGTGTAGACATACCCATAGACACTTATGGTATGCAACAGATGTGTGGTGATGACTTGGTAGCTGCTCCACATGTTGTCCTCTGAATATTGAGTTCTTTCCACTCAAAGTGCAGTCAGCCCTCCAAAAGGTTGGGCCAAAGTATACTTCAAAGGTTTAACTAAGAGGTTCCAAAGCTCTTCTTATTCACGACCTACTTTGGATGGATTGTCAGCTACGTGCCCTCATCCAGCACCTACCACAGGCCCCTCTCATCATGCCTTACCACAGCTGCAGCTTTTTTTCTCAGGTCTCTTTTCCCTGTCACCCCGCTAGGCCCCTTTTCTTATTTTCTCTGTCCTCTCCCTCCCCCACCCCCCACATTTTGTGTCCCTCACTTTCCTCCAACCCATCAAAGAGCTGTGTACCAAAGGCATTCATTGGTACCACCCAAAGCTAAAGATGGGTATCATAGCAGCAGGAATTGGGGATAGCAAGCTGTTCCCGGAACCTGCAGCCACATATACAAGGTACAATGGGAACAGGGAGACAAAGTGGGTGGATTCACACCTTGAAAGGAGCTGACTGCCACTTTCCCCACAGCAGAATTATGGGGTTTGGATTGGAGGGCAGGGGGAGGAATAGGCATTTCTCATTTCTACTTCCCTCTATGCTGTGAAGTCACTAAAATAGAATGCATCAGAGTTTTATTAGCAGGATGGCGACAGAGGACAAGGTCAACTGCCATTACACAACCAATGTATTAATTTAGAGCAGGGGTCTCAAAGTCCCAGCCCGCGGGCCATCTGTGGCCCGAGAACCTCCCCAATGTGATCTGCAGTGCTCCAGCAATTTTGGGGCCGGGTCTCTCCCTTGGCACCACCTGCGGGGCTGTGCCTCCGCGTGCTGCCCCCACCCCGAGCGCCCCTGCACCCAATGGGAAACTGCCCACCCCGCGTTGGAGCCCCAGGTAAGCGCCACACCCCCCAACCCTCTCCCAGAGCCTGCACCCCCTCCCCCTTCCCACACACCTCCTCCCACCTCCAACTCCCTCCCAGAGCCTGCAACCTCACTCCCTACCCCAGCCCAGAGCCTGCACCCAGCACCCAAACTCCATTCCAGAGCCTGCACCCCAGACCCCCTCCCCCACCCAAACCTCCTCCCAGAGCACAACCTCTCACCCCTTCTGCACCCAAATTCCCTCCCAGAGCCTGGACCCCTACCCCAGACCGCCTCCCCCACCCAAACTCCCTCCCAGAGCCTTAGGCAGGTGGGGGCAGAGTTTGAGGGGGGCAGGTTCTGGGTGACATGAGTGATATTATTGGCCCGCTGGGAGGATTTGAGGACTGGCACTGGCCCTAAGGTAAATTGAGTTTGAGACCCCTGATTTAGAGTGAAAGTGGCAAAGAATTTAAAAAACTTGAAGACTAATGGATATACATTTTAAATAAGTTAGAAAGTTACACTTTGTGTGAAAGCTATTCTTTAATGCTTCTAGAAGTCAGGACATTTGGATCTCCATCCTTGGAGGTTTTTAAGAGCAGGTTAGATGATAACCTCAGGGATGCTCTAATACTTAGTCCTGCCTTGAGTGCAGGGAACTGGACTAGAAGACCTCTCGAGGTCCTTTCCAGTCCTATGATTCTATGATATACTGCAGGTATGAATAACTCATATCTTCTACAATACTGCCTAATTCACTAATCTTGATTTCTAAAACATCTCCAGTAAATACAGATGGCATTATTTTCAGCAATTGAATATGATTTGCCCTGCATTTGGATAATATGGTGTATGGATAATATGGTGCTTGGATAATTTGGTGTATGGATATATGGTGATTATGTCTGTATTGTCTGAATACCACGTCCTTCAGAAAGAGAGCAAAAGTATTTAATCTCTCCTGTCATGGAGGTATATCTGTTTGGATGATGTGCCCTATGACACTGATAGAAGTCTTGAATTTGAGAACCCTCTGGGGAATAAAGCTATTCTGCACTGGACCACAGCAGGTGTTCTAAATGACAAATATGTCTTTACACTAGTAATGCCGACAAAATTTTAACTCTAATAGTAAAAAAAATCCCTAAACTGCATTCTCAAGCCTTACATGTCTGGAATAAAACAGAATTTAATCATCAACTGTTAATAATTCTTAAACTAAACTTAGTTTATCAATTTTAAACAAAGATGCTTAATTACCATGTCATAAATACTCGTGGATAATCATAGTTGTCATCTCTACTTCAAATATGATTGTCTTATCCTTACAGGCATTTTTTAAATAGACTTTTTTAAACTTGCAGTTTATCTTTATTGAAAGGTTTATTTCATTCATTTAATTAAATGGTGTTTCCAACTTTTGTGCTATGTATTATGATTGCAAACTAGGGCATTAAATTAAAAAAAGAAAACCACACACACTAAATTTAGTACTACCTTAAACTGAGTATAGTATAGACAATTCAAAGTAATTTCAAGCGTTACCTAATTTTGTCTATGCTTAATGAGAACTTGAAAGTGTAATTTAATTTGAAAAAATACTGTTTGAAAGAAATGGGCACCACAATCTTACCACAATCATTTCAGATGGCTCTAAAACAATGCATTCACAGCCACGCCTGAAGCTTCCTGCAGAACGCTTGCCAAAACTGAGGAAGAAAAACACTTAATCAGAACAAAATCAAAACTGTAATGCAACTCAAGAAAGTATTTAAAAACTCTCCCCAGACACTTAAAAAGATTAAAAAATACACACATGCCCAGAGCAAAATTGTGCAGATTTCCCCCCTTTGATTAACCGATAAAAAGAATGCCAATGCCAATATACTTTTGATTTGTAGAATTTAGGAAGAATTGTTTGTACAGCACCTAGTACAACAAGGGCTCCTAGGCGCTATGATAGCTATAGTAGTAGCAATAATTGTAGATGTGAAACAGTTACATTGATATATATGCAAATAACCAAGTCACAATGCACAAAAGTACCAGCAATATCAAAGAGGCTAACACCTATATATGCTTTATAATTAAATATAATGTGCTACATTTAAAGATTTTTCTTATAGCTGAATGGATGGGGTTAGAAAGCTATTCAGCTCTTTACCACATATCCTTCCTTAAAATAATGTCATATGTTGATTCTCCATTGCTTTTTACAAGAAAAAACAGAGTATGACTGTAATGAGAAATAGTTTAAATATTTGCCCATTTAAAGGAATAGGAGCATATAGATAGACCTCAAAATGCTACAAGACTTAAAAGTTGCATGTGGTGTCAAAATGTTAGATTCTATTCACACATTGTTAGATATAAAGTTTTTTTTAAAAAATACACTGAAATGTGATAAAATTGCAAATGGCTGTACCTCTGATAGCAATAATATATTTTGCTGTAATTACAGATATAGTATAAAGAGATATACTATCTTGTGTTAATACATGGCATTCAGTGTAAGATCTTAGGACCCACTGAAAAACTGGCTTGAACAACCTGGAGACTGACCCCTTCCATTGGGGAATTCCTGGATAGCGTATAGATGGTATAGTCAACTTGATGCTACCCCTGATAGGAGATACTCTGAGATAGGAGGGGGAGTGGCTTGAACACCATTAGGTCCTCAAGTCCTAGACCAGTGGAACAGCTGTTGGGAGCCTTTACAAGCTGGGATAACATTGATCCAGTTTGTGCCAGAAGTAGAATTGCTCTTTACCCTTTCTGCCTGCTGCTTGACCCCAGGATTATGGGAAGGGATTGGAAAGATAAGGACATCTGCTCCACTTCCTACATTCCTGCAATGGAAAGATTGTCCAGATTCTAGGACCTGGTCCTTGATATTCAAATCAAATATTTTGCTGGCGATGTCCAACTTCCTTGAACTAAAGTGATCCAGCCACAAAGTTTTCCAACATATTGACTCCCTTTTTCAGGTTGTGCACTCTGACAAGACTTTTGAGGTGGTCTTACAAGTTAAAAATGCATAGTATGTATAACAACTACAAAATTAACTATCCAAACTGACAAATATACTGTAAGTAACTAAATACTACGACAAGTGTCAAAGAAATTCCTATAAAACAGTAATCGTTGGACAAATTATATATATACACCTCTACCCCAATATAACGCTGTCCTCGGGAGCCAAAAAATCTTACCGTGTTATAGGTGAAACCGCGTTATATCGAACTTGCTTTGATCCGCCAGACTGCGCAGCCCCGCCCCCCCCGGAGCACTGCTTTACCGTGTTATAGCAGAATTTGTGTTATATCAGGTCACGTTATATCGGGGTAGAGGTGTATATATATATATATTTTTTTGCAATGCAGTGCTCAAAGTAGTAAAGATGGCTTTTTTTCAAAAGCTTGAAAAAAAATTGTACTTCTCTCATCAAAACAGTTTTATCCAACAAACCTCAAAATTTTCAATAAACATTCTCCATGTCAGAAAAGTATCATAAATTTGAGTGGGAAAATGGGGATTAAAGACATTTTTGGAAAGGGATGTCAAAAATCAAGCTTACTGTCCCAACCTTAAAAACAGAGTTACTAATGTAATTCCAGCCTTTGAGATTGTATCTATTACACAATAATGCTGCTATGCACCATTTACTGTTTTATTTAAAAACAAACAACAACAACAACAACAAAACCCCATGTATACCAAGTAATGCTTTCTTGATTTTTCTCAATTTCATAATGAGGCCAACTAGGAACTTAATATGTCATTCTTAATGGTATTTCTAGTGAATCTACTACTACCCTCCCACCCTGCAGGGTGATTAGTAAAGAATGAAAAATGTCACTTGTTGTCCAAATGGTGATTCATGCACAACAGCATTTCAATAGCTTGCAAAGAAGGCAGTCAAATATTGAAAAGCAATACCAGCTGTGCTCCTTCACCATAACAATGTACATATTTAATGGTACATGAGATTTTTACAATAGACAATGATTTTACAAAATACTGAGCCTTTTTAAAGATTCAATAATAAAAAAATCTAAAATCTGCTCAATAAGATGCACACGTTTCCAGAGGCAAAGATAAGCATTCTTCTATTACTGAATACTAAAAGAATGTGTGCTGCCTTACTCATCAACACATTCTTGAATGTTATTCAAATTGCAGCTACCTTTAAAGGGAGAAGGGAAAATTAAACCATTACTTCATTAATTGTTTGAAAAATGCCTTTAGAATCTAAACTATTTGATTTTTTTGTCATCACCCACACCAATAACCAAATCAGCTACATAAAAAAAAAAATATCTCAGGACAAAAAAAACCACCTAATCAATTGATTGTAAACAAGACGTGGTGGCAAGAATGTAAATTTGTATCCTAACTGGAAAAATCAATCAAGGTAAGATCTCTATGTTTCCCTATGATACCCCAAAAAGATTGATTTCTAACAGTACAGTTTTTACTCTAGGTTAGAAATCTGTTCTTGTCACTAGGTTTTTTAACACAACCTTGAAGTAAGATTTTTGAATATACCAGAAAGTGAAACAAATACTTGCCTTTCCACTCCACTCTGCCCCTCTTCTTCTGGAGTTTTTTTGCTGTCTCTTATGGACAGGAGCTTTTAGTTCTCAACCACTGAATTTGGCCTGACATCACCCTCTTGCCTAATTTTCAAGTTTTAGGAAAGCAAATACAGGAAGACAACACATTCCAAAACTCACTCCTGCTTACTTACCACAAGTCTGAATTACCTGCAAGGGCTTTAACTCACAGCACAAGGGAGCAAACAGTCAATGCATTAAGGCAGAAAGCATGCATTGAATCAACACTTGTGAAAAAATTTCCAGTTTTTAAAAGGCACAATATCCTATTAGGATAGGATGTTAGGAACTGACCACCAGTATATTTACCAAAGTTTCGCCGTTGCACTTAGGAATTATCATTAGTATGTATACAGTTAAAACATACTGAATTACTCACATTCCTATAAGCAACAGGGGATATACCCTGGCACTTAAATATAATAGAATTAGGGCTGTCCATTAATCACAGTTAACTCACATGATTAACGCAAAAAAAGTAATGGCAATTAAAAAAATTAATCACAATTAATCACACTGTTAAACAATTGAATACCAATTGAAATGTATTAAATATTTTGGATGATTTTCAAATATATTGATTTCTATTACAACACAGAATACAAAGAGTACAGAGCTCACTTTATATTATTTTATTACAAATATTTGCACTGTAAAGATGTTAAATAAAAAAATAATATTTTTCAATTCACCTCATACAAGTACTATAGTACAATCTCTATCATGAAAGTGTAACTTAAAAATGTAGATTTCTTTTTGTTTGTTTGTTTGTTTCATAACTGCACTCAAAACCAAAACAATGTCAAACTTTAGAGGCTACAAGTCCACTCAGTCCTACTTCTTGTTCAGCCAATCGCTAAGACAAACAAGTTTGTTTACATTTATGGGAGATACTGCTGCCTGCTTCTTATTTACAACGGCACCTAAAAGTGAGAACAGGCGTTTGCATGGCACTTTTGTAGAAGGCGTTGCCAGGTATTTACATGCCAGATATGCTAAACATTCGTATGCCCCTTCATGCTTTGGCCACCATTCCAAAGGACATGCTTCCATGCTGATGATGCTTGTTAAAAATAATAATGCGTTAATTAGATTTGTAACTGAACTCCTTGGGGGAGAATTGTATGTCTCCTGTTCTGTTTTACCCACATTCTGCCATATATTTCCATGTTATAGCAATCTCGGATGATGACCCAGCACATGTTCGTTTTAAAAATACTTTCACTGCAGATTTGACAAAATGCAAAGAAGATACCAGTGTGAGATTTCTAAAAATAGCTAGAGCATTTGACCCAAGGTTTAGGAATCTGAAGTCTCTTCCAAAATCTGAGAGGAACGAGTTGTGGAGCATGCTTTCAGAAATCTTAAAAGAGCAACACTCCGATGCGGAAATTACAGAACCCGAACCATCAAAAAAGAAAATCAACCTTCTGCTGGTGGCATCTGACTCAGATGATGAAAATGAACATGCATCAGTCAGCACTGCTTTTGATCATTATTGAGCAGAACCCATCATCAGCATGGACGCATGTCCTATGGAATGATGGTTGAAGATGAAGGGACATATGAATCATTAGTGCATCTGGCATGTAAATATCTTGCAACCCCAGCTACAACAGTGCCATGAGAACGCCTGTTCTTACTTTCAGGTGACGTTGTAAACAAGAAGCGGGAAGCATTAGCTCCTGCAAATTGAAACCAAACTTGTTTGAGCAATTGGCTGAAGTCGGACTGAGTGGACTTGTAGGGACTGTTTTATTTTTGAATGCAGTTATTTTTTGTACATAATTCTACATTTGTAAGTTCAATTTTCATGATAAAGAGATTGCACTATAGTACTTGTAAGAGGTGAATTGAAAAATACTACTTCTTTTGTTTTTTACAGTACAAATATTTGTAATAAAAATAAATATAAAGGGAGAACTGTACACTTTGTATTTGTGTTGTAACTGAAATCAATATATTTGAAAATTTAGAAAACATCCAAAAATATTTAAATAAATGGTATTCTATTATTGTTTAACAGTGCAATTAATGTTTTAATCGCTTGACAGCCCTACATACAATCATAGAAGATTAGGGTTGGAAAAGTTCTCCGGAGGGCATCTAGTCCAACCCCCTGCTCAAAGCAGGACCACACCAACTAAATCATCCCAGCCAGGACTTTGTCAAGCTGGGCCTTAAAAACCTTTAAGGATGGAGATTCCACCACCTCCCTAGATAACCCATTCCAGTGCTTCACAACCCTCCTAGTGAAATAGTTTTTCCTAATATCCAACTTAGACCTCCCCCACTGCAACTTGAGACCATTGCTCCTTGTTCTGTCATCTGTCACCACTGAGAACAGCCTAGCTCCATCCTCTTTGAAACCCCCCTTCAGGTAGTTGAAGGCTGCTATCAAATCCCCCCTCACTCTTCTCTTCTGCAGACTAAATAAGAACAATTCCCTCAGCCTCTCCTCATAAGTCATGTGCCCCAGCTGCCTAATCATTTTCGTTGCCCTCTGCTGGACTCTCTCAAATTTGTCCACATCCTTTCTGTACTGGGGGGCCCAAGACTGGATGCAATACTCCAGATGTGGCCTCAGTGCCAAATACAGGGGAATAATCACTTCCCCTCAATTTGCTGGCAATGCTCCTACTAATGCAGCCCAATATGCCATTAGCCTTCTTGGCAACAAGGGCACACTGTTGACTCATATCCAGCATCTCATCCACCGTAATCCCCAGGTCCTTTTCTGCAGAACTGCCGCTTAGCCAGTCGGTCCCCAGCTTGTAGCAGTACATGGGATTCTTCCGTCCTAAGTGCAGGACTCCGCACTTGTCCTTGCTGAACCTTCTCAGATTTCTTTTGGCCCAATCCTCCAATTTGTTTAGGACACTCTGGACCCTATCCCTACCCTCCAGCATATCTACCTCTCCCCCCAGCTTAGTGTCTTCTGTGAACTTGCTGAGGGTGTAAATCCCTCCCACCATCCAGATCATAAATGAAGACGTTGAAGAAAAACGGCCCCAGGACCGACCCTTGGGGCACTCCGCTTGAAACCGGCTGCCAAATAGACATCAAGCCATTGATCACTACCTGTTAAGCCCGAAGATCTAACTAGCTTTCTATTCACCTTACAGTCCATTCATCCAATCCATACTTTTTTTAACTTGCTGGCAAGAATACTGTGGGAGACTATCAAAAGCTTTGCTAAAGTCAAGGTATATCACATCCACCATATCCACAGAGCCAGTTATCTCATCATAGAAGGCAATCAGGTTGGTCAGGCATGACTCACTCTTGGTGAATCCATGTTGACTGTTCCAGATCACAATCCTCTCCTCGAAGTGCTTCAAAATGGATTCCTTGAGGACCTGCTCCATGATTTTTCCAGGGACTGAGGTGAGGCTGACCAGTTCTCCGGATTCTCCTTCTTCCCTTTTTTAAAGATGGGCACTATATTTGCTTTCTTCCAATCATCTAGGACCTTCCCCAATCACCACGAGTTTTCAAAGATAATGGCCAATGGCTCTGCAATCACATCAGCCAACTCCCTCAGCACCCTTGGATGCATTGCATCCAGCCCCATGGACTTGTGCATGTCCAGCTTTTCTAAATAGTCCTTAACCTGTTCTTTCACCACTGAGGGCTGCTCACCTCCTCCCCATACTGGGCTGCCCAGTGCAGCAGTCTTGGGGCTGATGTTGTCTGTGAAGAACAAGGCAAAAAAAAGCATTGAGTACTTCAGCTTTTTCCACATCGTCTGTCACTAGGTTGCCTCCCCCATTCAGTAAGGGTCCCACACTTTCCCTGACCATCTTCTTGTTGGTAAAACACCTGTAGAAACCATTCTTGTTACCCTTCACATCCTTGCTAGCTGCAACTCCAATTGTGCTTTGGCCTTCCTGATTACACCTCTGCTTGTTTGAGCAATATTTTTATACTCCTCTCTAGTCATCTGTCAAAATTTCCACTTCTTGTAAGCTTCCTTTTTGTGATTAAGCTCACTGAAGATTTCTCTGTTGATAGCAAATATGGCAGGTGACCAGCTTGGCTTCTTTCTGCACATTGGGATGGTTTGTTCATGCACAATAAGGCTTTAAAATACAGCCAGCTCTTCTGGACTCCTTTCCCCCTCATATTAGCCTCCCAGGAGATCCTGCCCATCAGTTCTCCAAGGAAGTCAAAGTCTGTTTTTCTGAAGTACAGGATCCGTATTCTGCTGCTCTCCTTTCTTCCTTTTGTCAGGATCCTGAACTCAACCATCTCATGGTCATTGCTGCCGAGGTTGCCACCCACTTCTACTTCCCTACCAATTCTTCTCTGTTTGTGAGCAGCAGGTCAAGGGGTGCACGGCCCCTAGTCGGTTCCTCCAGCACTTGCACCTGGAAGTTGTCCCCAACATTCTCCAAAAACTTCCTGGATTGTCTGTGCATTGCTGTATTGCTCTCCCAGCAGATGTCAGGGTGATTGAAGTCCCCCATGAGAACCAGGACCTGTGATCTGGAAACTTCTGTTAATTGTCCAAAGAAAGCCTCGCCTACCTCATCCTCCTGGTTTGGTGGTCTATAGCAAACACCCTGTGACGTTGTACAGTCTATATGGTTTTATAAAAATATGATAAGTGAATATAATGTAACTGGGATATGTTTCATGCAAAAGGTCTCGTCAGGTATCATTACAAAGCTTATAATTTACTGAGTGTGATCATCCTATTTGTATAAATGTACCACCCTTGTATCTAAAACTAGAAATATAAAATATAACTCTGAGGGCCTGTTGTAATTATGCAAAGTGTGGGCCATTAATGGTGGTTTGGAATCTTGATGACTCCCAGGACCATTGTCTGCAGATGGCTGTGTTTTACCTGTGAGTCTTCCTGTATGTGTGTGTGCTGGCAAGTGGGTAATGAAGTCTTGCAGTGACATGTGATCTTGTCACCTGAACTGGAATCCATCTTTAACCTGGTGCTTTTCCAGTGAGGGGGGTGGAAACCCAGAAGGACAAAGGGTTCCCGCCTTATGCAAAAGATATATAAAGGGGTGGAACAGAACAGAGAGAGAGAGGAGCCATCATGAAGAATCCCCTAGCTACCACCTGAGCTGGAACAAGAGCTGTACCAGGGGAAAGAATTGTGCCCAGGCCTGGAAGGTGTCCAGTCTGAGGAAAAAACTTACTAAAGCATCTCTGAGGATGCGATTATCTGTATTCAGTTTGATTAGCCATAGATTTGCACATTTTATTTTATTTTGCTTGGTGACTTACTTTGTTCTGTCTGTTACTACTTGGAACCACTTAAATCCTACTTTCTATATTTAATAAAATCACTTTTTACTTATTAATTAACTCAGAGTATGTATTAATACCTGGGGGGAGCAAACAACTGTGCATATCTCTCTATCAGTGTTATAGAGGGCGAACAATTTATGAGTTTACCCTGCATAAGCTTTATACAGGGTAAAACGGATTTATTTGGGTTTAGACCCCATTGGGAGTTGGGCATCTGAGTGCTAAAGACAAGCACACTTTGGGGCAGGTAATTCAGACCCTGGGTCTGTGTTGGAGCAGACGGGAGTGTCTGGCTCAGCAAGACAGGGTTCTGGAGTCCTGAGCTGGCAGGGAAAACAGGGATAGAAGTAGTCTTGGCACGTCGGGTGGCAGCTCCCAAGGGGGGTTCTGTAATCCAACTTGTCATATGCACATCACGACATCACCCTTGTTGCTCTCGCCTCTAAACTTAACCCAAAGACTCTCAACAGGCTTTTTTCCAGTTTCATACTGGAGCTCTGAGCAATCATAATCTTTCATCCAAAGACCTCAAAGTACTTCGTAAGCCCAAAACATGCTTTACATTGTCTCCATGAAGTACTGTATGCAAGAGATGAGTAAACAATGGCAAAAGGAAGATTAAGTGTCTTGACTATAACCACTGACTTGCTGTTACATTGACAAGAACAGAACTCAAATCTCCTGACTCCCATGCCCTGATCCGGCAGTCTCCAACAAGGAGTAACACACAGAGGGAATGGCGAAAGACAGATATGTTGCACCTTGAAAAAATAATTGCAATCAAAGAAATTGGAAAAGACTGAAACAAGCTTGTCTTAATTGAACATTAGTGAATAGGACTTTAAAAATTCAGCCTAAAAGATACCATTATTCATATACATTGTCAAGCAATAGAGGCAACTCTCATAATCGGTGCTCCCTTGAGTTGATTAGAATACCTAATGAAGCCTTATGTAAAACGCTAGGAAAAAACCCTCCGCAAGAGACCCTAATCACCAGGCAGGTCTAATTTTGACAGAATACAGGTATCCAGCAGGTTAACCCCTTTACCAGAGGGTCTATCACTAGATACCGGTCTTGTGCAGTCCTTTGGTTTCCTGGTTAGCTGGAGAAAATTAAGGGGAAAATTAGATATTAGCTCTTACAGACTAGAGATTCAACATTAATTTATTCCCTCCCTCCTCCCAACATTGAATGATAAGGCTGCTGGTAGATGGAGTTTCATCCTCTGCTGTTGCTAGGGAGCCAGAGACCCAAACAGCATTCTTTTGTTTAAAACTGAAACACACAGTTCTTTCAATTCCTGCTGTAGAGACTTTTGCATAATTCTACTTTGCATTTGGTTATACTGTATCATTCACGCACATGTGACAACACGTAACACGGACTGAAGTGATTAAAAGCTAAAAAGCATCTCTTCCCACCTACGACGTATAAAAACTTTTCGTTCCTAAAATAACTCATTTTCAAGTATGCTCAATAGAAAACAGACTCACAGCCTAAGGAAAGGCAAGTCTAAGGGCTGGTCTACACCCAGCCGCTAGTTCGGCGGCTGGGGATCGAAGTTCCGGGTTCGACTTATCGCGTCTGGTCTGGACGCGATAAGTCGAACCAGGAAGTGCTCGCCATCGACTGCGGTACTCCAGCTCAGCGAGAGGAGTACCGCGGAGTCGACGGGGAGCCTGCCTGCCGCGTGTGGACCGCGTCTGAACCGCGGTAAATTCGAACTAAGGTATGTCGAATTCAGCTACGTTATTAACATAGCTGAATTTGCGTACCTTAGTTCGAATTGGGGGGTTAGTGAGGACCAGGCCTTAGACAGTATTAAGCCACCTTTACATTCTCCCAACCCTGGGCTGCCCCAGAGACTGAAGAAATCCTCATCGTAACTGCTGTGGGGGCCTAAATTACAGCAACCATAGACCCACCTATAATCCCTAGCGCGCTGCATGCTACATGCCGCTGATGAACACAGTGCTACTGCCAACAGAGGGGCTTGTACATACTTGGAGGGGCAGCCTTCCAGCTGTCTTCCTCTAGGTCAATGGTCCCCAAACTGTGGGGCACGCCTCCCTAGGAGGGCGTTGTGGGGCCCAGACCAGCCCCCCGGGGGGCGGGCAAGGAGGGAGCACCACCAGCTCCGCTCTGTCTCAGCCCTGGCCCCGCTCCCACCCGTGGGCCCTGCTCTTGGCTGTGGCTCCCAGGAGTAGGGGGTCAGATTCCATTAAGGGTAAGGGGGGAGCATGACAGAAAAAGTTTGGCGACCACTGCTCTATGCTAGGGGAACTCCTCCTGACAGCCCCTTTATACTGCTCAAGCTCTTTTACCCAGCATGAAGAGGCTAGAATGGGTGTGAGAATTTCACCCCAGTTATTTAAATATTTGTAACCATTTCAGAAACCAAAAAGGCCCTTACCAGCAAAATCTTGTATTAGCTGCAGGCACCTACTTTACAATCAAATCCCAGCTAAATATAGTGATGTGTAAAAAGGATATTCTTAAAGGGGAAAAAAATTAAAATGACTCAATATTAATTGCTCTCTAAACAAGTTTTGGCCATGCTATTTCCAAAGTTATACAGTATGTTTAAAATGAAAGCTAACTTTCTGTATGCATAAAAACTTTTTCTAAATAAGTCTTTAGAAAACATTATGGAACTTTAGTCAAACCTCCATGATAAATTTTTTATTATAACAATAAATATTAATGCAAAAACATCAAATATTAGCTCTTAAAATCTTCCAACCAAACACTGGAAATGAAGGACAAAATTATAGTTTTCTACAAAATTTTGTATTTCTGTTCCCTCGAGACTATGTGATCCCACAAAAAGAATTTCACACATCTTTCCTAGTTAACCAGAAGACCTGCAATTACCAGACACAACTAATTTTTTAAGAAAACTCAGATGTGCAGACAGTCAAAAACTTGGGCAGACAGGACAACTCGCCTTCATTTGCTACATGCTATTTACAAGCTGGTACATACACTTTTTAGGGTTGTCAGGAAAGAAGACAGTAGCTGACCACAGAAGTCTCTCCTGTATTCAATACTGTTCCCTTGCCAGGGGCCTCCACATTCCATTTTTCACATCAGTCTAACTCCCCTAAGGAACATTATTTCTCAGCACTGGAATGTAAGCGTATTCATCACAAGCAACACAAACTTGAGAAAAGCTCCACTACCTAGAAATGCTAAGAACGTTGTACTAACATTATTCCAATAGATAACCCAATTTTTTATAATGTGTAACTCCCTAAATTGTTCCAAAAAGCCCACTTTTACTATATTGATGATTATAGAAAGATGAACATATCACCAAACACTTACAGGGTTTTTTCCCCTAAACAGATTTGTTTTTAATTTTTTTCTGAAATCATAGTGCATTTGTGAACTTTAATTAAGAGTGCCATTGGAATGAAGGATACGTAACAATGAACAGTTCATAAAAAGAACAAACAGCAACACAGTGCTGTTTATGCACCTGCTGATATTCTCTAGAATATTTGTAAGTAGGGTTTAAAAAACACTGTAAATGCACCTTATTACACCTTTTATTTAGAGTGAAAAGACACTAATTTTAAAAAGACGTAGTGAAGAAAAATATATGTCTTTTTAATTGATTTTATTTATAGTCATTCCATATATACTTTTGTTGTAGATGTTTTTTAGTTTGATACTTCACAACAATTTTTAATAATGTAATATAAACAGATATTTGTAATTATTCCATTTGATGTACAAAAGCTTAACTATCATTCTCTGAAGCCCTAACACTGGATTTTCACAAGCAGTGTGTACTTGAAAATTAGTGCTGTGAAACTACCGGTAAGTATTGTTAATGGTTGCTGATCAAAACACGCAATCTACCATACATACTTCTAAGAGCTGTGTATA
The DNA here is from genome assembly GCF_002925995.2 of Terrapene triunguis. NCBI lineage: Eukaryota > Metazoa > Chordata > Testudines > Emydidae > Terrapene > Terrapene triunguis. The sequence continues at coordinate 27,370,640 of NW_020664417.1, read as the reverse complement.
CCAAAATACAATACTGGGGATTAGGATAACTAGATTCTTCCTCCCAGTTACATTTTTTTATTATTATTCTGCATTTTGAAGTATTCTAAGAGTAAGTCTAGTTAGTATCTTCCTTGCTTAGCTTTCTCAGGCCATTCACATATTCATAATAAAAATAAGCCAAAAAAAGATTAAAGTATATATTGAGCATTTCATGCTCACCACTTCATATCCAAGAGAGCTAGATAATTATCTACAAACAATTTTTCCTGCTTGTTATATGGCTCCTTGCTGCTCCTTATTACACTGCTGTAGCAGACAGTAACTTCTGAGTCTCTCTCAGTAGAATATTAACAAGAAAATTTACAGATATCCCTTGTTTATGACTTTAGAAATTAAAGTGGTCTAACCTGAACTGGTCTTCATTAGCTTTCAAGCATCAGACATGATGCTGGTACTGCTATCTACACAAATGCATTCTCTTCCCATTTTCCCTGTGGTTTTTTTTTTCTTTCTAAACGTGCATGCATAGAGGAACAACATTCTTTCTGATAGTTAATTTCCTGCTTGGGTGACCCAACCACCCCTTCTGCCTGTAGATATGTGCTGCATGTGTCATATAGGCAGTGCTTCCACATACCAGCTTGATGACCTCAGCCATTCCCAGACAACTGCTTTTTTATCAATTTCTATTAATTTATTCATTATTCTTTGATAATGCAGTAGTAAATATGGGGATTTGGAGTGTCTGATCTCTTATGAATCCCAAGGTCAAATCCTGGCATACGATCAACAACAAATTTACTTATGCCCTGCTATAACCAGAGACCACTAGAGCATGATAGACTTAAATTCCAAAACAAAGCATACTGATTTCTGCCATGCTAAATTCCAAAATAACCTTAAATTTCTAGGTCAGCAATTTAAGTGCCCTCTGGAAGAAACCAGGGACTCTGTTGCTAACCTGCCACTCAGGTGCTATACGTGCGTGGATTGAATTCAGAACAGCTCTGCCTTTCCCCACTGTTTATTTGACTGATGCCATATCTTCACTGCTTCAAAAAAAAAAAAAAAAAAAGTTCTTTTTTAAACCTAGGAATGACACACACGACACACCTTTTTATTCTAAGTTAGACCTATCCTGGTCTTCACTGCTAAAAAAGGTGTGTTTTTAACCTGGGGATAACGAAGGCTATGTCTACACTGCGCACCTTACAGCAGCACAGCTGTTCTGCTGTAAGGTACGCAGTGTAGCCACTCTTTGTCGGCAGGAGAGCTCTTCTGCCAACAAAATAAAACCACCTCCAATGAGAGGCGCTAGCTTTGTTGGCGGGAGAGCATTTCCCACTGACAAAGCGCTGTCCACACCAGCCCTTTTTGTCGGTAAAACTTTTGTCAGTCAAGGGTGTGTTTTTTTTCACAGCCCTGAGCGACAAAAGTTTTACCCAAGTGCAGTGTAGACATAGCCTAATGCACAAGAGCTATCTGGAGTGAAAAAACAAAAA
>NW_020664417.1:27347397-27368756 GCF_002925995.2 Terrapene triunguis | reverse complement strand
CACTGCCAACCAGACAGTCAACGGTGCTGACTGGAGCTGCCAGGATCCCTTTTCAACCGGATGTTCCAGTTGAAAACTGGACATCTGGTCACCCTACCCTGGAATCTTTAATGCAGAAGACTGAATTTCATTCAGTGACAACGTCATTGAATTAAAAATTGGGGTTTCTAACAAATTAAATGTGAAAACAGATGGTAAGAGCAGCACAATAAACACATTTATTTTTATATTAATTTTGAAATTTTAAAATTCAACCATATTTTCAGCATTTGATATGCCACAGGTTTTTGAACTGACAACATACCTGCATTGTAAAAATTGTTGAGAGAAAGGGAGCAGAATTTTAGCAACTAGATATGAGACATTTGGGGCCTTGATCCTCTGAAGAGGCATGCAAGGCAATTTAGGATTACAGGATAAAATGATCAACAGTGGAATAGTGTTGAAATTTAAGTTTTTGTCTTCAAAGTTCAGCCAATACCCCATTAAGATGAAAAGAGCAGGTCATACCACTCAGCTATTATTTCAGGCCCTACAGACCCAGGAAGACACCACTGCATCCGTTTACACATTCCTATAACCTTTAAAACATGATTGAATTGCCAGATAAGATCAGACCAGTGGACACCAAGTCTGGTAGATTATCTCTGATAGTGGCCAGCACTTTTCAAGGAAGGTCCTAGAAAAAACGAAGTGGACAATTTGAAATAACCAGATTGGGGATTCTTCATAATCCATGTCCTTTATGGTATATCCACCCATGCTAGTTTGAATCCAGCTAGCATGAGTAACAGTAGCAGTGAAAACAGCACAGAAGGGGCTTCAGCATATATGGTACAAGGTCAGCATGGACCCTGGGTAAGTATTCTGCTCATTAGCCCATGCTGCACTGTCTTCACTGCTATTGTTACTCGCCCTAGCTGGATTCAAAATAGCTCGAGTTGGCTTGCACCGCTTTGCTGTATGGACACACTCAAAAAACTGACTGATGCCCTGAAAAATGAGAATTTATTTCTCTTTTTAAAAGTCCTATCTAATGAAAATGCCTATTTTTATCCAAACAATGTTTAATCCCTTTTTGAATCCTACTAAGCTTTTGGCTTTAATATAGTGTGGAAGTAAGTTCCCCAAGTTAATTCTGCATTGTGTTTAAAAAAAGCGGGGGGGGGGGATTTTCTTGTGTGTCAAATTTTATACAAGCTGCCTTTCATTTTCATTCATCATTGAATGTTCTTTTGGTTTTGTAATTACACTAGTAGTTAATCTGAAACGTTGTAAAACTCTGAAATCTGCAGATGAAGTGCTATATAAGTCTATGTATTGTTTTTTAAAATCTACTGCAGATGATGGTCATCGGTCTACAGACTTCAAAAACAGCAGGTGACCTTGGAAACTATTCAAGCTGCAGTCACACAACAGGGTTCTTTTTATGGCTGTTTCAAGTAGTCTAATAAGAGACTGATTTTATGGCAATCTTCAGTGAATTTTTTAAAAAATGCATTAATCATCTATACAAACATCTGGAAAGTAGTAGTTATAGCAACAACAACAAAATTCCCAACTTGATCAAGTAACTAAAGACTGCAGCTGAGAGTATAGCATACTAGAAGTCAGTTACACTCATCAGAATAAGGTTGAGAAAGAAAGCCCTTAAGGTGCACTAAATAATTTAAGTTTTATAAAAAGGGGGGAAATTTACAGTACCGCAAACATGGAATACATTTATAGAAAAAAATTTGACCAGTATTATTGGAGATATTTCTATTTTGATAAAGGCATTGATTCAAACAACCCAGCTTCTGCCTGATTTTGCAGAGAAGTCATGTGCTTATTTCATAACATCAGTGTTACCATGGAAATATTGTGATGTCACAAAATAAGCATTATGAACTTAATGAAGGACAAATAGTAGTAGGAAAACATTATCTGAGAAGAAGTAAGACCTTGTCTGAACACACAGTTAAACTAATTAATATACATTAAATCCTCCCCCCCCCCCCACTGTGATACGCATTTGAAAGTTCTCGGCCGCATGAAAATCTTTTAATTCAAAGTTGAATATTCAATTATTTTTAAAATCCTTTCTTCAGCCTACAAGTCACAATTCAGAAGATAGAAATAAAAATTGATCAAATGTTTTTCAAATCCTAGAAACTGAATAAGATTAAGAATGACAACTCAGCCAAGATTTTGCTAGTAAAACAGAATTAGGACATCCCAAAGAGAAAGAGAAGGTGCACATGCTGAACACAGTGACAATTCTAATTCATTTACATTAAAAACCATACATATTAAAATCACAAATCTTAAATAGCCCCACTGACTTTGCATTTCACCCAGAGTCTGTTGTTCTCTAGATTTCTACTCTACATTTGGATATACATGCACTCAAATAAATCCAACTGCACATTGAAATAAATTTCCTATATTCAATTAACACAGGAGTAGTAAGAAGTCTGAGAGATCAGCAATTGTATCAAGTGTAAACTAAATTCCTTTCTGAAGGAAAAATCAGAGGGGTTGAGCAGTGGTGGGTGTCCTGCTCTGCCCCCTAATTACTGCAGCATTTTGTAGTGAGAGGTGCTTAATCTTGGCCCCTAGTTCCTACCAACTGTAGGGAAACATAAGCTCCGAAATTCCAAATTATTTGTTGGTCTGAAAAGCTTCTCTGTTCAACAGCTGGTCTGACTTCTGCCACTTGCAGCTGCAATGAAGACACTTATGGGACTCTCTCTTAGATGTCATCGTTGGGGACCATGTTTACCCCTCATAATACAGGAGGGACCCCTAAATTACCATGCTTCCCCCTTTTCAAGAAGTTATAGCCATAATGGTCTACTTCGAGTGAGAGTTGTAGGTGCTTAATGGGTTACTGTAGTTTCCTTCTCTCTGCTATTCACCTTGTTTTGGCACTTTTTCCCTACCACCACCATTTGGATGGTGTGTGTTTATGTTCCTCAGGCCCTTATTGCTGCCATTTTCCCTCATTTCCACCTCCTTCTCATCTGTTTTTCAAGTACCCAGTACCATCAGCATGTCTGTGTTTATACAGCATGAGTAATCTCTGCCCCAAGGAGATTACAGTCAGTTTTACAGACAATGAAGTTTAGACAATACACCAGATGACTAAATAAAGGTAAGTCTCAAAACAGTGACAATGCTCCTTTTTAAACATCTCTATTGGATTATTGTTAAGAGCTTCCTGGGAAGAAAAGTGTTTCATAGAAAGTGAAATGGAGCAGAATTTCAAGGGGCAAAATAGAGGTAGTCTTGTGCCAAGCATAAGAGGCAGTTTCTAATTTACTGCTTGATATTCCACTTCCTTTTATTTTTAAAGGAGAATGGAGAGGTTGGTGGGGCTTTGTTTTCAGGATCCCTATTGTCTTTCCCTAGCCACCCCAAAAGCACAACATAATGATTAATCTCCCTCAGGGTGAGGGTCAGACGTGGCTTTTGGTTGCTAGTTGATGTTGCATCTCCAGACCAGAAGTCAATAATAGGTTGACATACCTTCACACCACTGCAGAAGAGTGTGTTTTCTGTAACTTACCGGTACTATGACCTTGTTATACACTATAGTTGGACCATGGCACAGGTCTCCCATTCCCTCATTTAGTCAACATCTTCCCTCCATGTGTGTGGATTTCCCTTCTATCTACATTTTCTTCTGTATACCTTCCCTTCTGTTTCTCTCCCTTCCCAAAGGCCTGTTCAAGTGCCTTTTTTTTGCATGGCGTTCACTTTGTTGTTCCATTCGGGCAAATGCTGACTAGTAGCATGTCAGTTTCACTCTGATTCTGATTTTATAAGGGTCCTTAGGAAAGTACAATATGTTCGATAAGTAATACAGTTGAAGTCCTCCCTTCAGTACTGAGAAAATAATCTCTCAATGCCGGTTGCTGCAAGTAAACTTTAATTTTTACAACCCCAAACTAAAATTTAAAATCCTTATATTTAAATCTAACCTATACTTTAACCAACGTCTTTGGTAACTCGTTTCATTACCTACCTACTCTCCCTTTCTGTAATATCAATTTATCCTAATGGAGGTAACATCTACATCTACGAACAATATCCAGTACAAACTATTGCATGCCTAGGTATGGGGGTTGCCCGAAGTATAACAAGTTTTTACTTTTAAATTGTTAAATCTCGTATAAGTCACTATAATAATTTTCCTTTTATTACTCTCAGAGTTAAAAAAAGAAAACATTTCTCTAAATTGAACATATTTAAGTGTCTTAATATCATTTCATCATACATTTTTATTCAAATATTGCACTGATGTTTTGTATTTTACAAAAGCAACAATGGCAAAATTGTGACTTGCTGAGATTAAAGAGTTATCCACATAATCTATGAAGTGCCTGCAAATAATAAAAGTGAGTGTCCTGGACAGAGTCATACAATATTTCTGAAACTGATATCAGAGGTTATTCAGAATAATTTTGCTCACCTTAAATAGCGATATTTCCTCTGCCAAAAAAACTGTGCTATTAGCGTTCTAATTTTAGGTTCCCTTCAAAAACATCTTCAGAACAACTGCCGACACGATGATTCTAGATAACTACACTAGCGAAGATAAGAGATTCATCCACTGCTTCAAATGTTTTTATTTGAAAATTATAGATAGGACAGATAAGGAGTCTAACTTTTTTTAATTAGAATACATCCAAGGCTTTTGTGCCCCCAAACTCCTACAGATTTGGTGTATACTTCTGACCAAACTATTTAACAGCTAACTAAAATATTTGTTTAATTTGGTTGTTGCTTCACTGGAAATTCGAATTTGTGTCTGAGTCATTCAGCCCAAAATCTTAGCCCTATGCAACCAGAAGCAATTTGAAAGGGTCAAAGATTAGAAAATTCATCTTCTGCAATTGCTGATCATCTATCTGGTGTGCATTTCTTACCAGCCAAATACAGACAATGTTCATAGTTTTATTTTTATTTTTAATATTTTTGCACTCTGTCAACTATTATTGAGGGGAAGAGGCAGAGTGGGACCTCATGGTGGAGAGCAGGTGGGGCAATGGTCCAGGTGCTGGTGGCTCCCCCACTTCTCAGGAGCTTCCAGCAGCAGCACTCCAAAGGTGGCGAGCCAGCTGGCCTCCAAAGGGAGATGCACTGCATCTGACATTTCTTGCCCCATTTGCGGAGGGTTAGCCTCCCCAAGCCTTATACCTACCGCCCATATGTGGAATGTGTTCTGAGGTTGTCCATCATGGAGTTTGTAAGATAAATCTATATACTCTCAGATTCACTTAGAGAGGTGTTGTTTCGATATGGCAGTGCCTCTTTTCGGTGGTGGAAAGGAATAATCATTCTAATTTCTGGAAGAGTTTAGAGTCCTGTCCAGTAAAACGCTAATGCTCGCCTCATGGGTAGGGTGTGGACAGCTGCTTCCTGTTGGTTACTGTGAGGCTTTGTGAAGAAGCACAGAAAGTGTATTGGTTGATTGAAATGAAAAGACGGGATCTTAGGTAAAAAAATCTTAGGTGTGGGCATAGTGTGACTTTGTCTGTATAAAACAATGTGTATGGTGGATAGGCCATAAGGGACATAATTTTGCCAACCCATCGAGCAGAAGTGATGGTGACAAGGAAGGCCATTTTCATGGATAGGTGAACACAAGAGCAGGTTGTCATTAGTTCAAACGGGGACCTAGCTAGAGATCAAATGGCTGTCTACGGAGGAGTGAAAAGTGATTGCCACCAAGTGCACCCTAATGGAGCTGGTGGTGAGTCCGAACTGTTTAAGGTATAGTATGTAGTCAAGGATAAGTGATAATAGAGCATGTGTCTCATCAACTTGGTGGGAAGTGCACCTACATCGAAATCTAATCCATTTGTGAACCTAAAGTGCGCCTGGTGGTGTAACACTTGGTATTCAAAAGTATCTGGTTGACTGCCTCCAAACAGATTATTTCTGAATCCTGGAACCACAGAGGAGCCAGACTCTGAGGTGGAGCATCTGAGGATAGGAATGGAGAATGTGTCCTTTGTCCTGTGAGAGGAGCCATGGTGTTATATGTAGAAAGATCGGTCTGCATACCATCATTGGAGGAGGTAAGTATACAAGACCTGTCGAGGCCATGTGGGATCTATTAGTATGACATAGGCTCATGTATTTAACAGAGTACTCAGAAGAGGAGGGGAAAGGGAGAGAAGGTATACAGGAAAGATGCTCCCCATGTTATGTCTCCCAGCGATCTGCATTCCAGTCCCACTCTGGAACAGAATTGAAGGCAGCGGGTGTTGCGTGGAGTGGCAAAGAGATCTATGGTGGAGCGTCCCCATAGGTTGAATATGAGTTGAATGGCTCGCATATCCAACTCCCACTCATAATCATGCAAGAATGTCCTGCTCAATGCATCCACGGAGATGTTCTGGTGTCCCGGGAGGTACCCGGCTGTAATGGAGACATTTTTCTGGATACACCAGTTCCACCGTTTGATCACCTCAGAGCATAAAGAGTGGGACCTCGCTTCGCCCTGCCTGTTGACACAATACATGCAGGAGAGATTGTCTGTCATCACTCCTATGGTATGATGTTTGAGAAGAGGTAGGAAATGTTGGCAGGCATTGCGGACTTGTCGTAGCTCTAGGAAGTTGATGTGTAAGGAGGATGTGGTGGACGACCATCTGCCCTGCACTGTGTGTTCATGTAGATGCACTCCTCAACTGATTAGTGGTTAGTATCTTAGTCGGTGGTGGTTGTAGAAAAGGAACTCCAACACAGACGTTGTTTGGCTGTGTCCACCACAGTTGAGTCCTTGGCTCACATTGGCGTGGATGAAAGCTTGTGGAAGCTATGTTTGTGAGCATGCCTGGAAAGGGGGGAGGCTTCTCAGGGCCTTGATCACACCTTCAAAATTGTTGCTTTGGTGGTGGTGCGTGACAGTTAGATCCCTGAGGAGTGGAGTGTCTATGTTTAGGAGGAGGACTTTGTCATTGGAGCTGGGTATCGTAATGCCATTGAGAAGTGTATTGTTGTATACAGGACTGCAGAGGGAGTTTGAGTCTCTCTTTGGTGCTGGCGTGTTTATGTCAGGCGAACACAGTGTAGCTCAGGAATCTTTAAGGGAGTGCAGAGAATTATCCGTGTGCTCTGAGAATAGTTTCTGTCCCTCAAACGGCAAGTCCTCTTACTGTGGTTTGTACATCCTTAGGAAAACCCATGAGGTGTGCATTGTGGCTCCACATCTTGACCACAGCAGTCAAAATGGATCAAGCAACGGTGTTTGCAGAGACTAGTGAGGCTTGTAGGGCTGTACGGGCTAGGAGGTGTCCATCCAATATCAAGGCTTGGCATTGCTCCTTCTGGGTCTCCAATCGATCATGGCAGAGTTAGTCCAATTTGGAGTAGTTTAGGTAGTTATACTTTGCCATGAGGGCTGCATAGTTTGAGATCCTAAACTAGAGCATGACTGATGAATATGCCTAGCATCCAATTAGGTATAGACGTTTCCAATCTCTGTCTGGATTGTGAGAACAGGATTGGAACTGACGGCCTCTCTCTTGCACCGCACTGACCACCAGAGAATTTGGGGTGGGGTGCGAAAATAAGAATTCTGCATCCTTCACCAAAACATAATATTTCCTCTTGGCATGTTTGCAAGCCACAGGAATAGATGCTGGGGTCTGCCACAGCACCTTTGCAGGGTTGAGAAGAGCCTTATTGATCAGCAGTGCGATCTTGGTGCAAGAGGATGTGTGAAGACTATCCAGCAGTTCACGCTACTGGTCTTTAACTTCCTCCAACGGGCTCTGTAAAGATTCTGCAACCCTGCAGAAAGTGTCTGAAGTTGTCGACAGATTGGGGGGAGGGCGCGCCTCGGCAGGTGAGGAGAATGAAAAAGGGAAGTTGGTGCAGCCTCCTCCTCCCATTCTTCCTCTTGTTCTTCCTGTTCAGCTGATGCCAGCTGTGATTCGACCTCCTGAGGGCAAGAGATCGATGGAGAAGGAAGAGGTGTAGGTCTCCACCCATACTCTCTGGTAGGTTTCCCAAACTGTGCCCTGTACATGACCCAAGGGTCCCAATACGGTCAGTCTGATGGGAGTGGCACATGTGGCTGCCTCCACGGTGGTCCCTACCAGGGTTGAGTACCAGCGGGAGATTGCATATAGTGAGGTTGGGCAGATGCGAACTGCCCTGTAGCCGAGGGAACAATATAGCCCTTGTCTTCCTCATCATCACCACCACTAGGGAAGGGAGGTGCTGTTCTTGGTGGAGAAAGGGAGAAATGGTGAGTCTGGAGAGGAAGGTGGAAGTGGGGGGAGGTCATGTCACAGAAGAGGAGACTCAGGAGTGTCAGAGAACAACAGGTCCGTCAGGTATCTGAAGTCTTGTGGAGATGGAAGAAGCATCATCAGTGCCAGTGGAAGGGTGTATGTCCCTGAGACGTCAGTAGATGGCACCAGAGGTGTGGCTGGTGTTGCTGGCTTTGCCCGTACTGAGGTCTTACTTGGTGCCAGAAACTGCATCAGTGCCGTAGCTCCTAAAGGCAGCCCAGCTTGGTCCCTAGAGCTGGGAAATGGTGCCAAGGGCCATAGATCTTCTCAGAGTCTTTAGACCATTTCTTTGAGCTGTTACTGGAGGTACTCGGACAAGCCCTGGAGCTACATCCCCCATCAGATGAGGCTGAGGTAACTGACTTCGCCAGGGACAGCATTCTGGTTGGCTGTGCCTCAGAGTGTGAGGAGGAAGCCCGTTTCTTGTCATTCGAATAAGCAAGGGATGACTTTCTCTTCAGGGGACACGGAGAGTGGGGGTCAGCCTACAACTTGGCAGAGCATGAGGGCTTCTCTGGGGAGGAGTCCAAGCCTGGGTCCAATGCCTGTTGAAGCAACTTCTTCATAAGGAGGTTTCAATCTAATGTCCCAGTCCTTCCTGGCCCTGGGTGTCAAGCCGAAGCAGTGGGAACACTTTTGTGGGACGTGTCCCTCTCCCAGACAGCAGCTACACTGTGTGTTGCTGTTTGTTAGCAGGACGGTGGCCGCACAAGAAATGCACTTCTTAAACCCAGGGGATCAGGCATAAGGGTGGGTGGGAAGCAGGGGAAAACAAACTCAAGCTATGAAAGAACTGTGAATGTAAAGACAAAAATATTTTTTTTTTTTTGTTGGATAGAAGAGGAACGGAGAAGAAGAAAATACTAACTATACTACATTAACAGATAAGGCACTATCTAATGAGGGAGTAGGAGAAGTGGGCTCTGCTGCAGATTCCATCCCAGACCAAAGGCAGTAGAGAAGGAACTGGGAGCGGTCGGACCGCACAGCCCTATAGATATGTCCCACACACAGCGCGGGGACGAGGGAGGAGTGCTCGTGTGTAGTCTGACGGGCATTGCTGATGAACATCTCTGAACCCAGGCGCAGGGGGTGCTGCCGCACCTACAAGGAAGCACCCATAAGGACATCACTCGAAGAATAACCATTAATTACCATCTGAGTCACTCCAGAATATAAGTGAACATTTGGGGGGAGGGTTTAAGTTTGAACTTTCAAACAGCACTTCTACAATGTTTAATGATCAGTCTAAACCAAAGTATATAATGGACTGCAGCAAAGGGGTGTGAAAGTAATGAAAATCCTTATGGCTAATAAAGCTAGAAAATAATCCTGACATGCACTAAATATTCAGATTAATAAACCTCACTTTTACTATTAGCACAAAATAATTAGAAAGAACATTGAGGATTTTACTTATTTGACAATAGATATAGGAGTATTAATGTTTATTTGTAAACACTGATATATTTTCCAGAATAATTTGAGTGGATTAAACAAAATGCAGCTACAATTCAGACTTCACAAGTCTCCCAGTAACTAGTACCTAATAACTTTGGCAAAGGTTGGTAGTTATCCTACATGTTAGCTGCTACTTAAATCAGCAATTCATTTGATCATGTGTAAGGTGACTGTTTCAAAGTTATAGGGCTTTTTCAACATGCCAAGTTGCAAAAATGCCCAGATGACGCTGTTTTTAAGTGGCTCTTCTCCCCATTTGTGCATTACCTGGATATAAGCCTAAGGCCTCTTCTTGCAAAACTGATTTAAATGCTATGAGATGCAGGGAGTTGAGGGTACAGCGATAGGGAGTTGAAAGAAAAATAAAATCCTTTCAGGATTCTTTGGCTTAAATCTATACTACCGACGACCCTGCAATGTTCTCTTGTCAGGCATTTAACAGCAAGTATGTGTTTAAGCTCAAAAGTAGAAGCATTAATCATACTGTATTTGAAACAGGGTGGATAAAAATCAATGATTCTTTTAACAAAATCAAAAAAATCGGATTTTTATTTAAATCAGATTTTTTGATTAAATGCTTTTTGAGGAAAAAACCTATCTAAAGATAGTTTTAATTAAGATACATTATAGTTCAAAGATATCATCATGTTATAAGAATTATAAATTCTAATTCTATAGTATGAGACAATATATTCATGTAATGTTTAAGAGAAGTTTTGTAAATGAGTTCCAATAGTTCATGGATTAGGGACCCCTTATGAGGTTCCAGGGGCTTCTGTATAGATTATTTAGGTTAATCTTTCTATCTACCCAATGGGACTCAGTGCTCAATCTAGAAGATACCTTCAGAGATGCTTAGTTTTGCAGTTCTCAAAATGTGGATTTGTGTCTCCAGAGATAACATGCTTGTTAGCAGCAAACATGTTTTAAAATAAATAAATAAATACACAAATATATATATATCAAAACAACAGACCTCAACCCTATTGTCCCTCTGCAAATTTGTGTACACAGAGTCATTCCCTTACCTCTCTCTAAAAGTGCAAAGTTTCAAAAAGTTCAATGAATAGAAGACAAGATTGTTGGGGGCGGAATATATCTGGATAAGGAGAAGTCTGGAGATAAATGTGAAAAGGGAGGGACAGGCAGTAGAAACAAAAGTGAAACTATTTTATCAGCATATTCCAGAAGTCTTGAGGTCTTTCTGAGTGTAGCCTTCATTGATTTGGGATCTACCACACCATTCACTCACTAGAAGGGAAAAACCATCATGGAAGCAGGCCGTAAAAGAGACCCAGTTTGGGAATATTTTAATGAAGTTCCTCTACCTGTGGGTAAGACAGGCATGCGTGCAAAATGCAAACAGTGCAACAAAGAAATGCAAGGCCTGGTTGCCCCAATGAAACAACATCACGAGAAGTGTTCCTTCTCAGGAGATGCTTTGAAGATGATGAAAGGAACATGTCTGAACATGCAGGATCTTCAGGTTGGTAAACTTCTTTATTTCATACTTCTTTCTTAAGGGACTGCCTGTCTTCCTTCTGGACTATTCTTGAATTCTCAGGTTTGAGCAAAAAATATAGTTGTTACTTTGTGGTACTATCATTTTAGATGCAGTTGTGATAAAAAAAGGAATAGCTGAAATAGGCAGATCTTCCTTTTACAATTTCACCTTTAAAGTAGTACTGAGTGTCAGTGAATGCAATGAGTAATACTAAATGGCAGTATGGTAATAGTAATTAAATAACTGCATTGACATTTTATTTAGGAGAATCCATCCTTAACATACAGGATTCTGTAGACTATCCACCTTCAAGATCACCATCATTTTCTATAGTTTCAGAGTTATCTGCCAATGATAGTGTTTCAGTCACATCATGTATGTCACTTAGCCACAGTATATGCAGTAAAATGCAATTAAGGATGTCATTTGAAAGCACAGATTTATTTAACTTGTGCACAGAGGAATCACTACACTCCCTATAGGATTCCAGGGCCCCACACAGTTTTGATTTGTTTTATAAAAAACTGTAGCAAAAAGAAAAAAAAAATCTCCATCATCCAGAAAGAACCATAGATAAATTTGTGATAAGAACCATCAGATTACAAAAAGAGTAATTGATGAAAAGATTGCCCAGTTTGTTTATGCAACAAACTCTCCTTTCCGTATGATTGAGAACCCACACTTCATTAACATGCTTCAGTCATTAAGACCAGGATACAGTCCACCCAACAGAGCAGATGTTGCAGGCAAATTGCTGGATAAAGTGTACGAAAGGGAAATTGAGCAGTGTGCAAAAGGTATAGAGGGTGAAATTGTTAACCTAAGTCTTGATGGGTGGAGTAATGTCCACAGTGATCCTGTTCTATGTGCTTGTGTAACAACAGAAGAAGGGAATGTCTTCCTTACAGAAACAATTGTTACATCAGTGAACTGGTGGAAGTCACTTAAGCGCTTGGATTCAGACACTGTTGAAGTGATAATCTCACTTTTAACAGCAGTAGCTTCTTCTGCCAGTGTAGAAATAATATTTTCTTCCTTTGGACTAATTAATTTCAAATTGAGAAATTGTTTGGGACCTGAAAAATGCTTGTTTTTCTTTTCCAGATTATAAACAAAACAGGAAAATGAAGGTTAAGACGACTGAGTTAGCTGCAGAAGCCAATATTTTAAGTTTCTCATGTTGACCTGGCTGACAAAGTCGATATTTTCTTTAATATTTCATTTAACTATTTTATTTTAAAACAATTTTAACAAAAACAAACCTATTTTAAAAAACGTGAATGTTTAACTAAATTCAAAAATTCATATATGTGCTCGTTTTGTTAAAAGTTTGCTACTGAAGAAAAAAATCCAGAATACATAACATTGTAGTTTTAGTTAAGTAAAACAATTTAAATGTCTGTCTGGTGATGTTCTCCTCCTATTACAGCCTGGCAAGAAAATCCTCCAAATATTAATGATTAACCTGTTGAATTGGAGATAGTTCACCTCCCAATGACTTCATAAATATCTGCTTCAATTATCTTTGGTACATGAAATAACCAATCATTCATTTTCTGCTTTAACTGTAAAACTAATCTGAAAAGTTTGCAAAATAAAGCACTTTAAAAATGTATAGTGTGTACCTTCTAAAAATGAAACCTACATCCATCTCTGAGTTGTGAAGAATATGTATTAAGATTATAACAACCAACAAGAATGCACTTTTATGTAGAAATCCATGATTAAATCGAGTCTTCCTGACTAGTGACTTAAATTATGATTTAAATCAATTTGATTTAAATCAAATCCACCCTGATTTGAAATGAATGCAATTAATTTATTTAAGAGTGGCTCAAAATACAGTTGGTTTGGGTGCTGATAACATGAAGTCTACTGCAGTTAAAACCTTTCCCAAAGCTATTTAAAGTGGGGAAAAGGAAGAGGAGGAGCAGGGAAACCATTGTATGTGACCAAACACTGCCAAGCCATCACCTGAAAGAAAGATTTGGTTGATGAAAATGTAGCGTAACAGGTTTCAGTGGTGACCCACCACACCAGAAACTAATCTCTGAGCATGTAAAATTAAGGAGTCTTTAGGAAGGGGAAACAAAAGGGGGAAGGAATCTGAAACCACTAAAATATGTTTAAGTAACGTGAAGAATCTGCCCAACCCATAAAACCAAGTTAGAGGATGAAAGTCTGACCTTAGCTCACCTGACAACAATTTAGGGATTTTGCAAGGTCCTGATATCGATACTGTGCCAGCATGTGCTGCATTATCAAATTGAAATGCAGCAAGTTAACCCAAATTGTCAGTCTACATTTCCAGTATTCAGTGAAGGGGCTTTACATTTAAGAGCTGCTATTAATTTTAAATAAATTGCTCTTTTCAGGGGGGGGGAGGGAGGAAGAGAGAGAGAGAGAGGAATAGTAATAGCTTTAGGATACACTAAATTACTCCCAAATTATGTGTTTACTTGATAGGGTCTTGAAGGAGTTGTTACCCATTTCTCTGGATGCAAGGTCGATGATAACTATACAGAGACACACTAATTTTGAGCCCAATTCCCTTTGAGATTTGTGTCCTGATGGGAACTTGCAGAACCCTACCCTTTTGTATTTGCAGTCAGAGAGCAGCAGCAAAAACATACACTGTTTGTTAAGGAGGCAACTCCTCCCAATCACAGAGAAAATAAAGAACACTTAAAATCACTCCCTCCTGCTTGATAACTTGTCCTGCTTTGGGTTTCATGACACCATTCTCTCTTCATTCTATCTCTGGCTGTTCCTTCAGTCTCTTCCGAGAAGGTCCTAACCATTTCTGCTACACTTACTGTGGGTTATTACAGGGCTTTGTCCTAGCCCCCTTCTCTTCTCTCTCTCTCTCTCTGGATGAACTACGCATTCATGTTGCTTTAATTATGATCTCTACACTGATGACTCTCAAATCTTCTCCTAGCCAATGGCCATCTAGCCAATCCCACATCTCCTTGTTAGTGTCTCACTGTTAACTGAAAGTGAACTCATTTTTCCTCCAAACTCCTTGCCACTGTCCCCATTCTCTACCTCAGGGGGAGGGATAGCTCAGTGGTTTGAGCATTGGCCTGCTAACCCCAAGGATTGTGAATTCAATCCTTGAGGGGGCCATTTAGGGATGGGGGGGGAGGGAAATCTGTCAGGGACAGTACTTGGTCCTGCTAGTGAAGGCAGGGGACTGGACTCAATGACCTTTCAAGGTCCCTTCCAGTTCTATGAGATAGGTATATCTCCATATATTTACCACTATTCACCACTACCCTCTAACTGGCTCATAACCTGGGTATCATCTTTGACTCCTCCCTCTCCCTTGTCAGAGTCAGCCTATTTCCAAATCTTGCTGTTTCTTCATACACTAGTTATGCAAGTCCTGACTTTCTCTTTTTGTCCCTACACCTAAGACTCTTGTTGAAGCTCTTATCTACCTACCATCTTGATTACTCTTACTCCTTTCTGCCCACCCTGACACCAACAAAACTTCCTCTTCCTATCATCATCTTGCCTGTCATTTTGACTGTTCTTCTTATCCCAACCACATCAAGTTTAAGTTTAACCTTGCCTTTCAAGACCTGTTACACCACCCCTTGGTACTTATAGAACTTTGCTGCCCGCCCCCAGGGATCCCAACTTTGGCAATCCATCTGTATATTTTCTTCCACACCATACCTTAAGCTTTGAATACCCTTTGAGAGCTGGGTGAAAGCCCAACAACATTCAAACCTCTCTTGACAACTCAAATCTATGACAACTACAAGAAATTAGTCATGTAATATTAGTAAGACAGAAGGGCAACGGAAAAAGTATTATATTTCTAATGTAAAATAAATTGCATTACTAAAAACATCATATCATCAAAACATGTTAATCACAACCTTAACCGATACATTTTTGCTGTACCCCTTCTCCTATTTTTGACTCTCAGGCAATAAACTCTTAGTGATAGGGACTGTGACTTTCTCTCTGTTTGGCACAGTGACTATGGTGCTACCAGAAATAATAAATACAGATTTCCACTATGTATTGACTCAAAATGTTTTTACTTAAATGGACACAAAATGATTAATAAGTGTCAGTTACACATACTTTCTATGCCACTTTTCTTGTTAGACTGTAAGCTCTTCAAGGCAAGGACTGCATCTTTGTATCTGTTCGACATATGCCTAGAATAATAGGTCTCCCAATTCTAGTTGTGGCCTTTGAGTGCACCACCACCAATTTTTTTTTTTTTCTGTTTTCCAACTTGTTTATTTTTGTGCATTTAACAGCACTTTGATGTATAGTCATTTTCCCCCTCTGTGTGGGTCTTTCACTCAAACAGAAGAGAGATATTTAGAAAGATGAGAAAATAAGATTGTATAACTGCAAAAAATGACAAGAAATACTAAAGGTATAACCTGACTACTTTTTAAAAAATTGACTAGCATTCCATTTCATAGTGTTCCTTTAAAATATAAAGATATTTAAATAGACATACCTGCTCCTTGGAAGAAACATAGACTCTTTGATGAATACTGAACCAGACAGCAGGATATACCAACAGGAGCCAATATCATCAGGGCTGGAATAAAGAGGAGAAATGATGAGAAGCATAATTTAGATAGTAGGTAGAAATTGCAAAAATCTGTTAGGAAGAGCATCACAAAACCAGAAGCCAAAAATGCATAGCAAACTCTGAAGGAAAGCTACTGTTTAATCATTTGCATCAAAATTCCTTAAACAATTCTAATTTCCTCCTAAAAACACATACATCACCAGAACACCTTGAATTACTTAATAGTATTTTTTAAATTACAACATCCACCGATTTGTGGCCCACAGCACACAATCACAGCAGCCCAATAAAATAATACTGAACCTGATTATAAAAGATCAAAAACATAGTCAAGCTTAGTAATATTGCTTTGCATTCTGCAGAATCTCTTACCCCTTGTTGGAGGACAGAGCCCCTTGCCTTCAACATGAGCTCCTTCCCCATTTCTGGACCATCCCTCCTTCCCATCCCCTTGTCCAAAAAAAAGATTTACTCACTTCATGGCTCTGTCTTGCCAACCCACAGTGAAGACAGAGGGCTCACATTCCAAGAGCACCTTCACTCATTTGTCAGCCCACGCACACCAAACAATTCTGGGCTGCCTGTGCAACTGGTGCTACTTTGTGCTGCTGTTCCATGCTTCTTTCTAGCATGGTGGGAAGGGGGAAGGCAGCAGGGAAAGGCAGCTTATTTTTTTTTGGAGATCAGGACAAGTGATAGTGATTAGTTACTAGCAGGAAAGGAGGAACAAGTTGCAATTTGCTTCTCTCGGTCATCCTGACCCAGTTTATATCTCAGCTGGCCTTCCCTCCTGTACAACATAACCACCCCTACATTGCCCCCAGAACCTCCGAGAAACAAGTCTGTAGGTGACACCTACATGGGGATTAAACTAGTTTCTAAAGATTCACAGGGAATAACCACATTAGAACAGCAACTAGTTTGTGCCATCTTAATCGGTGTAGGTTAGGCTGTGACCATTCATTCTTTGCTTCTTCAGTTTTCACCACTCCTACTGCTTGTTACCCAGATGCTTGAATCCAGTCAATATATGTACATAACATTTTCATCAAAAAAACAAAATTACTGGGGTACACTCTTAAGGATGTAGAATTAATCAATCATTCTATAGCACTTCCTACTTCATTCTTTTAATTACAAGCCTCAAGTTTTTAGCAACAATTAGCTTGTTCAAACTTCAAGCAAGCTTAGCCCACGTATCTTTTAACAAAAGGTGACAGCATAGTTATTAAAATCCAATATTTAAGCTAAGTAAGCTATTTACAGCTAGCTGCACATTTCTCATTTTAAAAAGCAAAGCTGCAAGTACATATGTGACAATGTCCTCAAAAAAGATTCCCACATTTCCACAGTGATGAGCGCTGTAGAAATGCGTGTAGTATTTTTTAAAAAGAGAGGATGATGTGAGACAGAAAAAAAGCAACGATCAGAAAAATGGCTAGAAATGACTAGAAGAGCATATAAATGGCAGAGTATTAACATTCATACTTAGGAAGTTAATTCTCTTTCAATTCTTCCCTGAACATATAACCATGATAGAAATAAGTCACTCTTGCAGACTTAAAAATGGAACTGTTTGCCAATCAAGAGACATCAGATACCTGGATGATTAACAAATAGATCACAAGTGATCTCATTTCCATCAATGACCAAATACAGACTAATTGATTGAGATGGCCATGTGGCCAAAAACAGTTTTCTTATTCTCACCAAATAGGCCACACTATTGTGACATGGGAAACTACATGCTACGATAACTTATCCTGGAAGACAAATTCCAAATGGGGGCAAATTAGAGCATCATCACAGGACATAAGAACAGAAAATAAGATGTGTGTCAATGGCAACATGTCGTGCTTACTGTTCCTTGCATACCAGGAACAAACTGGTGTTTTCTTCCCCAGGCATGTTGTCAAGGATCTCTATTCTCTTTTTTTACTGTTACGAATAGGCACTGAGAAATGGTGGCAACAGAAGTTTGAATAAAACTGAAAACAAATTAGGAAAAATAAAGAAAGCTTTAATCTGACTGAAAAGCTGAATTAGAGACAGACTGTAGAGGAATACAGAAACATGAGCATGAACTGAGGGAAAGAAACATGAGCATGAACTAAGAACAGCTGGCATGGTGCAGTAGAGGAAGTTTGCAAGTACACAAACTGATCTATGATGGCAGACACAGCAAAATATGAAAATAGGACTTGGAATTACTGTTTTAAGATTAAGAACTTCTCAGAAATGGAAGCAGTGGAAGGAAGAGCTCACGTTGCACGTTGAAATGACAGTTTCTGAAAAGGAAAAGCTGAAAGTCAAACTAAATTATTTGATTGTAAATCAGGATAGGGATATTTCAAATATCTTGGGCCCTGAACTGCCCAGAAGCAACACAAATTAAAGTCTCTGTGTATGTCTTCACTGCAGAGTACTAACAAGCTCTCTTATGGTGATCTCCACTTAGAAGAAAAACTATCTTTACTGTTACTAGTATGCACAAGGTTTTAAGTATGTCAACACTGGGGGACTGTTTTTTATATCCAAGGGGTATTCTGGTTTTTATTTATTTATTTATATATATATATATATAAAAAGAAAACTATGCTTGGATTTATTTGAATTTTAAGGAAAGTCTTTCATGTCACTCTTTCTGTGACAACCAACCTCACTTCCTATAATAAATGTTACGTAGCCAATGAGTAAACTTATCTAAAGCTGGAATACACTAGACTTGATACTATTTCACAGCTATATTTTTGGTACTGTTCAAAATTATCTTCTTTGTGATGGTTTGTGGCACCACTTAAGAATATTGAATTACCAAGCAAAAGAAAGCCATAAAGGGATTGATGCATAAATAGGTCAAAGTTTCAGGAACAACCACTCTGAGACATGGCAAATTTTGCCATATAATCAACATTTGGGACATCTGATTTTCTCTTTGCTCTCCTCCCCACCCATTTCCCCTACACCCATCACTCCTTCCTCCTTTCCAACATTGCCTCTATGAGGTTTAACAGAATCTAAACTGATTTTTTCTTTAATTACAATTGCTGATTTTGGATGTGGGTGAGACATTATGGCAGAAGTAAGTGGTGGGTAGGGGTGCTGGGTAAGGAACCTGCTGGTCAGAGTTATGGAGGGAAGTTCTTGGCTGTTGGGTGGGATAGGACTGCCAGTGGGATATTTCCCCTTCACCCCAAATCCCCACCAGCACAGTACTGTGCTCCTGGTAGCTCTGTTCAAGCGGCTATAGAGCCAGCTCCACAGCCTTTTGAAATGGTGCTTCCCTTGGACTCAGCATAGTAGATGAGAAGCTGCACTTGAATTGTGTTGGAGAAGTGATGAGGTCTGGACAGCCAGAAAGCAGCAGAAGGGAGGAAGGGCAGGGAAAGGAGCAGAGCATCTCCATCCCTCCTTTACTCTCGCTCCCTGCTGGGTTTTAACATTAATCATTTCTCAACATATGGGGTGCAAACAAGTGGGCAGCCTTCTCATTATCCACTTCTGGAGTCACATTCTTCAGTTTGGACGTATTGCTCACTAGACCATGTATATTCTAGGAACTCTGCAATCACAGCCTCCCACCCCACTCCACACTTGCCTTAGGAAATCCACATCCACAAATTGTGGGCTTCCTAGAATAATAATAATAATAATAATAATAAAAACTTAGGAATTCTGCATGGTGCAACAGCTCTTCTGGATTTCTTATGGCACGCATGGCAGTTATGCATGATGCAAGAAGCTCACATCTGGCTACTGCAGATTTAATTGCACCATAATTGCACGCTATGAATCTATGAAAATAGATAATTGCACCCTATGAATCTATGAAAACAGCCAAAGCAATCAAGTCTCACCAATACGAACAGTTTAAAACTGATCTGGAGTATTTAGATCAAGCCATTTTTTAGTTATAACCAGACAACAGATTAACAACAAAATTTTGCCTACCATCTCTCCCAAACATACCTTCTAGTCTCCAGAAAAAAAAAAAAATCTAACCTGGCATAAAATCTTATTTGTAAAATCTCTTGTAGATTCGTTTCTTTTTGGCAAAAAGGAGTTCATGGGAGAAGAGGATCAAAACCAGTCCTATAGCATGTGGAGGACATGCATCTCTCCCTTAAAAGCTGTTGCTGCACTATTATAAGTTACACAACAACTATATTCAATAATATTACAGGGAATGTTTTCCAGGCATTTAGGGAACAATAAGCTTTTGGGAATACTAAAAGCTATTGTTTGTGGTTAAATACAGTCTTTGAAGTAACAGATCATTATTGCAGAAACTCTAATATTACAGTATTATGATAAAAGTACAGTATTGTTCAGACACAGGTTTGAAAGCAGCACTAAAATGGGCACAACAAGACAATGCATTTGTAAGTTAAGCTCTCTGACACAGAGGTGTGTGCATTAATAGCCCACTCCTGTAATACACTGAGCACCCACAACTGACCCGACAGGAGGTGCGCAGCACCTTGCAGGATCAGGCCCAAAGCAAGGAAAAAGCTTTTAACAATGCTATTTGGAAATGAAGCTTTTCAGTAATTCACCTACAGCTGAAAAAAGCAGCTTATTCAGACCACAAACCAGCAAAGAATCCTCTAGTTCCCCAAACCAATTCTCATCAGATGTTACTTAGATTACACAAGTAGGTGATATAACAAGGTCCAGGTGAAAACAGAATATTTATTTTTAAAACACACTAAACCAGGCATTCTTTCTTATGGACCGTCTAATTCCTGTCTCATTCATGCTAGTTTTACATTGACTTCAGCTGAGGTATTCCTGAGTTACAGACCTGAAATTCAGTAGTAAGGCACAGAACAATGAGCAAATTCTGAAACACACAATATGTACCAGTAGTTGTTCTTTGCATTAAAAGATTGATTAGACTAAGTCATCTAGATAAGGACGACCATGAGAATCTGCAATTACTAAAAGAAATCATTCTGCAAATACTATTATCCTCTAATGTAGGTGCACAATCAAGGTCCCATGTATTTTGTATTAAACTTGACCCTAATTCTGCGGCAAGACACCTTGCATTCTGCAGCACTTTTGTGCATAAGACTGGAGATTCTGCAGCAGCTTCAGGTAAATTTTAAAAATTAGGTTAATGAATATGAAAATGAATATAATCACTATAGTATATCCTTATTTAATGTGATACTAAATCCAGTTTATTTTATGCTACTACTTCCTTTTTAATTTTCAACATGTAATAGAATTTTGTATTGTAAAAGCTTATTTGCATTTAGGAAGTTATCAGGAGGAAGCTGGAGATTTTGGCAGTTGGGTAAGACATGTTGGGCTTCTGGTAACCCAATAGGCAGTTTGAGTTTGTAGGATAAGCACATTAGCTAATGGTTAAATTATCAGCACTGAACTAGTTAACAGCGTCACTGATACCTGCATCGCTAATTATCACCTCACTTATCACCTTCATCTCGGGAGGTATGCTGCCTGCCCGGAGCCCATATCCGTGACATTACGGAGGCATTGTCGAGGATTATCCAGCCCTCTG
>NW_020664417.1:27301913-27342397 GCF_002925995.2 Terrapene triunguis | reverse complement strand
GGATGGTCTAGACAGTATTTGGTCCTGCCATGCGGGCAGGGGACTGGTCTCGATGACCTCTCGAGGTCCCTTCCAGTCCTAGAATCTATGAATCTATGAGATAAATAGGGCAGTTCAGACTTCTCAGAGCTATTGTTCCGAGATGCATCGGGCAGATAGTACTCCACCAGTTTACACTGTTCATATTTGGTAGGTTCTCTTTGCAACCACAATGGCTACATTTTTTTAAAAACGAGAGCTTAGATGCGGATGTAAAATTCTGGAGCATGGGTAGCTTCGGTGGCTTCCACAGCCACAGATTGAGTATATGGGGTTGTCAAGGCTGCTTCCCCACTCTGAACTTTAGGGTCCAAATGTGGGGGCCTGCATGAAAACTTCTAAGCTTAACTACCAGCTAAGATCTGGTCCGCTGCCACCATTCCCAAAGCTAATTCCCTTCCCTGGGAAGCCTTGAGAAACTTTTCACCAATTCCCTGGTGAATACAGATCCAAACCCCTTGGATCTTAAAACAAGGAGAAATTAACCATCCCCCCTCCTTCCTCCCACCAACTCCTGGTGGATCAAGATCCAACCCCCTTGGATCTAAAAACAAGGAAAAATCAATCAGGTTCTTAAAAAGAAGGCTTTTAATTAAAGAAAAAGGTAAAAATCATCTCTGTAAAATCAGGATGGAAAATAACTTTACAGGGTAATCAAACTTAAGGAGCTCAGAGGACCCCCCTCTAGCCTTAGGTTCAAAGTACAGCAAACAGAGATAAACCCTCTAGTAAAAGGTACATTTACAAGTTGAGAAAACAAAGATAAACTAACACGCTTTGCCTGGCTGTTTCCTTACAAGTTTGAAATATGAGAGACTTGTTCAGAAAGATGTGGAGAACCTGGATTGATGTCTGGTCCCTCTCAGTCCCAAGAGCGAACAACCCCCAAAACAAAGAGCACAAACAAAAGCCTCCCCCCCCCCCAAGATTTGAAAGTATCTTGTCCCCTTATTGGTCCTTTGGGTCAGGTGTCAGCCAGGTTACCTGAGCTTCTCATAGACTCATAGACTTTAAGGTCAGAAGGGACCATTATGATCATCTAGTCTGACCTCCCGCATGATGCAGGCCACAAAAGCTGACCCACCCACTCCTGGAATAATTCTCTCCCTTGACTCAGCTGTTGAAGTCCCCAAATCATGATTTAAAGACTTCAAGTCGCAGAGAATCCTCCAGCAAGCGACCCCTGCCCCATGCTGCGGAGGAAGGCGAAAAACCTCCAGGGCCTCTGCCAATCTACCCTGGAGGAAAATTCCTTCCCGACCCCAAATATGGCGATCAGCAAAACCCCGAGCATGTGGGCAAGATTCTCCAGCCAGACCCACATTGACCATTGATACTAATTATCAGCGATGGCACGTTATTGACCTATTGACTAAAATCACGTTATCCCATCAAACCATCCCCTCCATAAACTTATCAAGCTTAATCTTAAAGCCAGAGACGTCTTTCGCCCCCACCGTTTCCCTCAGAAGGCTGTTCCAGAACTTCACCCCTCTGATGGTTAGAAACAGTCGTCTAATTTCAAGCCTAAACTTCCCGACGGCCAGTTTATATCCATTTGTTCTCGTGTCCACATTAGTACTAAGCTGAAATAATTCCTCTCCCTCCCTGGGTATTAATCCCTCTGATATATTTAAAGAGAGCAATCATATCCCCCCTCAGCCTCCTTTTGGTTAGGGTAAACAAACCGAGCTCCTCAAGTCTCCTTTCATACGACAGGTTTTCCATTCCTCGGATCATCCTAGTGGCCCTTCTCTGTACCCGTTCCAGTTTGAGTTCATCCTTTTTAAACACGGGAGACCAGAACTGCACACAGTACTCCAAATGAGGTCTCACCAGTGCCTTGTATAACGGAAGCAGCACCTCCTTATCCCTACCAGAAATACCTCGCCTAATGCATCCCAAGACCGCATTAGCTTTTTTCACGGCCACGTCATATTGCCGACTCATAGTCATCCTGCGATCAACCAGGACTCCGAGGTCCTTCTCCTCCTCCGTCACTTCCAACCGATGCTTCCCCAGCTTATAACTAAAATTCTTGTTAGTCATCCCTAAATGCATCACCTTACACTTCTCACTATTAAATTTCATCCTATTAATATTATTCCAGTTTACAAGGTCATCCAAGTCTCCCTGCAGGATATCCCGATCCTTCTCCGAATTGGCAATACCTCCCAACTTTGTGTCATCCGCAAACTTTATCAGCCCACTTCTACATTCGGTTCCGAGGTCAGTAATAAATAGATTAAATAAAACCGGACCCAAAACCGAACCTTGAGGGACTCCACTGGTAACCTCCCTCCAACCTGACAGTTCACCTTTCAGTACGACCCGCTGCAGTCTCCCCTTTAACCAGTTCTTTATCCACCTCTGGATTTTCATATCGATCCCCATCTTTTCCAATTTAACCAATAATTCCTCATGCGGTACCGTATCAAACGCTTTACTGAAATCGAGGTATATTAGATCCACCGCATTTCCTTTATCTAAAAAATCTGTTACTTTCTCAAAGAAGGAGATCAGGTTGGTTTGGCACCATCTGCCTTTCGTAAAACCATGTTGTAATTTGTCCCAATTGCCATTGACCTCAAGGTCCTTAACTACTTTCTCCTTCAAAATTTTTTCCAAGACCTTGCATATTACAGATGTTAAACTAACAGGCCTGTAGTTACCCGGGTCACTTTTTTTCCCCTTCTTGAAAATAGGAACCACATTAGCTATTCTCCAGTCCAACGGTACCACCCCCGAGTTTACAGATTCATTAAAAATTATCGCTAACGGGCTTGCAATTTCTCGCGCCAGTTCCTTTAATATTCTTGGATGAAGATCATCCGGTCCGCCCGATTTAGTCCCGTTAAGCTGTTCGAGTTCGGCTTCTACCTCGGATACGGTAATGTCAACCCCCCCCTCCTTTATTCCCCTCCGTTACGCTGCCTCTATTCCTAAACCCTTCATTAGCCTCATTAAAGACCGATGCAAAATATTCGTTTAGACATTGTGCCATGTCTAGATTATCCTTAATCTCCACTCCATCTACAGTCTTCAGCGGTCCCACTTCCTCTTTCTTTGTTTTCTTCCTATTTATATGACTATAAAACCTCTTACTACTGGTTTTAATTCCCCTCGCAAGGTCCAACTCTACACGGCTTTTGGCCTTTCTCACTCCATCTCTACATGCTCTGACCTCAATAAGGTAGGTTTCTTTGCTGATTCCTCCCCTCTTCCACTCTTTGTACGCTTTCTGTTTTTTCTTAATCACCCCTCTGAGACGCTCGTTCATCCAGCTCGGTCTAAATCTCCTGCCTACGATCCGTTTTCCCTTTCTCGGGATACAGGCCTCCGACAGCTCCTGCAACTTCAACTTGAAATAATCCCAGGCGCCTTCCGCCTTTAGATCCATAAATATGTTATTCCAATCCACTTCCCTAATTAGTCGCCTTAATTTATTAAAGTTAGCCCTTTTGAAATCGTAAACCCTAGTCTCTGATTTAATTCTGTTAATCCTTCCATTTAGTTTAAACCGAATTAGCTCATGATCACTCGAGCCAAGGTTGTCTCCTACAACCATTTCCTCAACGAGGTCCTCACTACTCACCAAAACCAAATCTAAAATGGCATCCCCCCTCGTCGGTTCAGCAACTACTTGATGAAGGAATTCATCAGCTATCATGTCTAGGAAAATCTGAGCCCTATTATTGTTACTAGCATTTTTTCCCCAATCTATATCCGGGAAGTTAAAGTCTCCCATGATTACACAGTTCCTATTAGTATTTACTTCCCTAAAAACATTAAAGAGTTCCCTGTCCATATCCAGGGTAGATCCTGGCGGTGTATAGCACACCCCAAGCACTATCCCAGGGGAGGCTCTAGTAGTTTTTTTACCCAATGTGAGTATTGCCCAGACAGACTCTGTCTTATCCATTCCATCACTTATTATTTCTTTACAGTTTACCTCATTATTGACATACAATGCTACTCCCCCACCTTTACCTTTGTTCCGGTCATTCCTAAACAGCACATACCCTTCCATACCTGTACTCCAGTCATGACTACCGTTCCACCATGTTTCGGTTATTCCTACGATATCCGGTCTCATTTCTCGGACCAGGAGCTCCAATTCCTCCATTTTGTTACCTAGGCTTCTCGCATTGGTGTATAAACATCTTAATTTATGCCGTTTAGCCTCCCTCACATTAGTTATCCAATTTGGTATGGACACCGTACCGCCAGTATGACCTATTAGTCTAGTATCCATCCCCCCCGTCTTCCTTATGTCCAATCTCTTCCCCCCGGCTATATCAGTTCTTGTCTCGTCACCCTCCTTCTCAATGTTGTAATCTGGCATGGAGATTAACTGGACATCTCCCAACCGTCTCCTCCTTCTTAACCCTTTACAGGTAAAAGGATTTTGGAGTCTCTGGCCAGGAGGGATTTTATAGTACTGTACACAGGAGAGCTGTTACCCTTCCCTTTATAGTTATGACAGGGGTGGTAAGTGTAGTGCTTGCCCAGTCAGTTCATAGTTAGGGGAGCCATTACAGTTTCTGCAGAAAAACCACTCTGGCCAGGTGATCAGAGCAAATTACAAGGAAGAACATTTACAAGCCCTTTTTTGCCTGGGTCTCTGTAAGCACCCATTAATGTGGAGTTAGCTGAGGCAGAATGGACACTGGTGGCCTTTCCAAAAGTATCCACTACAGCAGGGGTGGGCAAACTTTTTGGCCCAAGGGTCATGTCTAGGTGCGGAAATTGCATGCAGGGCCATGAATGTAGTGCTGGGGCAGGGGCTTGGGGTACGGTGTGCAGGAAGGGGCTCAGGGCAAGGGGTTGGGGTACAGGAGGGGGTGCAGAGTGTGGGAGGGGGCTCAGGGCAGGGGATTAGGGTGCAGGGAGTGGTGCAGAGTGCAATGGGGGCTCAGGGCAAGGGTTGGGATGCAGGAGGGGTGCAGGGTGAGGCAGGGGGTTGGGTGCAGAAGGGGGCTCAGGGTGCAGGGAGGGGAGCGGGGTGCGGTAGGGGGCTCAGGGCAGGGGGTTGGGGTGCAGGAGGGGTGCAGAAGGGGTTCAGGGTGTGGGCTCCAGCCCGGCTTACTGGGGTGGAAGCGGCCAGCACCACGTCCCTACGGCCCCTGGGGGCGGGAGGGGGTCAGAGAGCTCAGTGCGCTGCCCTCACCTGCGGGTACCTCCCCAGAAGCTCCCATTGGCTGCGGTTCCCCGTTCCCAGGGGCCGCGGTGACATGGTGTCGACTGCTTCCGGGAACGGCGCAGGGCCAGGGCAGGCAGGGAGCCTGCCTTAGCGCCGCAGCGCCACGGGGGTGGTAATCCCGCAGGCCGGATCCAAAGCCCTATCAGGCCGGATCCAGCCCACTGGCCGTAGTTTGCCCACCCCTGCACTACAGGGAGCTTCTTGAGGTAAATTATGTGGAGTCCAGTAATAGATTAACCTTTCAGTCAATCTGATGTTAGAAAGTCCACTGACCTCAATTAATATATGGCAACAAGGAGATAGTTCTTCAGATTGTGACATTGCTTAAAGACAAAAGATGAGACTAATATTACAGAAAGGAACAAGTGTTTGACATATGCTGTTTTTGTTTTTTTTAAAAACCACACACTTCTCACTTGCTCCATGTAACATGAATTCCAAGAGGTGGAATTGTTTGATACATCACCAGCTGGAAATGACAGCTGCATGTTTGTTTTAAGAAGTGGGCTCCAGATTCTTCTGTATTTGTGGAACTTCCAACAACTACCACAGTGGACAGTTTTTACCAATACAGATAATTGAAAGTCCACAGAGGCATTCTGCTGGTGGAACAGTGTCAATAAAGGTGGGAGGGGTCTGTCATTCTGTGAGCTGGTCTATTTTGACAACAGGAAGTCAGGGTTTTATTGATAAGAGTCAAAATCAAATGTGGATGCAGGCAAGGATGTGCCAAAATATGGCAAGTTTCGCCAACAAAACTTTGGTGCATAGAATGGTCCTAACAGTCGGAGAGGAATGGGTATGGACCTGGGAAGCAAATAACCCCCAAACTCAGAAATATCCAGATAATGTTTTAGAATCATAGAATACCAGGGTTGGAAGGGACCTCAGGGGATCATCTAGTACAACCCCCCTGCTCAAAGCAGGATAAATCCCCAGACAGGTGTTTTTTTTGTTGGGTTGGGGTTTTTTTGTGCTTATCGCATGATTGCAAAATGCCTCCTATATGCTCAAATGCAAAAGGTGCAAGCTGCCAAAAGCACCAGCTTCCCATTACAACTTCTACAATGCAGACTACGTATTGATAAAAATCTGCAGCATTCTGAATGCAGTGTTGGAACTGTGTAAAATTGAGTTTAACATAAAAACACAAAACTGCTATTATGCTGATTTAATTCATGCTTTATATTCAATAAAGTGATATTTTATTTTAAATTAAGCTATTGTGGAATTTCCATTCTATTGTATCACAACACTGCAGACACCAGGGGCTTGCTGAAACATTTAGATTCACCTTGCCACAGTGTATGCAAGCCCTTGATTTACAGGAATTATGGACTTGTAAAAGGAACTCCAGAGTCAGGGTTCTAACCTGCTTTCCATTAGATGCATGACTATGGTTCCCTCTCCAACTTTCTCAAAGAAGTCCTTTTTACTTGAATATGAGGTCTGTAGCTAGAGGGAATTTTTTTTTTCCACCTGCAAAACTTAAGATAAATCAGACAAGTCATTTCTGAAACATGGAACTTTGAGACATGACTTTGTAAAGTTGTCACGCAAATAACTGTTTGGAAACTAAGTTTCTTTTTATTGAACAGTCCCTGATGACATCAAAAGCACACTTCTAACTGTTGATAAGGTCAGATGCTTTTTTTTGGGACTTCTTCACAATACATTTTCTAATATATGAATGCTCTCCCAGATACAGAGATATTCATAAAATTCAAAGGTCTGATAGAGTTGATAAAGCTCTTCCAACATATGGCTGTACTGGCTGAGCTCATAAGCTCCACTTATCACATACATTGCTGTGATTCAAGGAAGTTGTAGACTCTCCCATTGAGCCTGTAGTATTCAGACAGTCAAACTGATCACGCTGAAAGAGGTTAAAAATTCTGCTGTGAGAGTATCTGATTTTAATATTATATTGTCCTGTGTTTAATTGAAAAACATGTATTTTCTTTACATCACGAGTCGCTTGCCCAAGTGATGCAATAGCTACAACTTCCACCTTGTCCCCACAATCTTTGGGACAGATATGGTACCTGAAACTACTTTAAACATTTTTCAATTGACTAGGTTCAACATAACTGTTAAGGTTCAAAGTGGGTTTCTATTTAGCAAAGTAAGTCATAATTTCAGGTTTCTGAAAGAGAACCCATACAACATTTTAACTTTTATTATAAACCCAATCAACACACACAGCATTCATGCATGTTTTCCTTGGGCATGCTCACATTAAGGCCAGGGACTGGAGACAATGGCTCACATAAAACAGTCTTAGCACCATCTGTAAAATCATTTGGATTTGTTATTTGGATATGCATGCCTTCATTAGAAATACTCGCCTCACCTGGGTGATAGCCAGGACACTAAATACTATAGTTTCTGAGCCAGAGTGATTCAAAATTATAACCGAGCCTTGACCTTCAAGGTTCTGGACCGAACAAACTGCTGAATACCCTCAATCCCTGGGAAGTCACTGGAAATTAAGGTACTACTCAGTACCTTGTGGAACTCAACAAATTACGTGTGTCATCTCTAGCAAGACTTTCCTGAACATGGCCTAAAATTTCTTTTTCTCTGTTAAAATAGTGCCATAGATTTAAATGGCCCACTTAAATATTTGATTCTCCACTCCAGTCACAAATAGCATCAATATAAATACAATCTTTGTAATAATGGATTAAGAGTTAGGTCAGTACTGTAGTAGAACTGGAGATAAAATATTTAGGAACCAATCTTGCAAACACTTAAGCACATGTTTAACTTTATGCATGTGAGTTTTCCCATTGGTTTAACTGAGATAATGTGTGTGTAAAGTTAAACACATTCATAAATGCCTGCATGATCATATCCTTAGTCTGATGGAAATCAAATCAGCAGAGTGCTTTCATGTATTCACGCCCTGGATTGTAAAATTGAGAATCTCTACCCTGAAGGAGAGGGAGAAGGCTTAAAGAGATTTACTTTCCCTTCAAGTTTCATAACTCAGGCTCCATAAGGACCATCAACTAAACACCATACCTATAACTTCCAGAAGACACTGAGAGAATCAGTCTAAACTTTAAGAGGTGGTCTTGCATTTCCTAACCCATTTTCGACTTGCAAAGGTTACAAGGGCAGCAAGAGCCTAGAGAAACGCATCTTCCTTGACTCTGGCAGGAAACGTGGAACCCTCAGGAAATCACTATGCTTCCAACAATCTAAAGGTTTGCCCACACACCAAAATTGTATCTCTTAACCATAGAGTTATAGTTAAAGCAGTACAACTCTACTTTTGTGCGACTGCAGTTATCCCAGTGCTTTACATTGGAAGATTTATTGGTTTAACTACCCCACACACACACCCCCCCCAAACAGTGATACCAATAAATACATTGTGTGTAAACCAAGACAACAATTGAAGTTGCTCCTCAGTTATATGGACTGGGATATGTATACCCAGACTCCTCTTTGCTGAGAGATGTTTGGAAAATGAGAAAAGACTACTTGTGTTCCAACATCTATTTTGAATAAGCAGAAAAGATGGGAGAGAATTAGTCCAAGCCATAGGAGAGAAGTTGACATATTAGAAATGAGAAACACCTTTCCAGTGTCAAGTATCAGACATTACATGATGGAATTAAAGGAGAGCTTATTCTATAAACCCATACTTTGAGGGTGTTAGTTTCTTCAGATTCATCATCTCATGTGTTTGGGTTTTCCTCACACATGTAGTTCTGAAGATAACCGCTTTTTCCTTGCCCATCTCATTATAGTCAACATCTGTGTGTAGACAGCTGTTTTGGGGCCCTCCTTTGTTTATGTAAGCAGCTATTATAGTATTAGAAGTTTCCCTTGAAGTGATTGGTGATGTTGCATTCCAAAAAAACTTCCACATTTTTCAATATTTTCCCAGGTACTCAGCTACCATCTTACCTGAGTTGTTTGATCACTGGCACATTATCTGCAATCAAAAGGTGAGTTGTTCACGTTTGCAACTGGTCTGTCAACTAACTTATAAATAATAATTGGCCATCGGATATCTGCCACATCACCACACTAGAGCTCCTGATGCTACATGTAAGCAGTGTTTAAAGAATAAGGTACATCCCAAACAAAGCAATATGTACTGAAGGTACAACTGATGGTCCACGTGTCAGCTACAACCCTACCTGTCCTCTCCCTACCGCAAATATACCTGAACATTTTAACTTGCTGTATATTAACCAAATAATTATATTGCTGTTGTATATTTCTCCTTATCTGTCAACCTTATGCCAAATTTAACAAAATAGAAAGATCGCAAACATCAGAAGGCCTGCTCTTAAGTAAAATCGGCAACAAAAAAAGGCATTCCTAGCTATCACTAAACTTGTGATTTTTAAGTGGCATTTTTGTTTAAACTGATGTCCACAGTTGTGACTCGCTGATTAAATGAGATGAAAGTTGGCAAAATTTGGCACTTGGTATCTAAAAATATAAACACAGGACATACAAAACACTAGGCCAACACTTCAGGAAATAATTTCTTTGTAGATTTCTGCACACATAACCAATGCATCTTTCTCTGAAAGATCTTGACAGTATTCTTCTTTTTCTAATCACCAAAAATAGCTCCAGTTACTGTAAGAACAGCATAAAACAGATTTTGTAATATAAAAAGTAAGTCTCTACAGAGACAGGTGCTTGTAAAAAAAAAAAAAAAAACAGCTTACATAAGTCTGTTTTTAACAATTAGTGAACAAGCTTTTTCATACCTGTCTATAGGCAATGAGCAGCCACGTTTCCCTGCATAAATGACCTAACACTGCATAAGATTGATATTAAAATGTTCAGCAATTATATAGCACTTGAGATTACAGATAGAAATTCAGGAAGAAAAAGCAGTAGACTCTTTTCTTAACAAAATTCCATGCTAATTTACTGGCAAAACTGTGATGGAAATGGTATATGATTACATAATCCTACATACAGATTTTGTGGACACAGTCCTACTACTTAGTAAGTCCTATGCCCTGGCATTATTTGTCTAAAACTACCTGTTATTCCCAGCACTGCTGCAACAATAAAATATTACTGTCTTTAGTCAAACATTTATCGTAAAAAAGAAGGTGCAACCTATAATTCTTGTAGAAGCCTTAATTTCAATTTGACAAAAGGCTCACAAAGCATGTCTAAAACAATAATGTAAAAAAATCTAGTAGAACTCATTGTACTGCAATGAATTCTCTATACTATTAAGTCTTTATTCAATAACATGATCTATGCAGAATCAACTATCAAGTTCTTGAATGTATTTGTCCTAATGGCAGATATTGGCTAAGAAACTCCCCATAGCAAATGCCCTCCCAATAAAATATATAAACATGAAATCCTGATTTACTGCAGTGCAGACCTGGCAGGATCCCAATACAACTTTGCCAACTGTCTGGCTATCAGAAGGTATAATACACCTTCAAGAGAGCAAAAAAGCAATAAACCAGCCATCCTGCAATGAGACTCTGCATTATTAAATATCCTGTTGGATGACTTTCAGAGGAGCCTATAGAAGCACAAGGAGAATGAATATATATTTCCTGAAGAGGGCTATCTGAAAATCAGTATGCTGATCCAGGCAAAAGTTTCAAAACAGACTTACTCCTAAGCATGATGTTTATTTAGAGGGCTTTTAATCAATCATTTGCAAAATGTCTTCTGTGGCCTTGGAAATACAGGAGTTAAGAGGAAATCTGTTACTAACTCTGAAATCAAGGATCTTCACTGAGCATTAAGGACAGTAAATTCTGAAATATTTCCAAAGCCTCCATGAAGACACACACAATGTTCGGAAAAAATAAGTTTAGAGTAAGAGTAGAGCAAAGTGTCAAAGAAAACAAGAGGAAATAATTATACTGGGAACCTAAAATATCAAGCATGGAAATTTTGACTTCTCTCAAACATCCCAGACCTTTCCCCAGTATGTAAACGGTGCACAGTACAAGTCTGGACTATTAAATGTTAATTAACAAAGCATTAAATTTGAAATGTAAATTTAAAAAGAGTCATGTCTATTTAGAGTACCCTGTCCAGGCTAAGAGTCACCACAAACACTAAGGGCCACATTATGCCTTGTATGTATCCACCTCCCACTCCATAGCTATGTCAGACTATGCAGAGATGGAGGGGCTCCTTTATTAGCCCCACTCTCTTGCATATGCTGCCTCTGCCCTATTGACCACTCCTGAAGACACTCAGGCTGGCAAGGAGGGGCGATGGAGGTGCTACTGGCTGCTCTACTGTAGGATCCAAAGAATCACTCAGGGGAGCACATACAAAAGTTCTCCACACTCATCCCCAAGAACCCTCTAAATCCTGTGCCTCACCTCTCATTGCACAGGATTCATGGACATTACACAGACCTATAGCTACAATGAAATAGCTAGGGTTTTTGTTTTTAAGAACAGCTGCTATGTGTCCTCAGCTACTTTTCAAAATGTTTTAATACACAAGTTCTAAAATATATTAAACTATATTAATTTTGATTCTATGTAAAAATCGTTATTTCAATTAGATTTTGCTTATGAGAATTGGAGAGGACAGCAGTTAGGGAGCAAGATCTGTGAATAGGTCTTTAAGCATGCTTCCTTCTCCCAAACGCTATCCTTCTCCAGGGGTTGCTGAGGTCCGCACACAGATATGAAACATCCAATGATTGCTTCTCTTACTATTTGTCAACAGCTACATTTTGGGGCTGTCAGCTAGTAGCACTCCATGGGCCTTTTAAGTTACATCATACCTTCCTCCCTGCCATCCCTCTCTCCAGCTAATTAGGGTCTACACATATGCAGGGCATCCACAATTTCATTTCAGTGGACCCAGAGGCTGCATGCAGAAGGAAAAGGGAAGATTTTGGCAGCTGCAAAGACACTATGCCACATAGTGTAAAAGGGCTAGGGACCTGGCCCTACTTAAAAAAAAAAACAACAACAAACCCCGGAGTCCTGTAAAGACCCAGTAGCAGGTTTCACTGAGTTGCAGCACCCCAGACGAGGTCATTCTGTGATATAACAGCTACAGAACGAGAGCATTTGGATCTAATCTTAGAACACAGAGCTGCCCAATGGGAGCACAGGTAAAAATCCTTTTCTCCCCATATATGATATTGCTTTCAGCTTATTAAAAATTAAAACTACGGTACATTCACCACAGAAATATCATTTACCAACAGCTACCAACCATACTCTAGTATTAGCAATTCCATAGTTATTTCTTACTCCAAAGACAAACTCTATTTTTTTTTCTCTCTTTCTTAAAAGAAGATGTAGGATGGGGAAAATGAAAGATGGGAGACTGAAGTATAGTTTTGCAGCTAAACATTTCAGTAAGAGATACAGTGTACCTTAATCAGAAAATCAGCCAACAAATTGTAAGTTCTCTTTTGAACTACACCTCTACCTCGATATAATGCTGTTCTCGGGAGCCAAAAAAATCTTACCACGTTATAGGTGAAACCGCGTTATATTGAACTTGCTTTGATCCACCAGAGTGCGCAGCCCCGCCCCCCTGGAGCGCTGCTTTACCGCGTTATAGCCGAATTCGTGTTATATCGGGTCGCGTTATATCGAGATAGAGGTGTACCTGAAACTGTGGATCTTCAGTTTAGCAAAACAACTGATTCGACTCCACCTATCATTTAGAAGTCTTCTCAAGTCACCATTTGTGTAGTAATGTATGTATTTATTTTTTAGTCAAATAATGTCCATCACTGAAGACAGATTGCGGTTTTTTTTACATTAAAAATGCACTTGGTAGGACAACTAATGGAGTATTGTATTAGGGAAAAAAAAGAGGAAAAATTCCAAATTATTATACTAAAAATTAGGGAATTTTAATAAGTGTTGATGGAAGAAGATTATTCTCATTTAAAATTAGTTCAAAACATTTAAAAGGTGGAGAACACTCATCTAAGGCATTTCAGTTTTAGGAGGCAACCCTATTGAAACCACTAATCTATAACTAACAATCAAGCTCTGAAATATTTTCTCATTGGCAAGAATTTAAGACGTATTTATCAAATATATTAGTCTTGGAAATTTTGTATTTGATACACATTCTCAGAAAAGAAGTTGGGGAAGGAAAGAGGAGCTAACAAACATGCAGTGGCTAGAAGGATCCTCTTATCAAAGGCCACAAAGTATCAGAGCAACCTGCGTTTTTTTATCAATCATGAAAAGTTAATGCAATAAATTCATCTATAGTTTAACTCCACTGAAGTCAAACACTAGAGATGAATTTGGCTCAATATACCCAAGTCATTGTCACCTCCCCAGCATGCTGTTTCAGCCATGTGTGAACTTTGTTGATTTTAATCTCTTTAGATGACAACCTGCCATCAAAATTCAAAAGTTTTCTGCCAACATAACTTATTCTGTAACGTATTCAAAGGGGATAAGAGAGGCATACAAGTTATTTAACTTATTTGAATACACACACATTGGCTCCATACAGTCTCCTTATAAGAATAAAAACTGCTTCCTAGTAAAACAGAACCTTATTATTAAAACTTTATATTTTAAAGACTCAGCTTTTCATTCTAATCAAAATTAAAATTGTAGGACTAGATCCCCCAAATCATTTTTGGTACACCACTCACTCCCTTCCGCATAACCAAAATCATATGTACAAATGTCAAACTGCATAGCCATATACCATGTATCAATCATGTTCACTAAAAAAAAAAAAAAAAATTAAAGTTGAGGTTTTTTGTATTTGTATTTTTTAATTCAGAGAAGTTTAAAAAAAAGCTTTTATAGTCAGATCCCTCATTTGCCAAATATGGCTGAGCAGATTTAATCTAACTTGATCATAAAAACGAAATTGTATTTTGGCTGCCAAGGTTAAGCCTGATAAATTAAATGGCAACGTATACAACTATTAAAAATTAGGTTTATAAATAAAAATGCTGACCATATCTCATCTATGGCAGTGCCAAGTGTTAATATGATATAGAGGTGAAGAACAAGAATCTTTTTAACAAGTAATTTGACAGAATGCAGTAAGCAGCACAAAAAAAAAATTTTTTTTTTTTAAATCAGACTTCGGGGTAGGAGTGTCTTGTCAAGCAGGTAAGAAAATCAGATATGCGTGTGTGTGTCAGGAAAAACCTCAAACCTGAATTTTTGCCTCAAAGGCTTTTAGCCCTTCTATCATTAACTTCACATCAAATGAAACTAGTAAAGATGTCTGGCAAATGAAGAATAACTGGAGCTGAACTGCCACTTTTAATAACCTAGTTCCCATGTTAAACAAAGAGATGGCCCTAGGGTTTGAGAATTTGTTGCAGGCACAAACACCCGCTAATAGTAAAGTAAATGCAGATGAGCTAAGTCAATTTTAACAACATGCTCTGTTTTTCCCTTTTAGCCATTTAAAAAAATTAAAGATTTATATAGGTATTATGAATTCTTACTGCTTATTTGTTTTAGGGCAAAGATAAAAATGGATAGCATGGTGGACAGGTTTTTGATGAATTTTTGGTGTTACATTTTTAAATGTGTACCTCATAACTTTAGATGATAAAATTGGTGCCTCTCCCCTCATGCGCCCCCCCCCCCATGTAGTGCTCTCTCCCCCTTACGTAAGAAAACAAGGCTTCAGTCCTTTATTTAGAAACATGATATTTACAGTGAATGTATGTTGCTTCTATGGGGTAGTTTGTTCCACCTGACAGCAAGTATATTGGTTTTCATCTTCACATGAAGAGAAATAAAGATTTAGCTTCCCAATATTGATACATTAAGTTGTGCCTGGGGGAGGTCATTCATATATACATGGAAAAAAAAGAGGTCAATCAATCATTTATAGCTCAGTTATAGTTGCAGCTACTTCCATAGAGACTTTTTTTAAGTTTATTTTAGAGCTTGTGACAAACCATCACATTGACAGCACTGAAATAATTGAAGCACTGTATTGAACAGGTAGGAGTTCAATCTCCATGCCTAGTTAAATCCTTGGCCTTTGAGACTACAAAACAAGGGCTACCAGTTGTGAAGTTTTGCAATGTCCACTAGAAAACTGGATTAATGCCCAGCTCATTTCATTCAGGTCAAAAATAACTTTTAGTCACTACTGACCTAGAGATAAGAGTGTCTCTATCCCATTACCTAACCCTTGAAAAACACAGATACAAGGGCTAGTGAATGCATCTCTTTTACATTTTAATTTTATAACCCTCAATAATACGCACATGTGTCTTGCCAGACATATGCTAAGCTTAGGAAGGACACAAAAAAAGAACAAGTTTTTCCCCCCATGAGGTTTACCATACAGAAATAAGATGGAAATTAACTAAACTTACAAGTGTACTGAAAATACCAGAATTTCAGAGCCACTCTCAAGTAGGATGTAGTGAACATAGGTAGTCGTCAAGGAGAATTTGCTGGATTTCCTTACGGATCCATCTTTGATCTCACAACGTATCAAAATGCTAAACTACAACCTAGCCAGACAAATTTGTGTGTGCGTGCGCGTGTGTGAGATTTGACAAAATTCAAACAATTTTAAAAAATTATTCCAGTACTGTATAGGTTTTCATAGAGTCCAAGTGTGCACAGATTGCTCATGCTAAAACCAAAAACATTTTGCACTTGTGTGTACAGGAAGATATTGCCAATTAGACCAACTGAATGGAGTGGAAAAAAAGGGTCAGAAGTAAGTAGAAAGGAAAGGCAGAAGATCAAAGTGAAGATAAAGTCACATGAAAGGCCTGACAAAGGGAATCAATGCAAAGGAATGGGAAAGGCACTTCAAATTAACCCAGATTTCAGGATTTTCCACTTGCATGTTACATTTTCCTCAGAATATACACCCTGAATCCTTATTTAAGTATTATTACCACCATAAATTCTGTGAATAGCAGCATTTATTTTGTTCACAAAAAAACAAAGACAGGGTGTCTACGATACCTTCCTGAGATTTAGAGTCTAGATGATTATTATTAAACATACGTACACACAAAAACGGAATGCAGTCAAACTAGAATGTAACAAAGACTGCCACCATAAGTTTCACTGATAAAATAGTTATGTACAATCAATCATTTAAGATTACGCTGGCTAGATGATATTAGAGTGTGTTAGTTTCTACTGATCTTTATTTTCGGTATACCTTTCTTTAGATACAATTGTTTAGTTTATCCAGTTTCAGACATTATTCCAACCTTGCAATCATGAAAATTTAGCATACAAGTATGCTCACCATTCTTTGTCATGATCAATAATGAAAATACAAAAAAATTATTTGCCTGTGCAAAAACAAAATTAGAGGCTCTGGGCCACTGGATTAGAAGAATTTGCAAGGCTGCATTATTCATACACATTTCAACTCATCCACTCATGAACACTGTACTGCATTGCAGGTTACCTGCTTTACATTAAAATCTGGGGGAAAATTAGCCCCGGGGGGAGGGGGGGGGGAATTAATGGCACACTTAAGGATGTGTGTTGTTAAGAGATCTCTACTGTATCTGAAATTACATCAATTCATATCCCTGCTAATTATCACCCATGCTAGATTTGTTGATCTGGCACCTATGGCAGGAAAAACTGGTCACTACTGCTTTATCTTGATTGATATAAATCCAGGTGACAGCTTAATCTGAGGAGATGACATTCCACACCCACTAATTCTCTGCCCTTTCACTGACTACAAAGTTACAACAGTGCACATCAGCTCTATCATTGACACCAGTTTGAACCTGCACATTTCTATGCTACGTGATGAAGAAGTTAAGGTGGTTCATTTGTGTTTACAGAACACACTTTTAATCAGCAAGTTGGAATAAACACACCCTTTAGCATTTTAGTAGAAGAGAGGAAACACTTACTAGTACAGAACTTCGTTTGCTTCATGCCTTTCATATCTCACAGTTTCACACATCAGCCTGTAAGAGAAAAAATAAGACAATTCATTTTCTTTTACCACCTTCATAGTTTATCATTCAAAGGAAGCCTCAATGTCTGAAAAAAGTTTTATTAAAATATTTAATGAATATTTTCACATTTGTTTTCAGCCCTTAATGAAAATAATATATGTTTAAGTTTAAGTTGTTTACCGACATATCTAAACTGCTGAGTTTACAGTACTGAAATTACCAGTTTACCTAACGTGACTATTGGTGGGATGTAACTTCTCCCATTAAATGCTTAGGCTCTGTAAAATGGGGATAATGATATTGACCTCCTTTATAACATGCTTTGAGATCTGCTGATGAAAAGCACTGTAGAGGAGTTAAGTATTATTTCACTTTTCAGTGTAAGCTACTTCAGAATATAAGGCACATTGTAAGAAAAATAAAGCAATATGCAATAGTGAGCAGATTTCTTTTGTGAGATTTCCAGTACCTGCTTTTTCAGGTCAAGCCAAATATACCTCAAAAAAGTACCTCATGACACTTCTGCCCTTGTCTGAAATTTTGAAGCTTTAGCATAAAATCCCTTACTCGTTTCCAATTCCAAAAGGGCAGTAAGTTACAAAAAGGTGAAAAGATTTTCCTGCAGGAAAATCTTCTCTCCAGACTACAGGAAAATCCTTAATGCCCCTTTCACATCCAATACGTGCCACTTTTCCTTCAGGTGCACTTATTTCAAACAAAACTTTCCTAAGTCCTGAGAATAGTAATCTTCCTCTTAGGGTACGTCTATACTTACCTCCGGGTCTGGCGGTAAGCAATCCATCTTCTGGGATCGATCCCGGAAGTGCTCGCCGTCGACGCCGGTACTCCTGCTCTGCGAGAGGAGTACGCGCAGTCGACGGGGGAGCCTGCCTGCCGCGTCTGGACCCGCGGTAAGTTCGAACTAAGGCCTGGTCTACACTAACCCCCCAAGTCGAAGTAAGGTACGCAACTTCAGCTACGTGAATAACGTAGCTGAAGTCGACATACCTTACTTCGAACTTACCGCGGTTCAGACGCGGTCCACACGCGGCAGGCAGGCTCCCCGTCGACTCCGCGGTACTCCTCTCGCCGAGCTGGAGTACCGCAGTCGACGGCGAGCACTTCCTGGTTCGACTTATCGCGTCCAGACCAGACGCGATAAGTCGAACCCAGAACTTCGATCCCCAGCCGCCAAACTAGCGGCTGGGTGTAGACCAGCCCTAAGGTACTTCGACTTCAGCTACGTTATTCACATAGCTGAAGTTGCGTATCTTAGTTCGAAGTGGGGGGTTAGTGTGGACCAGCCCTTAGTGATGAAATCAGTGAGGATACTTAGAACCACTTTATCTTCATGAAATACATAGCATTGTGGCTCAGTGGCTTACACTATTTCTCCCACTCCACCTCCCCCGCCGGTAAATATTGTATACTTACAAAGCAAACTGCAAACAGAAAGGCTACTTGCTGGACAAGTATAAGGAGATTTGCTTAAGAGGCTAATGTGAATATTTTATTAAAACATTAGGAACTATATTTGAATTCCAGGCAGAAATTCTCAGTCGCTAGGGGTGTGATCATTTCTGTTGCAATGAGATGTCTTGCTATATGAAGATGACCCACTAGCTTCTGATGACATACCAAGATAAAGTTTCCCAGCACTATGACCTTCATTCCACCAGGGTGGCTAAAAATTGATTTTTAAAAAACAAAATTTAAAAAACTGGACTTTAATTTAAGTTATAAGCTTTTTCTCTTTAAAAATAGACATTTAAAATTAAATATGAATTTAATACAAAATATGTTAAGGCCTAAACTTATTATAATCTCTTAGAGTATTTAAATAAATATGCTGAATTGAGGAGCCTCTATCAAAAGCTGAGTTAAAGTTTGTTTTTCTATGTAAAGATAGGATCAGGGAAAAACATCTAACTTTTGAGGTCAAGCTTTATAAATAAGACAACAGGTCAGCCTAAGTAATTTAGGAGACTGTCTCATTTTCAAGAGACAGAGATGAGACTAGGAATTTAATCTCCAGCCACTTTCACTTAGGCATATTTGAAATTTTTTTCTAGGCTGACCTGAAATAATCAATTTAATTCACTGACTTCAGTTAATCCCTCTGGTTAATTTAGATGAAAAATGTGAAACGTGTTTTGATAAGAGAAGTTTATGTATCCTAAACATTGAGGTTGTTTTGCTTGATAAAAATAAATTGTATATGCTGTTGTGTGTGTTCAGTTAAATTCCAGTTGCCACCCTAACGAAGCTTGACACAAACTCATGAGCAAAAAGTGAATTAGCAAATAAATAAGCAGTATATCATTCACCATTTTCTAACATACTCAAAATGCACAATTAATAAGAATTTGAAAATATTAAGCTATATAATTTCTTAATTAAATGTATATAATTATAGTATACCCTTGTAGTAGCAAAAAGATGTACCAAATCTAGTGTACAGGCTCCATTTACTTAAAATGTTTTAATGGTTATATTAACCAATGAGAATGCACCTTTTTTTAGAAACTGAAGTACAAATAAAGTGGATTAAAACTGATTATTTAAATTGAGGCTTCCCACTTGGTAATTTAAATCATGATTTAAATCAATCCACCCAGCACCCCAGGCAAGTAAGTGGGGAAAAGCCTGACAGTATGGCTTCTCAATGAGTGGAGGGAGAAACTGGTTTGGGCCCCTGGATCATTTAGATTTTTCTATTAAAATGCGACAAGGTTTCCCCACGGCCATTGCTATTGCCTCCTAGCTCCATGGCCTCAATAGCCAATTTGGTTCTACTAAAATTACCCCTAAATCCACTCTCTCACCATAGCTTTTTAACAACCTTGGCTAGTGAGGGGAAACAAGGGAGTTTTTCCTGTTAATGGATAGGGCCTGAATTTTTTCCTGCTTATGAACAGAGGTGGTTGTGACCATTCCTTTCCCTGGCAATAGACTGTCCGCTCCTGTATCAAACAGTCCACTTTGATGTTGAGAACCTCTCTGATCTGCATCTCCTGCATCAAGAAAAAGTTTCTGCTCACTGGAAGGGCACTTTTGCTTCCTTGTGCAATGAGAAGCTTATTGGGCCTCACTATTTATTAATACATCCTACTGCTGAAATATTGTCCACTGTATCACAGGGAAGCACATGGCTTTCCATGAGAAGATCCTGCAACCTTAAAAAAAAAAAAACGATGCCTGCCCTTAGTTCTGGGATCTCAATCTTAAATTATTGAGCTTCTTGCTCTTACTTATCATAAATCAATCTGTGGAACAGAGAAGCTAAGAGAAGGTATAGAATAGGAAAATCACTACACCTCTACCTCGATATAACGCTGTCCTCGGGAGACAAAAAATCTTACCGTGTTATAGGTGAAACCGCATTATATTGAACTTGCTTTGATCCACCGGAGTGCGCAACCCCCCTCCCCCCCCCCGAGCACTGCTTTACCACGTTAGATCCGAATTCGTGTTATATTGGGTCGCGTTATATCGAGGTAGCGGTGTACTTCTGGAGTGAAAATTTTAAAAAATGAAATATTAATAAAGGAACCTGATAAATTCTTCTATAGCCTCTGCTCTGCTAGCAGAGTTCTGTGTGATGCGCAGGCTGGGATTAAGGAATTATAGGAGACTCTGGTTTCTCAGTGACAGTGCAATTTTACTTGGCACATAAATTCAGTTTCGATTTGAGTTTGGGGCAAAGGTTGAAATCCATTCCTCCTTTAGGCAGACAGACAAATTCACTCTTCCTTAGTAGCACTATGGCTGAATTTTCTGTAGCTAAACAAGTAACACAATCATCTTGCACAAGGTGGCACAGTGTTTTCAGTAACAAATGTATGTGTTTTGTTATAATTAATATAATTAAAGCTCTTTCATAGTTGATTACTTCCTTCCTATATATAAAGTTTCTGACAGTACTGTGGGTGTGCTAATATTCATTTGAATGTTACATCTATCTCCTACATCACAACATAATTTAGTCAACCAAGTTCAGAACCAAAGTCAACTTCAAAAAACCCAAAACTTTAAGATAGCATTTTTCAGTAGTGAACAAAGCTATTTTAGAAGAAAAGCTTGCTGTCTAAAAAAAACCCACAAAAACAATTCATCTCCAAAAATGGTTTACAAACTAACCGGCACAAAAAGAGTGTTACTATCCTAGAAAATGCTATAAACCTGCATCTGGATGAAGTCAGCCTTTTCTATATATGGTATTGTAAACAGAAGCTCTCCT
Organism: Terrapene triunguis; assembly: GCF_002925995.2. Classification (NCBI taxonomy): domain Eukaryota; kingdom Metazoa; phylum Chordata; order Testudines; family Emydidae; genus Terrapene; species Terrapene triunguis. Next base: position 27,321,019 of record NW_020664417.1, on the reverse strand, counting down.
CTAGGAATTCTCTGTGTTAGTAAAGTTAACAGGACAAGTTCCACACATTCCTTAGAAAGAATCTCTTGACTTAATTCCAATTTACAAGCCAAAGCCATTCATCAATGTATCAGGCCACTAGGGTCCTTGTTTACAAGTTGTAAGGTCAGTTTAAGCTTAGTATTCTTGAACATGGATAAGTTCGCTAAAAATGTTAATTATTATGAAATTATGTGCAATACTGCAACAGATGGTGAGTGACCAAAGCTCACTTTCCAGAACAAAGTGAAGTGAATTTTGTATATACAGACAAGTTGCAAAACATATTCTGACTGCTCTTGGATAAAAAATTCAATACTTGGATAAAACTGCATAAAATGACATGTGAATGACAAAGTAACAGTCTAGAGCAGGGGTCGGCAACCTGCGGCACACGGGCTAATTTAATGTGGCACGCTGCTGCCGGCCTGGGGTCCCCGCCGCCGGCCCCGCTCAGCCCGCTGCTGGCCTGGATGGACGGAACCCCGGGCCGGCAGCGGACTGAGCGGGGCTGGCGGCCAGGACCCCAGCTGAGAGGGGCCGGCAGATGGAACCCCAGACCGGCAGCGGGCTGAGCAGCTCAGCCCGCTGCTGGCCCGGGGTCCCGGCCACCGGCCCATGTAAATGTAAAATGTATTACTGGCACGCGAAACCTTAAATTACCGTGAATAAATGAAGACTTGGCACACCACTTCTGAAAGGCTGCTGATCCCTGGTCTAGAGACTAAAGATCAGCATCCAGATCATAGATCTGATTTGTGTCAAAGTTAATTCAATGCATTAAAATAAGGTAACAAAAGTAATTTGGCTTGCCCCCATGTTGGTTTATGCACTGTAGCACAGTAATTATTTATTCTCTATTAAAAATCTAATGTTTTTACGAAGTTGAAATATTAATTTAAGGAAATTAAATATCATATAAACCAACCACATAAAGCAACTTTACTTGATAGTACCACACATGCATTAATACTGAAACATAAAAGCTCCCCCTCCCCAGCCCTGCCCCAGTCACCCCACCCCCAGAGCCCAGCTCTCTCTCCAACATCCTGCCCCAGTCACCCCTCCCCCATCCCTAGACCACTGCTCAGCTGGCAGAGGGAGGGTAATGGAGAGAACAGCAAGTGACGCAGGGGGGAGAAGAGGAGTGGGGGCGGGACCTCAAGGGAAAGAGGTGGAACAAGGGATGGGGCCTCGGGGGAAGAGGCAGAGCAGGTTCCAGCGCTCAGTGTCCGGTTTTCACAAATGAGAAAGCTGGCCACTCTACTTCTCTCTAAAGTTCATAAGACTATCAGAACCAGAATAACATCACCTACTGCAGTGATTATGATGGCATAGGACTGATTAAGATTGTGCACTAATTTTACTTAGGACCAGGTACAGTAACTCCTCACTTAATGTCGTCCTGGTTAACGTTGTTTCGTTGCTGATCAATTAGAGAACATGCTTGTTTAAAGTTGTGCAATGCTCCCTTATAACATTGTTTGGCATCTGCCTGCTCTGTCCACTGCTTGCAGGAAGAGCAGCCCGTTGCAGCTAGCTGGTGGGGGCTTGGAACCAGGGTGGACCGGCAGCCCCCCATCAGTTCCCCGCTCCCCTAAATTCTCTGTGCAGCAGCTGCCCAGCAGGCTACCAACTGCCAGCAGTTCAGCTGTCCCTCCCCCCACTGCCATGTGCTGCTCCTGCCCTCTGCCTTGGAGCTACTCCCGGGAGCCTCCTGCTTGCTGTGCAGAGCGGGGGGAAGAGGGGTGTTAATGTCATGGGGGGACACGACAGGGCTCAGGATGGAGGGAACTTGCTGGCAGCAGCTGCTGTCTCAACTTGCTGATCTACTTAACAGGGCGATGTGTGTGTGTTTATCAATCTCTCTCTCTCTCTCACACACACACACACACACACACACACACACACACACACACACACACACACAGTGTGTGGGTCTGTCTCTCTCTGCCATGCTGTGTCTCCTCCCTTCATTCATGCTGTCTTGTAGAGTGTGAGGCTACATTAACAGCAATGTGTTAACCCGTGAGGGCTCAGCCGAGTGCTAGTTCATCATTTAGCAGTAAGGCATTCCCAGGGAAATATCCCACCCTCTGACTCCACCATCTCAACCAAGCTTCACAATCATCATTGCTGTGTACAATATTAAGTTGTTTGTTTAAAACTTATTTTGTGTGTGTGTATTTTCATTCTTTTGTCTGGTGGAAAAAATTTCCCTGGAACCTAACCCCCCCCCATTTACATTAATTCTTATGGGGAAATTGGATTCGCTTAACATCGTTTCACTTAAAGTAGCATTTTTCAGGACCATAACTGCAACGGTAAGTGAGGAGTTACTGTAATAGTGAAAGACACTTATATGCATAACACTTTCACTTCTGTAGCAACCAGTCCGAATGTTTAAAATGTGGGCAAAAAACACCCTCAGCAAGAGTGGGAGAAAGCAATAGGAGATACACATAGAAGATGCGCTACTAATATACTATTTTATAAATTATTTTACAAAAAAAAGAATAAAATGTGGCCTTTTTTATACAGTTAGTAAAAAAAGTGGAAGGATTTGAGGTTACATGCATGTAACTGACCTGATTTAAAGAAATTCTTGAATATTTTTTCCTAGTTGGCATTTTATTCTATGGACACATCAGGGAATGTTAAAAAAAATTTAGAAGTGTTTAACAGATTTCTAGATTGCCACTAGCTTCACTCTTCACAGTATGCTACCGCTGTATCCTTGAACACCTCTTCACCCAGGGCCAGATTTATACTTTACGTGCCTCCAGCACAGCATCTTCAGCACCCCTCTCCTCCCCGCACCTCCGCTTATAGCTGACCTTCATAGTTTTCCATAAAAAATGAAACAAGCAATATAAAAAATAATGTAAGTACTTTTTAACTTTTAAACCCACTTTTAACTTTTAGGCACCCCTATAACGCCTGCACCTCTAGTCATGTGCCTACTGTACCTAACTTGAAATCCGGCCTTGACTCCACCTGTAACCTATGTTAACATAATTTTTTTTTATTAAACATTTATTTTCAGAAGTACTCAATTCTCTTGACACTTTTTTCCAATTAAAACTAAAGAGGGTGTATTGCACTTGCAAATAAACAGGTATTTAAATATGATGGAAAGTGGTATAATAACTGCTCCTATAGTGGTCAAGGACTCCTAGCTTTGCTTCAGGCCTCCCTTTGCTAACACCACTCAAACAATGTGATTTTTACAGAACAGCAGTAGTGACATTAGTCATGTCAAACTGTACACATCAATTATAAGAAATCATGTCTCCAGCAATTCAGTTTTAATTAAGTTTAGAATCTGGCACTGCAACATCCAAACAGCTATTTTTAGCGCACACACTTGAAGACTCCTCCAAGAGGCAGTGTAGACATATCCTTAGTGACCACCTACAAAAAGCTGGGTTTAAGTGACTTTCTCACACAGGAGCTTTGTGGCACAGGTAGGGATAAAATCATTCTTCAAGGCAATATTTAACTGCCTTAGCCACGAGATCATCCTTTTCCCCCATGCATTCTCCTGCATCATTCACCATCATTCACTTCCCAACTTCAGAAACAAATGAGGCAGGAGTCCTACAGACAATAACCTCACTGACTAAACTACTGATTCATTCCTGGCACACAGTCCATCATGTGAACTGAATGAGGCAGGGGTCCTATAGAAAAAACAGTTTGTGATCATGTAATTAAAGACTGTATCATAATATATACAGAGCAGGGGGGTAAATTAAGGTTGCATGAGCAAACACAGCTGTAGCATTTTCTAACTTCCGAATATGATAGAATATACCCATGTTCACACCCTATACACTGTTATAATAATGTTTGTATGAAGTATGCCTTGTAAAGTATCATGTGAAAACTCAATTTGCTGATCAACAATATCATGGCAAAATGCACATAGCAGTGTTACATGTGAAGTTATAAACATAAGTTGAAATCATAACTAAAAATACAGTAGAACCTCAGAGTTACAAACACCTCAGGAATGGAAGTTGTCTGTAACTCAGACGTTTGTAACTCTGAACAAAACGTTATTGTTGTTCTTTCAAAAGTTTAGAACTGAACATTGATTTAATACAGCTTTCAAACTTCACTGTGAAGAAGGAAAATGCTGCTTTTCCTTTTTTTTTTTTTTTTTTAAGTAGTTTACATTTAACACAGTACTGTACAGTATTTGCTTTTTTTCCCCCCATCTCTGCTGCTGCCTGATTGCATACTTCCAGTTCCAAATGTGGCATGTGGTTGACTAGTCAGTTCATAACTCTGGTGTTCATAACCCTTAGGTTCTACTGTATGTTTCCCAGATAAGCCTGGGGAGTGGCCAAACCAGTTCCTCAGAGACAAAGAGCAAGCTGATGCCTCAGCCAGGTGTCAACTAGACATGGAGCATTACCTGTTAAGTGGCCATTCTTTGGCAGGAAAGGGGTCAAGGGCAAAATTCTACATTTTGGCAAAGAACCAGGATGGAGTTTCCTTCCACACAGACTGCTTGTCACCTTGTTCCCAGCTGGAAATGCTTCTCAAAGCGGGACAAGACTATAAAAAGAAGGGACAGACACCGCAAGACACTCCTCTCCCCGTCCCCTCCCGCCCATTGCATTCACTGCACCTGAAGAGACAAAGGAAGCAGCTGTTGGGCTCTAGGGGAGGGGTCCTGACCTGAGAGTTTGGTCAGCTGCTGGAGCTTGTGGTGAGAAAGTTTTCATTGCAACTAAGATAGTTTCTTAAGTAAATACTAGGAATCTTTATTTTTCTTGTAAACATTTCTGACTTTCATGCCTCATTACTTGTACTCACTTAAAATCTCTCTGTTTTATTATTTGATCTAACCCAGTGTGTTCAAGTTGAAGTGTCAGGGTAACTCCATTTGGGGTAACAAGTTATGTGCATATTATTGCCTTTAAGGAATAGGACTTAACATATTTGTATTGACCAGGAGAGGGCTGAGCTGTATAGGACATATGTTTCTGGGAAAAATCTGGGACTTGGAGTGTGTTGGAGTCACTCTGTGGTAATCCTTAACATGGGTAAGAGCCAAGGTGTGGCTGGCTGGCTGCAGCACACACAGATATAGCTGACAGCGACTTACATGCTGCAGGCTGTTTCTGAGGAGTCTAGGTTGGAGACTACGAGGCATTGTAAAGGGCACCCCAAGTGACAAGGCAGGGGTGACAACTACTCATTGGTTTGGATTATACCCTGGTGTGTCACACAGAGTGCTTGACTTTGCAATCTTAAAATTCTTTTTACATTGAAAACTTCATAAAAACAAAGTTTTCATAAAAGCAAACTGAAAAAATTGAGATCATGTAGAATCATGCTGCCTCTGCACAGGGGTCATCAGCAAAATTGGAACCTTTGGATCTACAGCAGAAACCTCTAGCACCTGAGCTAACAGAGCAACTCATAGTAATAGTAGGCTGCTATCCTCTGTGTGGGTCAGTCACTAAAGGGGGATGAGACACTATCATCAAACATTATGAGACCTACTGGGAAATGAGAAATGTTGGAACTTGAGAATCTTGGGTTCTATTCCAGATACTGGATGGGGAGTATTCTTTAGTGGTTATATATCCTTCTGCCCTGACCCCAAAAACCTGCCTGCTTATGACCCATCCCCTACCACGTTCCCTACATCCCCAGCCTGTCAGTTTCTGTCCCTGTCTTCTCTGCTTCTATCCTCCTCCAAGTTGCCTGTGTTGAACCTTTTATTCTATCCCTGACTCCGCCCTTACTCCTGGTCCAACCACCAAGCCTCTACTCTTTCCCCCCATGCTCTTGTCTCCTCCTTGCTTGTCCTCTTTGCTCTTCACCCTTCTGCATTCAAATAGGGCTGCTTCCTTTCCTCCTCCTCCAAATTGCCTGTGTTCCAGCATGAGGAGCACTGACAGCACAGGAGTCTTCCTGTTCTCACTTCCAGCATCAAAGAGGTACTCCTGGGGGAATTCTGTGCCACTGCACAATGCAGAATTTTGCAGAAATTAATGTTGTGTGTGCAGAATATCCTTTCCCCCACAGAAATGGGCTGCAGTGCTGCTGGCTGCCACTAGGGGCCACTGGACGCAGCAGAGCCCAGCTCGCACATAGAAGACACTGCCATGGGGAGCGTGAGAGAGCTAGAGGGCTCCCAGCAGCTGCGATTCCTCGTACGCTCTGACGGAAGGAAACGGCGGTGTGCAGGAAAACTCCATGCAAGTCTGGGACTGAGCATTAGGCTGTTTCTCCCTCTGGATCCCTGGACTCAGAGGTCGGGGGGAGGTAGGTGTCTGGGCTCTGGGGGGAGGGGAGGTAGGTGTCTGGGCTCTGGGGGGAGGGGGTGCAGGTATCTGGGCAAAGGGGGGCCATAGCTGGGCTGTGGAGGGGAGGGGTTGTGGGTGTCTGGCCCCCTGGCTGGGCTCGGGGGGGCGGGGAGGGGAGAACAGGAACTGAGTTGTCATAGGGGTTTCCTTAACTTTCTATTCCTGGGGGAATTTTTGTGTGTCTCTGTATTGTTACAGACATACTTGCTGACAGGTATTTTGAAATAAATTACCAAAATAATTGAAACTGGCCTGATTATGTAGCGTTATTTTGACAACTAAAATTTGCAGAATTTTACAATATTTTGTGCAGATTTGGGGGGGGGGCATAGAATTGCCCCAGAAGTAAAGAGGTCCTCCGCAGTCAGAACCAACTGCATGAAAAGCTCTGTCCAGACACAGGTTGGAGCTCACTTAGTGTAGTTAGCACAGAATTCTGTTCAGGTGGAGCATACTCAGTGGAGACAATGTTCACAGAACTTTGCTGACATTCTCTAACAAACCAGTACTCATCATATACAAACAACAATTTTCAGAGACTTAAGTCAGCCAAATTTGGGTAGATTTTCATGGGGACAGCAAATTGTACCTCTCTGAAAACAGGGCAATCCTCATGCAATTTCAAGTCCCTTCTCAAAAACATGGAGGCGCTACAGCTTCCTAAAATAGCTGTAGGAGTGTAACATTAGGAAAAAGCTTCTCAGAAGCAGTTTAACCATTTTGGCTGAAGCAGTCCAAAAAAATTCAACCTGAGCCAGATACCCGGCATGGAAAATTTCATCTTAAACAGTTTAAAGTTTGGTAAAGTTACAGCCAATTGAGAACGGTCTTAAAATGGAAAGCATTAGACAACCTTAGCTATAGTTGGCACTGCCAGCTCTGCCTCTAATACAAGTTAAAATTTCTGGTAGTATTTAATCTAAAATTATTCACTAATATTTCATATAAACTGAATTTATTTATTTTTTAACTAAAATACATGAGTGGTGAAAAAAAAAATCTAGCAAACAATTTTCTACAAAAGTTTGTTACTCTGGTTTTAAAAACTCTATATTTACAGCTGATCGCGCTGATAAGTAGTAAATTAAAAATCTGCATTATTACTGCCAAGTTTATAAGATAAAAGAAATCAAGTATTATTACAAGTATTAAGATATTTATCACCATGATATCTGGGTAAAAAAATATTTTCTAATTCACCACTAACAGATGCCTCTTTAGCACGTAAGTAGTATAATATTAGTGTTAAAATACCATACCTGAGTTGGTGTTCCCTCAGATTAGACAAGGCTTCCATTCCATGTAAATAAGAATACACTATCTCCAAATCCTGCAAACAGATAGAAAACATTTATTATGCTTCTTGTATCAGCATAAGGTACCAAAATTGTTACCATCTTTACAGAGCTCCCAACAATCTTCTACTGAGTTTGCTAGAAATATTACAAATACATGTTCCAAATAGTATATTTACATTAGGCAGAGCATGAAAGTTTTGTTAGTGTTCTGCATTTACATACAAGAAACTTTTAATGGAACATTATATACAAGTATGCTTTCAACATCACTAAAAGTATAAACAAAAAGAAAATCTTTATGTTTTTGCTGTGGTTCTTCTTGTGATTGATTTGACTATAAAGACAGAAGTCTGGCCCGTGATTTTAGTTGGCTGTTTTCATTTAATAATTCAACTAACATCACAATTCCTCTGCTTCCTTCTATCGAGGTATTATCGGACTTTCATTTCTTTTGTGAAAGCAGGCTCAGGGGAACTCAGTATCTACAACGGAAGGCATGTCTACACGTACAGCACTGCAGTGCAGCTCCAGTACATCTGGTGAAGACACTATATGCCAATACGAGAGAGCGCTCCTGTCAGCATAATAAAACCACCTCCACAAAACGGCAGAAACTATGTCAACAAAAGAAGCTGCCCACACTGCTGCTTTATGTCACTGTAACTTTTGTCCCTCGGGGGTGGTTTATTCACACCCCAAGTGACATAAATTCTGCCGACATAAGCTGTAGTGTAGACATAGCCTGAGTGTTTTTATGGGGGGGGGGGGGGGGGGAAAATTAATTCTTTTTTTTTTTTAAATGTTAACCTCATGCCCAATATTCTTCTTTTCAGCCCAACCCACTTAGTGTTTCTAAAAATAAACACTACTATATGAGAAAGCACAGTTACAATCCTAATTACATGAGAAAGCTTTAAAGCCAGGGCAATGAGAGGATCTACCAAATGAATTACTATAGCCCTCAGATAGCCAATTCACTAAAACAGTAATGTTTAAGAAGATTAAAAGCTATTAAACATGCCAAGATTTAACTACAGGAATACCAGCCTGAAATTACAGAATTTGGATCATATCCTAATTGTCATCCTCTAAAAACCAGTACACCCAGGGACACTTCATTCAGGCTCATTCCATGCCACAGTTGGCACTATTTAACTATGGTAGAGGGTTTGATATTGTAACTGTACACTTTTTAAATGGAACTTAGTCATAGGGGACAATTGCTTATCTGCTCTTCTTAAGAAAACCATAACAGAAGCTTGCTACTTGAGGTTGTGGCAGACATAGCTTCAACTATAGAAAGCAAGTGCAAAAATAAGATTTCTTCTCCAGAGTAAACAGCTGAGAATCAGTCAACATCAAAACCACATTTCCAGCTAGCCCATTGCAAAAGACTATATTAAACAGATAAGTCATCAATATGTAATATGTGGACATGGGGAAGTTTTTGTTGTTTTTAGTGGATTGCAACGTGGAGAAGCATTACAGTTTTCTACAGAAACATATGGAATTAATCCATGTATATTATCTTGGTGAAAAACTTAAAAATGTATTCAAGTCTTAGATGTCAGACAGGTGGAATTTTCTCTAATATATTTTTAGATATGAGGTGAAAAGATAAGTACTAGTATGCTTCTGCGTTTTTACAAGTATTACCATCACATTTGTTTAAACCGTAATTGTGCATCAAAGAAAGTAGAACAGTAATTACACTCAATGTTTGAGACACTGGACAAAAAAGAATGATCCCCTGGAGCTAAATTAGTACTAACGTGAAAAACTGGGTATTCCTACTGAGAAAAATCATTAAGAAAAGGAAGAGATAACAGGCTGAAGAAACCCAATGAGATACATGAGTAAGCCACAGAACTCCAACAGTATTTACTAGCTCCTAGGACTTGCTCTTCAACCTTCTACGCTATATGGATTCTTATGCCACCCTCATCGCTGTTGAATCCAAGTGCCCTCCAGAACTGCATTAAGCAACATGACTACCATTTATCGCATGTGGTTCATATTCTCTCTCATCTTCTCTCCAAGGGAAAAATTGTGCATACAGTGTAGTGTTTGGTGGCAGGGTTTTTGGTTTGGTTTTGGGTTTTTTGTGTGTTTTTTTTTAATTAATGTACATGCTGCTATATATTTTTGAGAATGCAAGGTTGGAGAAATATGCCTTGCACTTGGAGTATAAGATGCAAGGATTTTGATGGTCCTTAGTTCTTGTGGGACTTGTTCCTGTCTTGGACAGCCCTGAGAAAGGTCTGTCTCCTGCAAAAGACTAGCTTTTGCCCTTATGGTAACCAGTTCCATTGTGCCTAAAGAGCAGAGCTGTTTACCAGAGTCTTCATCCCAGAGTTTTACGTCATCTTTTAGATATGCTGTGCCCAGGTCACTGACCAATTTTAAGATAAAATGCTGGGACCTTAAACTTGACTCAATATTCTACGGAAAGCCACTGCAGAGACAGAACAGGATTGATGCGCTCACAGTAGCCCATGTTGCTGAGATGTGCTGCAGCATTCTGTAGCAGCTGGAGTTTTCTTCAGGCTGATGGCTTCATGCCCAGGTGTACTGCATTGCTATAGTCCAGATGGGAGTTGATGAAAGTGTATAACTGAGGCCAGGTCATCATCCACCAGGATGGGATAGATTCTCAGGTCAACCAGAGGGCTTTCTTCTGCCCCCAGCATAATCTCTGCCTTGCTTTGGTTGAGCTTCCACCAGCTGTTCTCCATCTATAAGCAGGATCTCATCTAAGCAATGAACCATCTTTGTGGTAGCAGTATGATCATATGTGCTGAAAGATAAGTAGAGCTGTCTCTCATCTATATCCTGCTGGCACTTGAGTCCACCTCATCTTATCAGTTCACCTAGTGGCTGCATGCAGATGCTGAATAGGACTAGAGAGCTACTGATCCTTGTGAAATTCCACAAGCGAAGAATCTAGTGCTACAGATCCAGTTTCCCACTACTGCTCTTTGGGTGGGACTCAGAGCAGTTTGGCACATTCATCCGGACCACTGCCATCTCTCTCAATTGGGATCAGCAGTACCTCATGGTCAAATGCTGCTGAGAGGTCCATGAGAATGAGAATGGATGTTTCCCACCAACTTCATCTTCTCCCCCAACCCCCACAAGCTCCTAGCAGAAGCTAACATTAAAATGATGTGCTGACAAGATGTGTCATAATAAATTGAGACTGGAACAGAAATCTCTCCACACAATTCAGAGATATTCCAAGAATCTTATTTTAAAAGGTGGATGACTTTTTAAAAACGGAATTTTACTTAGGTATTTACCAAATCAAAATCAGAATTGTTAACACTTACTGGATGGTAGTTCCTTTCCAAAAGAAGAAAAGACAACTAGAATGAGACAGCGATTTTAAAAAGTAAATTTATATTTAGAGCACCATTGCCTACCACATTCTGAAGGTTCTTGAAGCATAGTAAGAAATTAAACAGATTTACACAAAAAGAACAAGGGTCCAAAGATGCTGTAAAGGTCAGCATGGCATAGCCAAAGAAAAAAATGCAGGTTGATAGATTATTGAAAGAATAAATTGAAAAACATTGACATTTAAGTGTGAACCTAAACTTGAGAAATATATAGCATGAAGGGGGACTTACAAAGATTTGTCTTTGCAATTTCAACAGTAAATTTTCTCACTTTACAAGTAAAGGGACGGACTTAGTGCTCAATCCTTCTAATTTCTCATTAATTTGGGAGGGGGGGGGGATTTTAACTTCACAAATTTATACTTGATGGTGCAGAAGCCATATTTATATGGCACCACAATGATAGATGCTGGCTGGGGCAATAAGAGAAAAACGAGAAAATGTGGAGACAGCCCACAATCAGGGGGGTCTGAAAATTGTCTGTATTTTGGCATGTGAAAAACAAGCAGGAATGAAATAGCCAGTACCTCCAAACAGCAGAATCTTATGAAAACAAAACGAACTATTGAACACGAATTTCAGCTGATGCTTGACTTAACACCATTGCATGACCAATTCCTTGCAACACTGCTGTTACCTATTTTAAAAGGAGTGTCTTTCAAGAGAACAAAGCTGCTAATAGGAAATAGCTCCCCCTGGCATTCACAAAGAAAATAAAGTAAAAAAGCAAAAGCTTTTCACAATATCCTCCCTTAACTTGTCAAGCTCTGTTAAACCCATAGAATGCTACAATTTGTGGAATGATTCAGTGGAGCCAGACATGAGGCTGAATACATTTCTATCTGTTACCAATATATACTCTGTACACTTGTGTGTAGTTTGGTTCATTGTAGTGCTAACAGGAGAAAAACGCAGTTATAACTTTAAAAATTCAGGAAAAAATTAACTGTAAAATCCTCATCGAACATTACATCCACCACAATCTCTCACCAACAAGAGGATAACTATACAGTCCCTGAAATTCAATCACAAGATAGCAATCAAGACAGCAGACAAAGGGAGTGCCACTGCAGTCCTTAACTGTGATGACTGTGTCATGAAGGCCAGCAAACACTCTGACTCCATGCATCTGAAGAAGTGGGTTTTTACCCATGAAAGCTTATGCCCAAATAAATCTGTTAGTCTTTAAGGTGCCACCAGACTTTTCATTGTTTTTGCACCGACTATAAAGAACTCAAATACAATCCCACACCACAGTTCACCCAGTAATTTAAGGATACCATCAAATCCTTCCCCAAACTCCTCCCAGAGAAACTCTACAACCTCATCCCCCACAACTTCTACATGCTTCCCAAGACACCCAAACAAGGAAACCCAGGCAGACCCATCATATCTGACACAGCACCCTTACTGAAGGAATACTTGGGCCTGGTCTACACTACGATTTTAGGTCAAATTTAGCAGCGTTACCTCGATTTAAGCCTGGACCCGTCCACACGACTTTTTTTCGGCTTAAAGGGCTCTTTAAATCGATTTCTTTAATCCACCTCCGACGAGGGGATTATCGCTGAAACCGGCCTTTCCCGGTCGGATTTGGGGTAGTGTGGATGCAATTCGACAGTATTGGCCTCCGGGAGCTATCCCAGAGTGCTCCATTGTGACCGCTCTGGACAGCACTCTCAACTCAGATGCACTGGCCAGGTAGACAGGAAAAGGCCAGCAAAATTTTGAATTTCCTGTTTGCCCAGCGTGGTGGAGAGCACAGGTGAACATGCAGAGCTCATCAGTACAGGTAACCATGATGGAGTCCCAGGATCGCAAAAGAGCTCCAGCATGGACCGAACGGGAGGTACGGGATCTGCTCGCCATATGGGGAGACGAATCAGTGCTAGCCGAACTCCGTTGCAGTAAACGAAATGCCAAAACATTAGAAAAAGTCTCAAAGGGCATAAAGGACAGAGGCCATAACAGGGACGCACAGCAATGCCGCGTGAAAATTAAGGAGCTAAGGCAAGCCTACCACAAAACCAGAGAGGCAAACGGAAGGTCCGGGGCAGAGCCGCAAACATGCCGCTTCTACGCTGAGCTGCATGCCAAGCTGGGGGTGCAGCCACCATTACCTCAACCCTGTGCTTTGACTCCGTCAATGGAGAATCACGAAACATGGAAGCGGGTTCTGGGGACGAGGAAGATGATGATGATGAAGACATTGAAGATAGCTCACAGCAAGGAAGCAGAGAAACCGGTTTCACAACAGCCAGGATACATTTTTCACCCTGGACCTGGAACCAGGAACCCCCAAACTCACCCAAGGCATGCTCCCAGACCCTGAGGGCACACAAGGCACCTCTGGTGAGTGTACCTTTGTAAATATTACACATGGTTTAAAAGCAAGCGTGTTTAATGATTAATTTGCCCTGGCATTCGCGGCCAGTACAGCTACTGGAAAAGTCTGTTAATGTGTATGGGGATGAAGCGGAAATCCTCCAGGGACATCTCCAGAAAGCTCTCCTTCATGTACTCCCAAAGCCTTTGCAAAAGGTTTCTGGGGAGGGCTGCCTTATTCCTCCATGGTAGGACACTTTACCACACCAGGCCAGTAGCATGTAGTCTGGAAATCATTGCATAACAAAGCATGGCAGCGTATGGTCCCGGTGTTTGCTGGCGTGCAGACAACATCCATTCATTATCTCTCTTTGTTATCCTCAGGAGAGTGATATCATTCACAGTCACCTGGTTGAAATGGGGTGATTTTATTAAGGGGGCATTCAGAGGTGCCCGTTCCTGCTCGGCTGAACAGAAATGTTCCCCGCTGTTAGCCACGCAGTGGGGGGGAGGGGTGAAGAGATCATCCCAGAGAATTGGGTGTGTGTGTGGGGGGGTGGTAGTTGGGTTTGTGCTGCATGTTAACCCGGAAACCCCAGCCCCTCCTTTTACATTGCAAACCCATTTTAAATGGCCAACCCAATGGGTCCTTGGTATGGGAAATGAGGGCGCTGCTGTTTGAAACCATTCCCACATGTTATGAAGGTTAAAAAAAAGCCAAAAGACTGTGGCTTACCATGGCTGCCTGCAAGTCGAATTCTGTTGCCTGGCACTGCATGAGTGATCTCTCGCACCAAACCAGCGAGGCCTCAATATAAGAGGAAAAATGCAACCTTGTAATGAAAGCACACGTGCTGTGTAACGTGAACAGCAAGATTTAACGTGAAAGAGTGTACCCATTGTTCTCTAAAATGTGTCTTTTTAACTACCACCTCTCCCTTCTCCTCCACCAGCTGCAAATGTTTCTCCTTCGCAGAGGCTAGTGAAGATTAGAAGGCAAAAAAGGCGCACTTTGGATGACATGTTCTCGGAGCTCCAGATGTCCTCCCACGCTGACAGAGCACAGCAGACTGTGTGGAGGCAGACAATGTCAGAGTGCAGAAAAGCACAATATGAACGCGAGGAGAGATGGCGAGCTGAATTGCGGGCTGAAGAGGATAGGTGGCGTCAGCATGCTGACAGAAGGCAAGAGTCGATGCTCCGGCTGTTGGAGCATCAAACTGATATGCTCCAGCATATGGTTGAGCTGCAGGAAAGGCAGCAGGACCACAGACCACCGCTACAGCCCCTGTGTAACCAACAGCCCTCCTCCCCAAGTTCCATTGCCTCCTCACCCAGACGCCCAAGAACGCGGTGGGGGGGCCTCCGGCCACCCAGCCACTCCACCCTAGAGGACTGCCCAAGCAACAGAAGGCTGGCCTTCAATAAGTTTTAAAGTGCAGTGTGTCCTTGTCCTTATCTCCTCCCCCACCCCACCCGGCGCTTCCCTCCTCCTCCACCCCTCCCGGGCTACCTTGGCAGTTATCCCCCTATTTGTGAGATGAATTAATAAAGAATGCATGAATGTGAAGTAACAATGACTTTATTGCCTCTGCAAGCGGTGATTGAAGGGGGGAGGGGAGGGTGGTTAGCTTACAGTGAAGTAGAGTGAACCGGGGGGGGGGGTTCATCAAGGAGAAACAAACAGAAGTCTCACACTGTAGCCTGGCCAGTCATGAAACTGGTTTTCAAAGCTTCTCTGATGCGCACCGCACCCTGCTGTGCTCTTCTAACCACACTGGTGTCTGGCAGCGCATAATCAGCAGCCAGGCGATTTGCCTCAACCTCCCACCCCGCCATAAATGTCTCCCCCTTACTCTCACAGATATTGTGGAGCGCACAGCAAGCAGTAATAACAATGGGAATATTGGTTTCACTGAGGTCTATCCGAGTCAGTAAACTGCGCCAGCGCGCTTTTAAATGTCCAAATGCACATTCTACCACCATTCGGCACTTGCTCAGCCTATAGTTGAACAGGTCCTGACTACTGTCCAGGCTGCCTGTGTATGGCTTCATGAGCCATAGCATTAAGGGGTAGGCTGGGTCCCCAAGGATAACTAACTATAGGCATTTCAACATCCCCAACGGTTATTTTCTGGTCTGGGAAGAAAGTCCCTTCCTGCAGCTTTTGAAACAGACCAGAGTTCCTGAAGACGCGAGCATCATGTACCTTTCCCGGCCATCCCACGTTGATGTTAGTGAAATGTCCCTTGTGATCCACCAGTGCTTGCAGCACCACTGAAAAGTACCCCTTACGGTTTATGTACTTGCTGGCTTGGTGCTCTGGTGCCAAGATAGGGATATGGGTTCTGTCTATCGCCCCACCACAGTTAGGGAATCCCATTGCAGTAAAGCCATCCACTATGACCTGCACGTTTCCCAGAGTCACTACCCTTGATACCAGCAGCTCTTTGATTGCGTTGGCTACTTGCATCACAGCAGCCCCCACAGTAGATTTGCCCACTCCAAATTGATTCCCGACTGACAGGTAGCTGTCTGGTGTTGCAAGCTTCCACAGGGCTATCGCCACTCGCTTCTCAACTGTGAGGGCTGCTCTCATCTTGGTATTCTGGCGCTTCAGGGCAGGGGAAAGCAACTCACAAAGTTCCATGAAAGTGCCCTTACGCATGCGAAAGTTTCACAGCCACTGGGAATCGTCCCACACCTGCAACACTATGCGGTCCCACCAGTCTGTGCTTGTTTCCCTGGCCCAGAATCGGCATTCCACGGCATGAACCTGCCCCATTAACACCATGATTTGCACATTGCTGGGGCCCGTACTTTGTGAGAGGTCTATGTCCATGTCTATTTCCTCATCACTCTCGTCGCCGCGCTGCCGTCGCCTCCTCGCCTGGTTTTGCCTTGGCAGGTTCTGGTCCTGCATATACTCCAGGATAATGCGCATGGTGTTTAAAGTGCTCATAATTGCCGCGGTGATCTGAGCGGGCTCCATGATCCCAGTGCTATGGCGTCTGGACTGAAAAAAGGCGCGAAACGATTGTCTGCCGTTGCTTTCACGGCAGGGAGGGAGGAAGGGTGGGGCCTGACGACATGTACCCAGAATCACCCGCGACACTGTTTTTGCCCCATCGGGCATTGGGACCTCAACCCAGAATTCCAATGGGCAGCAGAGACTGTGGGATAACTACCACAGTGCAACGCTCCGGAAGTCGACGCTAGCCTCGGTACTGTGGACGCGGTCCGCCAACTTAATGCACTTAAAGCATTTTGTGTGGGGACACACAATCGACCTTATAAAAACGATTTCTAAACCACCGACTTCTATAAATTCGACCTAATTTCGTAGCGTAGACATACCCTTGGAAAAGGCCAGCTTCCTCCAAGACTCTACAAACTTCATCCAGAAACTCTACATCAACAGCCTCCCCCAAAACATCATGCTTGCCACCATGGAGGTCATCTCCCTGCACACCACCATTCTTCACTATGACTGCATCACTGCCTGCCTCAAAAATCTAAAAGATAACGTACAACACTCAGAAATTGACCCTAACCATATCACCAACTCATCCATTTCATCCTCACCTGCAACAACTTTACATTTAACAAACACTTTGTCCAACTTGTGTGTAACTCAGTCTGGTTCCCAGACCTGAAGAGCAAATCTCAAAAATTTGGCCCTTCCACCAGCAGAAGCTGGTCCAAGAAAAAGATATTACCTCACCCAACTTGTCTCTTAGAGGGTACGTCTACACTACCCCCTGGATCGGCGGGTAGCGATTGATCTATCGGGGATCGATTTATCGCGTGTCGTGTAGATGCGATAAATCGATCCCCGATCACTCTCCCGTCGACTGCTGAACTCCAGCTCTGCGAGAGGCGGAAGCAAAGTCGACGGGGGAGCAGTGGCCGTCAATCCCGTGCCGCGAGGGTGCGAAGTAAGTGATTTTAAATCGATCTAAGATACGTCTACTTCAGCTACGCTATTCTCGTAGCTGAAGTTGCGTATCTTAGGTCGATCCCCCCCCCAGTGTAGACCAGCCCAGAAATTCAGTCCATTTTCTTGTTTGACCAGGAGGCAACAGGCTCAGAGCATTGTGAGAGCCAGCCGCTACCTCAGAAAGTTTTCCACTTAGCTCAGAAAAAGCTAGAGTTCCAATTTCTGTGGTCCAGAGGATAGAGGGAAGTAAAAACTTCAAATACTTCCATGTCAGTGTCCATTAACTCATCTTTTTATCAATGAGATGTGTTTAAAAACTCCTTTTCAAATATTTGTATAGCAGTCTTTTTAACATTATGTATTCACAAAGGCACAGGAGCTCCACAAACTCTGAATTAGACTGAACTTACAGAAGTCATTTTATAAATAAATGTAAACGATGGCTATCAAAACCTTTCAATTCTGATATTCCATACATAACTGCCAAAATATTAAGGACTATAATTCTCAGTAAAACTGCTTTATTTTGTCCTTCAAAAATATATTATGCAAATACATCATACATTTATGAACATTTGACCAGAACAGTTGTGCAAAATCCCTATCTTACTGATGTTAAGCAGCTACTGAACTCAGCTACATTGTGCTTTACACAACTGTTCCCAATGAACAAGTCATATTTCTGAAAATTGTTCTACAAATTAATCTACAGCCAATACCAAAAAAAAAAGTGTGCAGTTAACAGTCGGTTTTCTCTATTAGTTTTCAAAAGCATAATATAAACACCACTCAAATTACCACAAGGTGGCAGACTGAGCCATCCTTCAGAAAGTTCAGAGCTAAATATTCCCCCCCCCCCCTTTAGACACACGGTTCTCCATCAGTTTTCCAATTAGAAGTGCGTGTATATAACTAGCAAGAAGAGTCAGCTTTGCTTTTGTTCCCATTGGAAATAAAATCACAGTTTACATAGCTATTTCAGTATTCTGCCAGAACTAAGACTTACTGCACAAAGGCACTGACAAGGCATCAGATATCTTCTCACCTTGGTTCTGGGATTTTATTCACATAGGGCATGTCTGAATGACTGCAGCAAGATTGCAAACTTCACCTGAGTTGACTATAATGATTCAAGTCCCAACCCCAACCCCTATCCCCATGTTTTGGCAACAGTTAAAATAATTTCAGTCGAGACCCCAGAAACAAAAGTAATTTTGAATTTAACAAAACATTTAATTGTTTATATACTACTTTAGATCAAGTAATAGGCGGGAGAGATTGAGGACTGGTCTACACACAAAGTTGTACTGATATAACTAAAGGTATGATTTTATATCCATTCAGTTATATCAGTTTAAGTGTGTGTATCAACATTCTGGTATCAGTTTAAGGCTAGCTCTATACTACAAAGTTTTCCTAGCATAACTATCTCCGCTAGGAGTGTAAGAAAACACACCACAAAAATCAGTACTTATGATAGCAAAACCCCCATGTAGATGCAACTATACCTACAGAAGAGTGTTTATGTCACCTTAGCTAATGTCATTTGGGGAGGTGACACAGCTGCGTCAGCATAAGAATTCTTTCTGCCAGCTTATGCTGTGTCTACACCCCCGCGCGGAGCACCGCCAAACACCCCCCGCCGAGTGCCGCACTGCCGAAACCTCTGCCCCGCGTGGAGCGCCACGCTGCCGAAACCCCCGCCGCGAGCCGCGCCACCGAACATCCCCGAGCGCCGCGCTGCCGAACGCCCCCCCGCCCTCCGCGGAGTGCCACTGAAACCCCCCCCACGCGGAGC